>NC_047658.1:13976517-14276517 GCF_011762505.2 Arvicanthis niloticus
TTTGCATGGTAACTGGTCACTATGAATAGACTCCATGGAGGAGGATGCTAGAAGCAGAGGGAATTCTGTGGGCATCATCAGACCTAAGTGCTCACCCTACTCCTCAGATATCTATGCATGCTCTTGCTCTATCCTGGGGGTGTTCCATGGGGCCGGCTCCAAGTGGAGAGGTGTAATAGGTCTGAGAGATTCAAGAAGAGGAGGGAAAAGAGAGAGCCACAGAGGAGAACCATAGAGGACAGTGAATCTCAGGAAGTCCTGCCTCAAAGGATGCAGCCTCCCTGAGAAGTAAGCATGGCACAGAGGGTGGGCAAAGGCTGGGATTCTTGGGCCTGTCCTAGTGAGTGGTTTAGGCAGTTTCATACAGTGTGCCTCAGTTGACCAACAGCACCCATTATCTTGCCCTCAAGCCTACTTCTTACAAATAACAGCCAGCATAGTCCTTGCATTTGGGACTCTTGAGCAGACTCTGGTATGTACTCAAGTAGTGGAACCAACGTGACCTTTGACCCTCCCCCCCCCCCAGAAGCAGCTCAAAGTGAGAAAGGCTTCAGGACAACCCTAGGGCCAGCCTTCACCACTTCCCAAGACAGACTCTATTGGAGCTGGAATAGAGCAGGTGACAGTCAACAGGGCTCATGGCGGGACTATCGGGAGTCAGCCTGCTTCCTCTAGGGTGACAAATTCCTATTAAACTTCCCCACACAGGGACTCCCAGGTCAGCCCCATAGAATGCCCCTGGGTCAGAAGCCTGAGCATGTATATATGAGGAGAGAAAGCAGGGCTAGGATAAGACAGAAACCACTGCTTCTAAAATTATGTCAATCTGTCCACAGTGGCTTCACTTTCTCTGTGTCCAACCCCTTCTCCACACTCCAGGATTGCAGCATTCTGTTTCTCCATCACCTTGCAGTACAACAGAATCTTAAAAGGCCACTCCTATACCCATGAGGACAACTCCCAGATTCTTAGGGAGGTTACCTACTTGGGATCTCTGCCCTAGGCTAAGCTAATCTTCATCATCCTGCACACTGAGACTTAACTCCTGTTCAACTCCACTCTGGGGCACACACTGCCCATGTGAAGTGTGGACCTCTATCCTCCTGAGTCAATGATCAAGACATCCTCAGAACAGGGTCACTGGCTGTTTTCCTGCTAGTCACTCCTGGATTCTCCTTTTACTCAAGGCTCCAATGCCCCAACCCAGACCTCTGTGGGATCAGCGTCCTGGCGTCCAAAGTAGCAGTTGGTCTGGGTTCCCCAGGCAGACTGGCACGATTCTGCCACATTCCAAATTTAAATCTGGAATGTTCTCCTCTCTTTTCACTGCCTAAGAACATGGGGGAGGCATCTGCCTGGAAACATCTGTCATTCAAAGGGGGAACAGCACAGTGGCTCTCCTGTGAGTACATCAGCCAGGATTACATAGCTACAGAAATTCACATCCCCAGAGGAGGTGGGGAGCCTGTTGGGGGAGTGGTGTGAAGCCAGCTATTCACCCTTCAGGTGCTTTGCATGCTAAGGGTCAACAGAACAACCCTGCACCCAGGACCTTTTATCTTGATTTAATCATCAGGGAAACTGAGGCACAAGGAAATATGAAGGTGATCAGCATCAGGCAGCTACTAGGACAATAACTCAGAAATCCTAGTGAAAAACAGCAGGAACCAGTTTGCACAGAAGACTGTGTCCATTACAGTCTGGTTCTCTATGAGCCAGTGGGCCCAGTTCAGACTCTTCGCGCCAGCTTAAGAAATGCTATAGGCACTGCCTCTGACAGAGACGAGGATACCAAGGCAAAGGAAGGTCAAGTCAGTCACCCAAGGTTAAACAGTCAAGCAACAAGAGCCTGAGGATTCAATCCCAGACTATTCGTCTCCACTCTGAGCCACTGTGCCACATGGTCTATCAACATCATCATCATCATCACCATCACCATCACCATCACCATCACCATCACCATCACCATCACCATCACCATCACCATCACCCGTGGCAAAGCACAGTTAATTCTTCCTAAGCTCCTGCAGGGAGCCCGGCCACTGATGAGTTCTTTAAATGTCATGCATAATTATTTCCATTATTATTCACATTATCTCCTACTATATGGATACTAAGAAACAGGGGCACAGAGAGGCTGTGAGGTTTATTTATTTATTTACTTATTTAGTCCAGTGTATTATTATGTGTACCTATAATTCCAACACTTGGAAGGCTGAGGCAGGAGAAACACAGATGCGAAGCACACCTGAGTCACACAGGAAGACTTTGAAAAGGGTGGGGTGGGGGAATCAGCAGAGAGCAAAACCAACTTAGTTTATCAGTCATGTCTCTGCCTCCTACAAGGACAATGAGCTTCTTCTAGGACTAACCCTGGGATGCTAGCCATCTCTCTGGCTAATGTCAGCAGTGGGATGGGCGGGGACAGGAACCTAGTTTGTATGCTGTGTCCAGCAAATCTCTGGATGCTGTGGCCACCAGCCCTTGTGTACTTCTTTCTTACCAAAGCTAAGCTCCATGATAACAAAGCTTTACCCTAAGGCTAGCAATGGAAGGCAGGCCAGGAAAAGCCTAGCTCGCTGATGGCCAAGCAGAAATTCACAGTCCCCATGCATGCAGGCAGTATTGGAGCTGCTGCAAACACTGACCATATTTAGGTGGGGATGGAATGGAAACAACAGGATTGGGCTTAGCAACCAGATGCCTTGGGCCAGTTGGGAGCGTGTGGTGCCAGCTCCATGCTCTTTGGGCATGTGACACCACCATGCTATAGGAGGAGGGAAGAAGACACAGTGTGTGTGTGTGGGGGGGGGGGAGGTACAAAGGAGGAGAGACGCCATCATGCATCCTGAGGTCCTCAAACATGGGCCTCCAAGATCAAGATCCGGAAGAGATAGCCCGTGTCACCAGAGACCTACAAAGCCACTGGCTACATTTCCCCACCTACGCAAACTTGGGCACAGACGAAATGAAAAGTACCAGCGGGTCAGGCTGCACTTTCCTCGAGCTAATCGCTAATGAAGTTTGGGGTGAGCTATTTTGAAAGCAGCCCACACAGCATAACCACACACCATCATCAGATGCTGTCCTCAAATGCAATTTCATTCATAATTAAATATGAAAAAGCCACCACCTTAAAATAACATCAGGGGTCACAAGTAAAGTCTCTAGTTCAGGCCATACATGCGTGCCTCTAATGACCTTTCTGACATGGTCTCTAAATCGTCCTTCCTAAACTCAACTCCAGCTCCAGACATACCTTCTATAGCCCTGCCCACAGGAATGTGCTTTCCAGGCATGTCATCTTTCTCCTTTCTGCCCCAACTGTCACCCAAGACTCCAAGATCCCCTAGATTCATATATGCAGGTGCATACCTATAGTCCCAGCCTTTGCAAGTAGAGTTGAGAAGATGGCAAGTTCAGGTTCAAAGCTACCCTGGATTAAATAACAAGGCCCTGTAGGGGTGTGTGTGTGTGTGTGTGTGTGTGTGTGTGTGTGTGTGTGTGTGTCTGTGTGTCTGTGTGTCTGTGTCTCTATGTCTGTGTGTGTGTCTGTGAGTGTGTGTGTGTGTGTGTGTGTGTTTCAGAAGAGACCACTGCTAACCTTGCATTTCCAAAGCATTTGTTGACGCTCCCTCTGGCAAGGCTCCATGCCAGGTCCAGCACTATCCTGTATCCTGTCCTTCTAAGAACCACCAACATCTCTGTATTGGTGTTCCATTCATTCACGCATTCACTCAGCAAATAAGCACTTCCTACATGCCAGGAAAACAAGCGATTGGACCAGACATGGTCCCTGCCTGTGCAGTGGCAATACCTAAAAGGAACAGGCAACAAACGCATCAAAGCTATGCAAAATTCTTCTAGACTCTAACATCCTACAGGCAAGTCCAGCCTTACACACATGCACAGGACACAGTCATGCTGACTAGGCTGAGGAGATGCCTTGGTGATTAAAGTGCTTGCCCCACAAGTGTGAGGAGTATAGTTTGGACCCCCAGAATCAACACTAATGCAGTCCATATATAATTCTGCACTCAGGAGGTAGTGACAGGAGATACCCTAAGCAAGCCAGCAAGCCAGAATAAGCGTGTTGGTGAGGTCTGGGTTCAACTGAGAGATCCTATGTCTATGAAGAAAGGTAAAAGTGATCAAGAAAATATTCCCAGTATCTACCTCAGGTACAAATACATATGCACATCACACACCCATGAGCAAACATTCATACACAGGTATATATAACACACACAAGGTGGGAAAGGAGATGCTAACTGGCCAATGGTTTCAGGTGGTGCCCTCCTCCGTGATCCATCTGTGGATCTGTTCTCTAGAACACCTCTAGAGTTACATTTAGAAGTACATCTCCATTAGTCAGTGGAGAGGTTTATTTGGCCAGGACCAGCTCTTGTCAGTCAGTCTCCATCCCATCTCTTTGGTTCTAAGTAACTGTTGAACAGCCTCCTATTGAACTATAAGCTATAGCAACTAGAAGCAACCCATGCAGGACCAAGAGGGAGTAGGACCATACCCTAAGCCCAGATGACTAGTAGACGCCAGGGATGTTTTAAATGATCTGGGGTTGGTTCCATGGAAGAAGATTTTGTTTAGACATGACTGTACATTGGAGGAGCTATGGTAGATTCAATATCCACAAGCATTGCAGAACATACTGGCTGAGGGGAAAGGGCAGCCCCAGTGTATAGAATCCACGAAGTGGGGAGTGCCAGGTACTGAGAAGAGGCCAGGCACGAGGGCTGATGCAGATGACCAAAGACCCACTGCCTAAACTAGCACTTGCTTGGTACACATCTGGTGCATGCCTAGGCCCTGCAGAGATGTTGGGTAAAATACACCTAGCTGGAGGTAGCCTCAGCCACAGTCTCATTACTGAGATTTAAGAAAGCTTCTTGTATACTGGACACCATTATTTTATTTCCTGACATAATCACTCCAGGGCTGTGGTGACAGAGGTGCACAGCTAGTATTTGGCAGGGTCAGAATTAAAAGCCAGCTCCCTGGGGAGCTTCATTACACCTAACCCAAGTTCTCCACACTCTAACTACATACCTTCTTTTTTTACTTTCTCCCGGTACCTTCCTCACTTCCCACCCACCCCAGCTCCATGTATTGCATGGAAATTCTAAGAGCTAGTGAGACTGTTGTAATTTCGCCATGAACAGCATTGTTCTGATCAAGACTCAGGATGAAGGTTCCCAGGGTTCTCTCATAGTCCTTATCTTTTCAAATATGTCTGTTAAAGGAGAACAGGCTTGTAGGCATAGACTCAGCATATAGATGAGAAGAGACAAGAGCAGAGGTAAACATGGCTTCCACTACAGGTGAGGAAACCAAGACATTGGCCTTGAGTGTCTCACTCCACTGGTCCAAGAGCTGTGACATTAGTACATACATCCTATCCAACAATTTGATAAGAACTCCAAAGAGAAGGTGGGTTTCAGGGGTTGTTGAGTTCATTCATTCACAATTAACTTTCTAGATGTCCAGCTATTACGTTTCTATAAACATTTTTCTCTTCCCATTCCCAAAATTTGCACACCTTTGAATCCAATTTGGAAACCATGGGCAGCATACCCAAATCATCAGAACGATGTCTCTTCCTGCATAAAGTAAAGAGAATGTTCTGGAACCTCAAACACTCACTTCCCATTGGCTCGGCTGCTTCTTTGCCTGGTACCTGCCATGCTCATGTGAAGGGCATGATCATTGAAGGTTGTGGGTGTGTCGCCGTCCTGTGTCCATCAATAACCAGCAAATTAACAGCTTGCTTGTGTAGACACTTCTATTTTCAACCTGAAGGGTGATTTGGGGGTTTCTTTTAAATTTAACTATCCTCATTAAGGATTCATAACATACCCAAAGAGTGATTTTTTTAAAAAAATCATCTCTGCAGAAAAGGAATATCAGCAAAAAATAATCACTATTCCAGGCTCAACAATGAGTCCCTAATGAGGACAGCAGTCATCAGTTAAACAAACATATCATTAGGTTGAGAATAGATGTGTCAACACAGACACGGTCCACTAATTTGTGGGGTGGTTTGTCTGGGGTTGGTCTCAGTGGGGTCCAGAAGGTGGGTGAGCATTCCTTGGGCAGAGTTCTAGGCTTTTTCTCAGGTACGACATAAGCTATGGGTGAGGTTGGACCACATGGAAGGTGCTAGTAGGGTTTCTACCACTAGGAAGAAGGTAGATACGGGGTCACTGTCCAGGGAATGAGGCAGATGTGCAGTGGTGAATTGGGTTTTACCACCAGCATGGAATCAGGGGAAACCCTAGACAGACAGAGGGTCATGAAGAAGTATGTCTTCCTTAAAGGCCCTATCATTATGCTGATGCCAGGGGCCAAGTCCTACCTTGTGTCCAGTGTTGGTGTCTTCCAAACTCTCCCCAATGGTAAGGATGCTTCCTGCTGATTCCCAGAGTTTACTTTCTGCTACTGTCCATCTGTGATGGTTTGTATATGCTTGGTCCAGGCAATGGCACTATTAGGAAGTGTAGCTTGTTGGAGGAGGTATGTCACTGTGGGCATGGAATTAAGAGCCTATCTGCCTGGAAATCAGTATTCTGCTAGCAGACTTCAGGTGAAGATGTAGAACTCTCAGCATCTCCTGTATCATGCTGGCCTGGATGCCACCATGTTCCTGCCTTGATGATAATGGACTGAACCTCTGAACCTGTAAGGCAGCCCCAATTAAATGTTGTCTTTATAAGAGTTGCCTTGGTCATGGTGTCTGTTCACAGCAGTAAAACCCTAACTAAGACATCACCCCATCAAGAGCTTTTATCTGGCCTAGAGTCATCTGCCCTTGAACATAATTTAGCTTCCCCAAAGGATTACACTGGAGAGCCAGTAGAATTTTCAAATTTCTCACTGGGGACCCACAGTCTTCCACATCCGAATTGGGGCTATAGTTGGAGAAGCCTCTGTGATGCTGAGTCTCCACTGTCTCCTCGGCTGCATTAGGAGTTGCCTAGCAGACATACCTCTCAGTGGGTCTGTAAGACTCAACCTGAAAGTGGGCAGCAGCATCCTGTAGGCTGGGATCCCACAGTGAACAAACACAAAGAGAGTGAGCTGAACACCAGCATCCATCTCTGCTTCCTGACTGCAGATGCAATGTGACCAGCCATTTCACATCCTTTACCCAGGGTCTTCCCCACCAGGAAGTACTATACCCTCACACTGTGAGCTGAAATCGCCTCTTTCTTTATTAGGTTGCCCTTGTCAGCAATTTTTTTAACAGCAACAAGAAAATTAACTAGCATACAAGACCCAAGCAGGACTCATGGATCATGGGAGCATGCTCATATTCAATGTATTTATAAAGATTCCATACATATCAGGTACTGTACAAGATTCTAGGGTACAACCCAAACCAATGAATATTTATTTATGGGAAGGGGAAAGATGGTAAATGGATAAATAATTAAGATAATTATAGATTAGGCTAGGCATTATGAATTAATATTATAGTAAGTGGAGCTAAAGGATAGGAAATGATTAGGTAAACTTTACAGAGGGAGGAGACAAGGCATCCAAAGGGCTGAAGAAGGGACAGTCCTCTGAGTGTAGGCAGGCAAGGGTCTTACCATTCCATGTGAGGTTAGTCATTATCATATTGCAAGGCTCCCATCTCTAAGCTAAGGGCTATGGGCTCCTGCATCACAGAACTGGACAGAACAGACAGGGCCAGAGGATTTGGGGACTGATGTTAGGGAAGGATAAAGAACATTGCAGAGAACATCTCTTTTCTCATGGAGACAAGACTACCCCACAGCAGGTAGAGGAAAAAAGAGGGAAAAAAAAACAGCATTGGCCATTCTTAACAACAAGCATGAGGGGCCATGGCTGACTCATGGCATGCAGTACACACTATGGTTGAAGAGTCTTAGCTTAGTGAGATTCGTCGGCTCAACTCTATGCTTTTCTCCTGTAAAGCGAAGTACAGGAAGTTGGCATGAGAAGTTGGTGGATAGCTAAGTCCCCATGAACAGCACGAATGAGGGAAAGAGGCACTTGTCTGGAAGCTGAGGGGGGGATGTGAGCCAGTAGTTAAGAAGTGGATTGTGACACAGAAGGAAGAACACAGCAATGGGGACAGGAAGGCAGCAGAAAGGTCAAAGGTGAGGACTGCAAAGATACAACAGCAGAGCCACCACCAAAAGTAGTTAGCAGAAGAACACAGGGCAGTGAGTGACACAGCTGCACGTTGGAAGCCATTGCAGGCGATGGTCACTGCCAAGCCAGAGAGACTATGGACTGAGTGGCTCAAATCAAGTGAGTAAAAGAAACTTTAGTGGAGGGGAAGGTTAGAAGGTACAGTCCAGTTAGATGCAGAACCTCCATGCTCTCAGCCAGAAGCTCAAAGCAGAAGTGTCTCGCTGGAAGCAGTAATACCAAGGTTATTGTCACTCTACTCTGCAAAGCAGTCTGGTTGAAAGCAGGCAGTGTTGCAGCGGGGCATCAGGAACTAGCACTTGCTTAAGAACTGGTAAGCCAGGCATGGAAGCTCACGCTTGCCATCCCAACACTTGAGAGGTTGAGGCAGGAGGATTGCCAGGAGCTTGAGACTGGCTTGGGCTACATAGTGAGTTCCCAGCTTGCCCAACTAGAGTTAGACCTTGTTTCAATTGGGAGGGGTGGTAGCAACAGTGGCAAAACCCAGTATTTTGTCTCAAGGATAAATATTACTTTGATTTCTTGGTGTCAATGACCTTGAACATGTGGTTTCCCCCAATGCATTGCTCTTAAAATGTAAATCCTAAAAGCAGCTGCAGAAAAAGCAATGTAGCTATGTGGTAAATATCCAGAGATCTCTGCCTCTCCTGGCTCAAGCAAAGGCTTTATAGGCCTGCAAGCCACACTCTCTGTTGAAGCAAGCTCCTGGGGCAGAAAGCTAAGCCCTTTGTCAACACAGGGAAGTCACCGGGCCATGTGCTATCTTCCCTTTCAGATCCTGAGAGTACAAACCTGCAGTGGCTGTGTTTTAGGGGCAGCTCAAGGAAACCTAGTACTGTTTCCCAGAAAAGAGCTCATAGAGTGAGTAGCCTTGGAAGTCTGGGAAGACACAGATGGGCCATCTGACTTTCCTACATCCCATGGAGGCAGAGAAAGATTTCAGAGGTGGTCCTTCAGTTCCCCACATAAAAGTCACATCTCCTTGCAACTCTGTGATCCATGTTCAGCCCAGGGAACTGTAACATGCGGCTCTCACAGTGAGGGCAGGTACAAATTTGAGGTGCCCACTACCACCCTGTGTTCATAAAACCAACCATCAGAGAGGTGATTTCTGCCCTAGTCATACTTTTTATTTTGTCCAAGCTGCTTACACTGTTAAATTTATTTTAATATAACTCCCTGTGCCACAAACCTGGACAGGATCAGACTTAGTACAATTAATATTTAACATGTGGGCACCCAGAAACTCCCGGCATTCTGATGAATAAAGTATAAGACACATTACTCAATATTTACCTGACTCAGAAAAATCAGATGTGGTACTGTTGGTGAAGGGACTCATCATAGTAACAGAAATAGGGGATTTCTTTATTGAGTGTCTGCTGTATACCTGCCATAGTGGTTTTCTTTTAAGTGTAATGTCTCATTTAGGTCATGACATAATAAAATGTCACCCAAAACATACACTTTGAACAATTTAGTCTCATTCTATTCGATCAATATTTTCGCAACTTGGGTAGTTCAGATCTGTAAAAGCCAAATCAATTTCAAGGTTTTTTTCTCCTCAGAAATTTGGTGGAGAAAGTATCTTCCTCATGTGCAGACCTGAGAACTTAAGTCATGCACCTGGAGCAAAATATTCTGCCACAGTCAAAAATCACCATTTAAAAAAAAAAAATGATGTGCTGTTTGGAAACAATAGGCCAACCCTGAGCACTGCTGGAGGGAGCAAGACCCAGGCAAGAAGATTTAAGATTCCAGGCCATCCTTGGCTACACAGTAAGACCTTTCCTCCAAAACAAACAAATACAAGATAACTGTAGCAAGTGCTTGTAAGGGTTATAAATTAGTGGTTCCTTTAAAGGCGACTTAATTGCCACTTAGAAGGGACTTTTACTGTGTGAGCCATCTACTTCACAAAACAGAACTCTATTAAGGTTTCTCAGAATATCCAGGTCTATAAGCAGGCAGTTTGTCTGGCAGATTTGAAAGAGATTCCTTCCCACCTTCCATTTCTCAATCCTCCAAACTTCCAGATAAGCCTATTTTTTACTCAGAGGGCAAAGTTGGCCTCGGCTTATGTGTGTTCCCTGCACAAAGGATATGTTTTCAGCAAGCAGGACCACATTCCTACCAAGCAAAAATATTCCCCCATAAGCTGATTGTCCCAGACCTGCCGAGCTTTTCTCAATGAGGCTCTGTTCTGTCGCCTGCAGATGTGTGGCCCGAGTTCTCAGACCTGGCTTTGGACAGGTGTTTGACTTTGGAGAGGTTGGAGAGGAGCCCTGAGCCAGCCCTTGCGACCACTGAAGCACCTCATCTAAAGCTACTAGCTTTCTCTACATTGGAAAAGCAAATTCCCCAACAAGACTGACTTCAATATCCTCCCCCCATATTAATTCACCCCTCTGCAATCCTCTTCCCACTGTCAAAAATAGTTGAAAAATTCTACTATCATAAGAGAGGAAGGGGGGTCAAGAAGAGTGACATTAAAGAAGCCAGCATTTGGAAGTAACTTTTGATGGTCCCTAATTTATAAAGGTCACCACTAGAAGTGACCTTTATAAAATGTATGCCCATTGACTGCTGACGCTGGCTCTGTGAGCAATGGGGAGGGAGAGATATACAAAAGGAAACTCCTTTCACAGCTATGAATATGCAATCATTTTTTCCTAGAAAAAGGCATGCTTGTTTCTCTTGCATGGTTGAAGCCCACCATTCTGTGCCTCTGATAGTGTGGAATCACTACATCAGAGCGTTATTTCAGAAGCACACATGGAGGGCACTTGCATTACAAGATGATCCCAATGGAACTTGGGTTAAGGCTATGTGGACAGCAAAATAACACAGCACAACTTATTGAATAAGTGAACATTAAGAGCCATTTATCCCCTCTAGTCACTGCTAAGAACATCCATTGAGGGTATAACACAGGACCTGCTATGTGAAGACCCTTCTTCATACATGCCTCCTTACCTCACCTGGTATGCAGAGGTTTTCCTTTGATGGGAACAGAAACCACCACAGGAGTGAGAGCTGTCCTTAGGTAGCCATATCCAGCCAAGAACATTCCCAAAGTCTCAGACTGCTCCTTCATTGATGCTGGGGAGGCTTTCCCTCTTGACCTCTCCAGGCTCTATGGTCACTGCAGCTCAGCAATTCATCTCCATACCCACAGGGGAGCTATGCAGAGCTGAGCACCAAGAGCGCCTCATTGCTCAATGCTAAGCTACTATTTGAGCAACAATCCTCATGCTAATTATGCATGAAAGTCTTTTACTCTGCACCGGGCACTGTGCATTACTTCACACCATCCCCCAAAGTAGATTTCTTCCTTATCAGGGAGGAAACAGGCACAAGAAAACCTGTCTACTCAAGGCTGGTGGTATGAACAAGTAAGGGTTGTAGCCCAATGGTAGAGTATTTGCCTAGAATCCTCCAGTGAAGAATTGGGGGTGTGATATAGTGGTAGTGTCTTTGCCTAATATGCCTAAGGTTCTAGGGTTTATCCCTTCCTCTTCCTCTTCTTCCCCCTCCTCTTCCTCCTCCTCCTCCTCATCCTTCTCCTCCTTTACCACCACCACCAGCACCACACACACACACACACCATCTTACTGGTCCACGATAATCATGATTCAAGGACCCTAGGCCACTCTAACTTATGCATAATACTGGCCACAGATATCTGAGTAGATTTTTGGAAATGTGCCCTTTATGATGGGGAAGGTTATCTATTGGGTAATCAAAATGAGTCCCCCAACATTTTACACCATTAGGATTGCCAATTCCTAGTTCATCAGAGGACAAATGCATTGCCCTCACGATAAATTCCCACAGCTCAAGTCAGAAGTAAAAGAGTCAGGTGCCATGTCTGTGAGGCTTGGGTGTGATCTGAGGGTGACCAAAACACACTCGGCCCATAAGAGAATTTAGATATGAACACAATTCCTAAAAGCAACCCCTAAAGGAAGGGTACGTGGTTCTGCCCTGAGGGCTTTTCTAGAAGTTCCAAACAAAGCCTGCTGAGGGGAACCACGGGAACAATTACAGCACACAAATGTCATGTGATTTTTGTCACTGATCTTTTAACATGCATAGCTGGGTTCATGTGTCTCCAATTCAAAATCTAAAATTGAATTCTTATGTGGAGATAATTATAAGCAAAAATCAAATGCAGGCTTGAAAAAACACTCTACTTCAGTCATAAAAGAACTGCTCGCCAAGAAGATTCCAGATTCCCAGAGGAAGTAGGCATGGGCAGATTCCACTGGCTGGAGCAGGAATCAGAGGTGAAGGGGACTACAAGTCTCCATGTTGGATAGTTTGGTGTGAGTCCTGATGACTTCAACTTGAGTTTTATGCCCCAAGTCTGAGGGGACATGCGTTCCTGTTTATTTCATTACAATAACAGTGCCTTCTTTATAAATAAATAAATAAATAAATAAATAAATAAATAAATAAGACGTTCAGCAAACAGGCTCAAACTATACAATTGAAAAATAAATAAACAAACTGGAAGTTTCTTTAAAAATTAAAATTAAAAAGTGTCATTTGAGTGGTACAGTCTATCTTGGTGTGCCAAGATGGAGGTTCATGGCAATATCTTCATCCTATGATCCTCTCCTCACAAACTGTCAGAAACAAGCAACTTGAAGAAGATCCCTGGAGAATATACCAAAGGGATACCTGTGGCTGTCCAAATGGAGACCTGCCACCATGAAGGAAAAGGCACAGACCTGTTCTTAGAGCTCAGGCTTCGGTGCTTAGCCCAAGTTAACAAACATCCTTTTTTTACCCTGTCCCCAACTCCATATCGACCCCACCCCACCCCACCCCACTCCACCCCCATCAAGGCCCCAGCCCTCCTTCTCAGGTTAAGCAGAGCACCAAGTGCTCCTTCGAGCAGCCAGTGCCTCCTGGTTAGAGCCTCTTCAAAGAGTCTGCTCTTCTGAGTTTTGCCTGCTTGCCTGGAGCATGGCAAGGGGTTAGCATCTGACCCCAGCACTATTAAATCTTTTTAAAGTTTAATCTTTGGGGGATTTCAACTGTAAATAAAGAACACTCCACATGTAAAAAATAAACTCACACTCATGACTTCATGCATGACCCCAAGTTCAAGTTCTGTTTGTGATTTAGCAGAGAGGAGACGAGGTATTCTGGGTGTAGTCTATGAGTGTGGGACTGGGCTCCCCTAAGGCATTGTGGAACTGCAAATGAGAGAGGACAGCCCCTCGCTTTACAGGAGAGGGGACAGACAACAGCCACGTCTGTTGTGGTAGTACAGTTGGACACCGATGATCAAGCCTCAGATCACTCTGCAGTGTCTACATCTGGAGTCTGTTCACAAATAACATCTGGGCTAATCTTTTGCCAATATTTGGTGCCAGGGCTGCACTCCCATCAGGCCACAGAACACAGATTTGAACCCAAACGGAAACGCTAGACCTGGTTCTTTCAAGGTTCTGTGGATCACCCCGTGCAGGTCATCGGAATGGTCTATAGGAGAAGAACAAAGGGATACATGATGCTCCCAAGTAGGAGGTATGGAATAAGAGTCACAAGGACCCTCTGCAGCCTGGCAACGATGGTCAGTGCACCCTAGACAAACCTCTGCACAGCTCTCAGCCTCCCTAGCACTTCCCTGTATGACTCTTGCTTGAGCCCCACCACCACGGCTTCCAGCCGTAAGAACACAGCAATTGCCATCCGTTTCCTATTTCAGAGATGAAGAAACCTACTTCTAAGAAGCCTACTTCCAAGAAGCCCTACCTCCTTGTAGGCAACAGTTACGAAGACTGTCTGCCTCTCCTCCGGGTTCTCCAGCCTACAGACAAAGAATGGCCTCAAGGGCAGGTATACTAGCTCCCGTGTCTTTAGTATAACTAAATACACATGAGGCAGGCTGCTTTATGACACCTAAGGCAAGAGGTTCTGCAGGCACATTACTAATGACCCAAATTTGAAAATGGCCTCACTGAAACTGTCCTGAGACAGCAGCACAGAGCTCTGCAGTAACAAGACGCAGAGATTAACCACATGTGGGTTTATGTGCCGCGCTGGTTTCCTTTTTTTTTTTTTTTTTTTTTTTTTTAAACATGAGATTCCAGATGATTTTTTTCCCATCCTAATCACTTCCCAAAAATCCTACCTGGAAGCGCTTTGGTTGGAAGACTCTCGACCTTCTTAATATCTCACATTTCTGTACATGAAGCTTGGAGAACATTCAAACCATGGCAGCAGAGATGAGAGCCATGCCTATACTGTGTAGCTAGAGCTAGCCCCTGCCCTTCACACCCAGGATGCCAGAGCCCTGAGATGATCAGTATAGAGTATGGGGAGGGAACAGCATGCACCTTTACTCACTATGTGTCCTGTTATTCCTATGAGAAAAGAAGACACAGGCCACCTCCTATAGGTGTGCAAATGCCCAGCCCTGATGCAGGTGAATCTAGAACAAGAGGTCTTTCTCATTCAAGAACTCACAGCTGCTTTGGTTACCAACACAAGTCCTGCCAAAAAAAACCCAAAAAAACAAACAAAACAAAACAAAAACAAAAACAAAAAACAAACAAACAAACAAAAAAACCCCAGTGTGGGAATGGGCAGGACTTGTAAAGCCCTGACCCTAGCTGAGGAGATACTGTCATTGACAGCCTCTCTGGGTTGGGCAGTCACTTTTCTTTTATGTGTGACACTACAACCCAGTAATTAACTCCACAGCAATGGACATATAAGCAGCACTGATTTGGCTCAATGTATTATTTTTTTAAAGAGAGAGGGGGGCTAGAGAGATAGCTCAGTGGTTAAGTGTACTTGCTACTGTCATAGAAGACCTAGGTTCAGTTCCCAGCCATAAGGTGACACACAACCCTCAGTAACTCCAGTTCCAGTGAATATGGCACCTTCTCATGGCCTCCATAAGTGCCAAGGATGCATGTGGTGAACATATACACATATAGGTAACACATGCATACACATAAAAGTTACATAAAGAACTTGAAGCTGGGGAGCTATGAAGCAGAGGAGAGGAGGGAAGGTGGGGGGAGGGAGGGAGAGCCAATACAATTCCGATGCATTGTATACATGAAACTTTACTGACCTGTCATCCATCTAGCCATCCAGCCACTCATGGACCCACCAATGACTCTCTCCATCCATTCATCAACTATCATGTACCTACCCATCAACCATCCATTCATTTATGCATACACTTATCACCCACCCATCTGTATACAAAGATATAATTACTCATATACCCATCTACTAACTATTACCATCCATTCATCTACTGATTGTTCATCTAGACATTTGTTCATCCATACATCTACTCACCCACTTATCATCTGCCTATCTATCTATCCACCCACCCATCACAGAACTTTCAAAGAAAATAAGAAAAGTTAGCTCACTGTATGACTTATAGCCAGTGTGTTTCCCTCCTCACCTCCTTCTTTCTCTGTTTATAACAAATGGTTCTAATATTTTGTAGATGGCCACTGTTTGCCATTAACATCTCACAACAAGAACAAGAGAAAACAAAAACCTTATAGAGAAATGTTATAAAAATTAGCCATCTATAGGAAAGGGAAAGGAAGGGAAGGGAAGGGAAGGGAAGGGAAGGGAAGGGAAGGGAAGGGAAGGGAAGGGAAGGGAAGGGAAGGGAAGGGAAGGGAAAAGAAAAATGGAATGTATGATGTTTAGAAATCTGTACTGCCTGAAACACAATGGATAGATGGATAGATGGATGGATGGATGGATGGATGGATGGATGGATGGATGGACGGGTTGATGAATAGATGAATAAGTAGGTGATAAATAAATTAATGGGTGGGCTGGTGATAGGTGGATAATGGAAAGATGGATGATGGATGAATAGATGAATGATAGATGGATGGATGGATGCATAGATAGATGGATGAATAATTAGGCAGGTGGACAGATGAATTGGTCATAGGTATACGAGTAAATTAATAGGCAGTTGATGAGGAGGTAGACAGATAGGTGATGGGTGGATGGATAGATGCATAGACAGGTCCCTGGATTGGTGGATCAATAGGTGGATTTGGGGTGAGTACACAGATGAAAGGATGATATGGTGGCTATGTAGATGGATGGGTGGGTTATAGATGAACACATGAGTGGATGGATAGATAAGTGATAGGTGGGTGAATGATGAGTAATGAGTGGGTGGTGGATGAGTGATGGGTAAGTCAATAGATGGATGGGTATTGATAGGTGGGGGATAGATAGGTGAGGGTTAAAGAGTAAATAGGCAGATAACTGAGTGGAAGGGCAAAAGACAAAAGGCCGGATAGATGGCTACAGGGAGGGATAATGACTTCATTCTTATCCTGCTCAACCCAAGAACCCTGTAAATGATACATAATGAAGCCTCCGGTCAAGTTCTGATACAGATTATATGTTTATTTTTTTAAGCAGGAATGAATTATTCAGCATTTCTAAATCCAGAACACATCAAACCCAAAACGACACACTCTGAGCTTTCCTCTTTCCCTGTATACTTAGAGATATCTGTAATTTCTTTAAAAGAATAGAATTATTGATTGTGGGTGAATTAGCAACTCAAGAAAGATTCAGGATGCAAACTGGAGATGAGGAGGGTGTTGCCCAACAGAAGTTAAGTGCCTGAGGATGGGGCCATGTAAAGAACAGAGGAAAGAAATGGGGTGGGCAGGAAGAGGAAGCCCTTGGCAATGTCAGAGCTGATCTTAGAGGGGAATTTCTCATTACGCATGAACTCACATTTAGCAAGAACTGGAGAAATCTGGAGTTTTCCAGGAACGCTTAAGCCAGATGATGAGACCAAATGTTCCTTTGAAGACCTCCATGTCCCTGGAGACTATCCTAGTTTGTCAGGAATACTAGTGTCCCTGTCCCTGGGGTCAGGGGGAAATATGGAGTTTCTAAGACCGTGGTTCTTCTAGTCAATAATATAGGAGGGCATCTCAGATCCAGTATGTTCCTCAATCTTTTTTACTCCCCATGAGGTACCAAGAAGGACCTCAAAGTATTTGGACCTGACTCAATCTTTCCCATTGGATGCTCTGACTTCCTACAGTTGTGTAAGGTACTGCTATGGTCTAGAGTAGAGTGTCCTCACACAAGGCTGATGAATTAAAAGGTTGGTCTCCATTTGGTAGAAGTTTATTGATGATGACTGGACCAGGAGGGTACTAACATAATCCATGTATTTTATTGGTCTACTGATTAATGGGGTACATACAAGACTTTGAAGGACATATCTTATTCTGTAGATAGAAAGATGACAGATAGATAGATAGATAGATAGATAGATAGATAGATAGATAGATAGATAGATAGATAGATAGAGATAGATAGATAGATGTATAACTATTTAATCAGTAAGCAATGTAATCAACTGACCATAAACTAAAATCTCTGAATCCACAAGAAAATAAATTCTTTCTCCTTTAAGTTAATTTCTCTTGGCCACTTTGTCATAGCGATAAAGGTGACCAACACAGGTGTGGATAGCCAAACAAGAATGGTGGCTATAAGGGAATCTAGGCCTTGGGTCCTCAAGAAGCCTTGCAGCCTTGCTCTGTAGGTATTCAGAAGGCCACATCTGAGAATGAGGAAGTGTTGAGCAACAGAGCTCAAAAAACTTAGTGTGTACCCCAAAATATCGATCATGGCATTTTTATCGGATGCAAGATAGAGGTATGTTATTATAAAAAAAAAATCATATTACTTCTTTTGAACTTGGTCAATCTTTAGGTGTAAAGGGACACTTAGAAGCAGGCATGCATGGCCCAAGCATCTATCCTGCCCAGAAAAAGCCTAAAAACTGGAGGCAGCAAGAAGCACATAAAAACAGAGAGAAAGATTTGACATAGAAAATCTTGGCAAGGCGCCTTTAAGCCCAGCACTTGGGAGGCTGAGACAGAAGAGTGGTGAATTTGAGACTAGCCTAGTATAAGGATATAGACCAAGTTTCGGGCTAGTTTTAACTATTGACTGAGATCTTATCTTAAACAGCCAAAATAAAATGAAATAAGCCAAGTATGGGAGCACAAGATCTTAATGGCTGCACATGAGGGGCAGAGGCAGGTGGCAGTCAGCCTGTGTGATACAGGGGGCTACGGGAGACAGAGAAACACATTTTCTTCATGCCATACTTGGCCCTGGAGGAGAACCAACTAGCATGCCCACCCAAGGGCCCCCAGAAAGAAGCCCTTAGATACACAAGGCTTCTTCCTATGCCTTGCTGTACTCCCAGAATTCAATGCACATGATGAAGTCTAATTGATCAAAATATACCACTGCATGTCCAGGGTGTAGGGGCACGAAGTTAACAAACTGCCCTTTCCTTCATGTAAAGAAGCTGGGCTCTGATTAAAATCGACTAGAATGAGTCCTCTATACATCTACTTTAAAAACAAGAAGCCACTAATTCAGTTTAATTCAAAAACTAAAGATGATTAAAATTCCTGTAAGTTACCTGGAACTTGGAAAAAAGCAGCCTGTGGTAGCCATCAAAAAATTGATAGTTATTGGGAAATAACTTCTGCTGTTTGATTGATGTGGTTAGCTTTTTGTTGGGTTTTATTATTGTTGTTTTTTTGGGGGGGTATCATTCAATAGCTTTTTCAAGTCATCTTTGAGTACCAACTATATTTCATCAAGGTTAGTAAAATGGCAAAAAGGAAAAAAAGAGAAAAGAAGTGGAAGTCTGAAAATGAGGATTGCCAGTAATATTGACAGAATCCGGTAATTTCTTTCCTGTGCAGTGGCAGATGAATCCAGACTGTGTACAGCCAGGCAAGGTTTACCGAAACATTCAAGATTATAAAAAGAACCTACAAGACAATCTCCATTTTTGGTTTACCCCACCCCCAAGACCACATTCAAGATTATAAAAAGAACCTACAAGACAATCTCCATTTTTGGTTTACCCCACCCCCAAGACATCACTAAAGGCAATGCTTGTTTCTTTTCTTTCTTTCTTTCTTTTAATATTTTGTTAATTTGTAAGAAATTCAACTGCCACCAGAGAGGTCTCCATACTTTTAAACCCTCCAATATTAGCACAATCCCATCTAATGGATGATATTGATTAATGCTATTAGCTCCTTCCAAATATACTTGCAACTTAGTCAATTCTGTCATTTAATAATTTTGCTAAATCTCAAAAAATGGAGACTCAATCTCGCCTGGAAGAAGGCAGCCCTGCTAGTTATTTACAGATTGTAACATTTACATAAGAGTTTAGTTTAACAAGAGATACAAATATAGATAAAACCCTTAGGACTTCATTCTCTGAACTGCCCTCTAAAAATCTGCCCTGCAATTTGCAAACTGAATTTTGTGCAGACTATTCCTGGAAGGCTTTGTGAATTAGGGAGAACTAACTCAAAGCAAGGGCTGGCTAATCACAATTTTGCAAATTGTACGTAGCAATCATCCTCACATTGTGAAATTCCGATCTATAAAATGCTGATGTTTTAAAGTTGAAAAATAAATTAGCTCGCGAAAACTATTTCACCATAAAAAAATAAATAAATAAAATCAGTCTGAGGCTTTACGACTAAATTATTTGTTTTAAAAAATTAAAAAATAGTCACATTGGTAGCAAATATTAAATAAAAGTAGGATATCATCCAAGCATGTTCCTGCCACAACCATCTGAATGAGAGAGAGAGAGAAAGGCGGGGGAGCCAAGGATCGAGCATGCACTTCCTGGCATCCCCATCTGCATGACCTCTCCTATAAATACTCACCTGCCAGGAGCACGTGGATTCTATGACTCTCCAGCATGTGCTTGTGGTCATGCCCAGGCTTCTATTTTAAATGCCTCCAGCACATTTGTCTATGGTCTGGAGAAGCCTTCTCAGACAGCGCCAGGATTAGTCAACAGTCTTTGAGATGTCATCTATTCACTTGCTAAATCCAATTCACTCAAGTCTGTCCAGCCTAAGAAGTTGGCAGTTAGCACGCATTTGTCTACTTGTTAAAAGTGATGCCATGTGGGTTACAAATACTCTAGCCATATCAAATCACAGGGAAGAGAGAGCGGTCTCAAAGGCATACGGTGAGCCAGTGTATCTGAAAATGGATTTGCCTTGGGTGAAGAGAGCTGACTTCAAAGGAGTGTGGGCCACAAGACTCAAGGCTGATGGCTCATTTCTAGAGAGCATCCCAAAGACCTTAGGAGAAGAGTAAGCATACATATAAGCAAATGTTTTGGTGTGCACATGTGAGTCCTCCCTTCAGACTCCATTCCTTATACTATCTCCAACACATGAAGCCACACCTTCTCATGCTCACCACTCCCTGCTGGCTCATAAGCTCCAAGACCTCTTATGGACTTTGTCACTAATTGAATTTTGCAATGTCTAAAGTTATCTGAAGCAGAACATGGTGCCACACCCCTGTGATCCCAATACTTGAGAGATTGAGGCGTGAGACTCTTAAGTCAGAGGCCAGCCTGAGCTACATAGTTAGACCATGTTTCTAAACAAGTTGTTGGGAAAAGAAAGAAAGATGAACATCTTGCTTGAAATAAGCCCATGTTTCAATATTGGCCTTCTCCACCGCTGTGTTGGCACCTGCCCCTTTCCTGGCTGTGCATGGACTAGACCTCCCGGGAGCTACAGCATCATTCCTCTGACACTTTGCAGACCTTCCTCTGTTTTGTTTTGTCTTGCTTTGTTTTCATTTTCTTCATATTCCTTAGTTGTCACACCAAGCAAAACAAATTCAACTTACTTCTGACCCACTGTCACCTTGGGTATCATAGGAAGGGGGTCAGAACACATTCCTGGGCTCCCTATAGGTAGGTGAACTTCAGGGTTGGGAATGACCTCTAGTAAGCTCAAAGGAGCCATGGGGATGTCACTGCAAAAATGCCCACAATAATGTCCTTGGAAAGAACGGGTGCTGTGCCTGTCATAGATGAGCTGCCTGCCCTTTGGATCTTATGATGGAGACACCCAGCCACCAGTTCCCTTCCTCAGAACACATCTCTTACCTCAGGCTTCCACTTGCTCAGCCTGCAGCTTAAGCATTTCCTGTAACATTACTTCTACAGAGCAAATATTTATATTGGTAAATATCATCAAAGTATGATCTGCATTCAAGTGTTTTCTATAGGAGGCTGTGAGGAACAGGAAGAAGTCGCTGCCTAAGCGGTGAGGAGGGGGAAAGGAGCCCGTGGGCCGCCATGACAACTGACAAAACACCTCCCTATGGGGCTTTCTGTTCTTGACTGAACACTGAAGCATAAGTCAAGTGTGCCCCCCAACAGCAGTACACAGGGGTCCCTGATGGGGTACTCAGAACTCCCCCAGCACATAGAATCTATGGTTTGCACAGAATCACAGCCAGTGGCCCATGTGAGTGCTGGACTCAAACACATAGGCCTCTGTGCCCCCATGGTCTTGGAGGAGATAAAGCAGAGGACAGTGGTGGGACCTAGAGACAAATCTGGGAAAGGCAAGCGACTTAGTCTCTGTGTACTAACACCTAGGTCAGGTAGAAAGAATCGCTTCTAGAGTTTTCTGAAAGTTCTTCAACATTCATTCTGCCTCTGGTGGGACAGATGCTAAAGAAGGCACATGCTCCCCTCCTCGTGCCCAGGGCATTACTTGTCACCTTGACTCAGTAGGCCTGGCCTCCCAAATATCCTAGGCACTGAATATCCCTGCTCTTTGAGAAGCTGGCCAGTATGAAGGGCTTACCTGATTTGTATTTCCCTTATCAACCACACAACTTCATCTTTTCATATACGTGGTACCCACCCCAGTGTCTTCTCTAAGTTGCACTGCTAAGATTTTTCTCATTGATACTTAAAAGCTCTTTGCATATGCTGACTATGAAGCCCTTATTAGATACATTTAAAATACTTTCTTGGATGTCCAAGGCAGCTGGCTCTAGTGGCCTGCTTAGGTTAGCATGCTGGAGTTGAAGAGACACTTCAGAGGTCAGGAGCACTTGCTACTTTTACAGAGAGCCTAAGTTCAGTTCCCAGGATGCATATCAGACAGCCCACAAAAGTCTGTATCTCCAGCTCCAGGAGATCTAATACCCTCTTCTGGCTTTCACACACAACTGAAAACCTGTGCGACACATCATACTCACATGTGCACACACAGACAAAATTTTAAAATATTAAAACAGAAATGAATAAATTCATGGGACATTGATAGGTGTGGGTGTGATGTGCACACACAACGTTGTTCTGAAGGGCAAGTTGGGGTGTCTATCAAAGAATTAAGAATATTTACCTTGCAATCCATCAATCCTATATGTAGGAACCTCTCTAGACATACTCAAAGTTGTTCACAACATATACACATCAATTTTTGAAGGTTTGAGGACTAAATTGAACCCAAGGCAGTGGGAATGCGAGGCAAGTGCTCTGCCACTTAGTTATATTCCCATCTCTTGGTTGTTGCTGTTGTTGTTGTTGCTGCTGCTGCTGCTGCTGCTGCTATTACTGTGGTTTTTAGGCAGTCTCAAAAGTCCAGGATGGCCCTATATCACCATCTCCCTGCCTCAACTTTCCAAGCACTGTGATTGCAAGTATGTGTCACTATGCACACACATCTGCAGTAATCTGTGCTGCTGCTGCTGCTGCTGCTGCTGCTGCTGCTGCTGCTGCCGCCTTGGAAACAGATAAACTAAAAACCACTACACTGTCTGTCCAAAAGTACACAGTTCTATAAAGGTGAGCCTGCCAATCTTAAGAGCCTGCTTGGTCTTTGAATCTGACACTTGAAAAAAAAAAAAAAGGAAGTCCCCAAATTAAGTGAAAAAAATGACCCAATCATACATGCTAGCTACAGCTATGATCTTCTTCACCACATGAATGATGGAAACCCGTGATCATAGTGTGGCAGTACATAGCGCGCCACTCGGAACAAAGGTTTTCCCCACAGTGGGAGAGGAAGACTCGGAAGTAGAGTGGAAGGGGACTTTGGTTCTTCCCAATGCACACATCTGTCCTGTTGAATCTGAGTGATGAATGCACAGAAATTTTATAATTAAGCAAGATCATTTATCTTAAAATATGAAACTCTAGTTGGTCCTCTGTCGCTAAAGCAAAGACTGAAATCCTTCCCTCAAACTCAAGACCTTCTATCAAGTTCCAATTGGTCTTCTCAAGCCACTCCCAGCTTCAAAGTGTCCTACTGCATTGCCCCTGCTTGTCCCTTCTGTCCCCTCAACTGCTCTCATACCTACCTGTCAGCCTATACCTCAGGAAGCCTTTTCACTTTACCCCCACACACCCCCTTCCTCCACCCTCAACAGTGATTCTCAACCATGTCCTAGGACTTAAAGCTCATTCCCTTGATGTGTGAGTGTGACACACTGTACTGTCACCTCATCAAGAGAAGGCCCCTATATCATCCCTCTCCCCTTCACGTCTATTCATATAAACCCTCCCAAGTGGAGCAAGATTCCAGCTGCTGCAGATAAAGAAAGGATGCAAAGGACACCTGCTGGAATCAATAACCTGGCCAAGGCACAAGCAGTGAACAAGAGGATGCAGAGACAGTGCACTGCATAAGAGAACATTCTTATGCAGCACAGCATTTACACTAGGGCTGCGGAGAGGCACCAGGTAATGAGCCAGCAGGAAACTAAGAGCATGTGCTCACCACTCTAGCTTGTGAGCCATCTGTCTAGAGAGACAAGCAAAGGCCCTGGATGGCAGTGGCCTCACCCAGAAAAGGAGGGGACTTGGCGATCAAAGCATATTGGATCAGGTCCCTAGTCCATTCTCAGGCACAGTCATCCTAGCAGGATAGGAGAGGCTACATCAAAGATCTAGCCACACCCAGGCTTCAGCTCTGGAATGTGTGAAAGCTGGAGCTTCCTGAATCCAGACAACCAGCATACAAGCCTCTGCCCAGGCCAGAAGAGCCAAACTCCCAATGGAAAGCCAATTGAGACAAAATTAAAAGGCAACTCTACATCATATATCCAACAGCCAAACCCTGCTTCCCAGCTCCCCAGATATGGCTCTGGTTATGTCCATGGCTCCCTCCTAAATGAAGCAGCAAGAATGGGCAGCAGCTAAATAAATGGGAGACCTTCTAACAGCTGACTTTAAGTGGTACATGACACCTGGCAGGAGGCACCCTAGAAGCTATAGTTGATTTACTCCAGAACCATGTTGGCCAGATTGAATATATCTGGAACTACAACCACAGGAGACCCCATGAGCACCAGCCCCCGACCAGGAGCCTCCAAATCATGTAGCCCACAGCTGACATGGCCCTTCCTGACATTCCATCCACAAGGGACACCACAGAGCATCTTCAATGGGAGGCCTCCACCCTTCCACAGAGGGCCAGAACCCCTAAGCTCTTCACTCTAGAGTTTTCTGCATAACAAGTAAGCAGGACCCTCCTCTAACCTTCAACTTAAGAAAATACCATGAGCTTTAAATAAGCCATGTAAGCAGTTTCCCAGGATAACCCCAAGGAAGAGCTCCCTATGACATCACAGCACTGAGGCTGGATGCTGACACACACACATAACCTAACTCTGTGGAGGCTAAGGCAGGAGGATTGTAAGTTTAAGGCCAGCCTCGACTATGTGACAAAAGCAAGGACAGCCTGAGACACTTAAAGCTTTGAGTTCAAGGCCAGGCAAGGGTATGGAAGTCCTGGTAAGAAAGAGACAGAGAGGGGACTATTGTGAGCAAAGGGCTAGACTGATGATCACATGGGAGTCCATTGTAGGCCCCATGGAACAGTACACCTAGCTGCTAGCCCTATGTTGCCAGCTGGCACTGTGGGCTACTCTAAAGTAGAGAGCCAGGATTCAGACTCCCTCTGTTCATGCCAGGGCCTCTGGGCTTCATACTGAGACTCATGAGGAGACTTTATTCCACAAGGAAGACCAACACTGTCCCAACAACTTTCCAGGGCCATTTTTGTCCCTGCCTATTCCTCAGGAATGCCACAGACTGTCCCTAAGTAGGAGTCCCAGAGTGACAGAACATGAGAGCCATTGTTCTTGTCAAATGCCAATCCTGAAAGGCTCTAACTACATAAGTAGCCCACTCCCAAGATGCAGCAAGGTGATTATGGGGTGGGCATGAGAATTTGGGGGATGTGGGAGCAGATCTGAGAGCTTAGCTCAAAGAATTGGCCACCCAAGGGTGGTACAGAATAGACAAGTTGCCCTGAGACTCCTGGGAAATGGGATGCACGTGGCCAGGCTCTGAATCCAGCTTGCCCCAACCAAAGTAGGGTATAGAGGAAAAGAAGGGCAGGAGTTCTGGATAGAAGCCAGGCACCCCTAGGAGATTTCTATGGGGTGTCTTACCCACTGAGATCATTTGACACAGTAAGAGGCTTCAGTGGGCCAATTCTGCCCAGAAAGAGCAAACAATGAAGCCCAGAATGCTAGGCACCCAGACAAGGAACTACCTAGAAGCAAGCACTGCTAGGCTTTCCAGGCTCTAGCAGCTTCATCTCCGTTGGATCTAAAGTGGCAGAGACTGGCATGGCTCTGGGGAAGGTCCCCATGTGTCCCCAGGGGCTAATACAGGTACAGGCTCTGGGCAATCTGTATAGCTCACATCCTAGCATATGAGGCAGCCCTACCGCAAGACCTCATGCAAACAGTATAACAGCTGTGCTGTACTCCACTGTATCCCTGAAGGAAGCAGTGTCTCTGAGCAGATATGGTAGGGCGTCACATGACCTTTAAACAAGGCCTTTGGTTCCAAGTGCCACAGTCAGGTCAAAAGAGGAGTCCCACTGAGCCACGCCCCAAGCCCCTCACTGGAGGATTCTAGGCAGGGGCTCTACCACTGAGCCACGCCCCCAGACCCTCACTGGGGCTCTACTGCTAAAGTACATCCCAGGACCTTTTAGTCTTTTTCTCTTTTGAGACAAGTCTGGCTCATTCACAAGGTCTAACCTTGTTATTGAGATTCTCTGACTTCAGCCTCAGGAGTCCTGGAATTAAAGGTACATTCCAACATGTCTAGCAATTTTTATATGGTGTGTGTGTGTGTGTGTGTGTGTGTGTGTGTGTGTGGTGTGTGTGTGTGTGTGTGTGTGTGGTGTGTGTGTGTGTGTGTGTGTGTGTGGTGTGTGTGTGTGTGTGTGTGTGTGTGGTGTGTGTGGTGTATGTGTGGTGTGTGTGTGTGTGTGTGTGTGTGGTGTGTGTGTGTGTGTGTGTGTGGTGTGTGTGTGGTGTGTATGTATGTGTGTGTGTGTGGTGTGTGTGTATGTGTGTGTGTGTGGTGTGTGTGTGTGTGTGTGTGTGGTGTGTGTGTATGTGTGTGTGTGGTGTGTGTGTGTGTGTGTGTGTGTGTGTGTGGTGTGTGTGTGTGTGTGAGAGAGAGAGAGAGAGAGAGAGAGAGAGAGAGAGACATCCATATACATTTGGGTGATGGATTGATCAACGTTAGAGAACAACTTGCAGGAGTTGGTTCTTTGCTTCCATTATGTAAATTCCAGGGATCAAACTCAAGCTTCGCAGCAAGCACCTTTACTGTCTGAGCCATTTTGTATGCCCTGTTTTTTTTTTTTAAATCTTTATTTTAATCATTATTTCATAAAGAACGAAAAGTCAGGTGGTTTTTTTTTCCTAGAAACTCTGATGACTTAATTGAACTAGTAAATAGATAAATAAATAAATCAATAAATCAATAAATAAATAAATAAAAAGTGGGTTGATTTTGGTTTTAGTTTCGGTTTGTCGTTGTTGTTTTTCATTGTAAGGAAGTCAGAAAACTAATCTTTGGGTGAAATAGAGATGACAAAAGTCCAACTGTGGGGCCTGGGAAGTTCTCTGTGTTGATCAGAAGGCAGGAACAGAGGAACTGGGCCCTCCCCTGACACCCTCGAAGCCACCCTTCCCTGAGAAGCCCACAGTGAATGTTCTCACTTTTACCTTGCCAGGCTAACTAACTAGTGACCCACAAACTCCTATGATTCAAGGTCATGGTCACCCCCACCCCACCTCAAGGCAGACCTGTCTCCTTTATCCCTCTTTTTGTCACCTACACAATGGTAAATGCAAACTGTCCCAGGTATTCAGCACTGTACCCTGCACCCCAGTGATGGGGCATGAATCTCGCCCCGCCGGGTACCAGTCCTGACCACTGAAACTTGGGGGTCCAGCTACTCTGAGCAGACCAACCTCAGACTGTGACAAGAAGCAGCTGAAGTGGGGGGGGGTGGAACACAGCAAGGAGAGGAGAGAGCGGTAGAAGGAGAGGGGGGAAGAATGTCAAATTTGATATAAAGTTTGTTTAAAGAAAATATTGAACATCATGGCTGTGACCAAAGGGCTCAGAAGACTTGAGGGAAGAGATGAAGCACGGTTCATCTAGAGCCCATCCTGCAATGGCACGGAGCGAAAGAACAGCATGGATGCCTAAATCTTGGAAAGGCTTGAAAATTATGGTGCTCTGAGAAAAAGTACTAAGTAGAACAAACCTTTTGGCTCCCCACACTTCCACTGTGGCTAGACATTATTTATTATCCATGTGTGTGATTGGAAGAGGGAGTCCTAACTTTTTAGAGGTATGGGGTCCTTGCATTCTATCCCCAGTTTGAGGGTTACTACATGAGTAGACCTGGGATGGACAACCAGCTGGTGTCTCCCACTGCTGCCCAGTATCAGTAAAGATGAGAGCAGCTTGGCAAACTCCTCCTAATGATGGGAAAGCCCTCCTAATGCCGAGCAGGTGTTCAGTCCTGCCTTTATAACTTGTCCTAAGAAGGAGCCCCAAGCCAAGGCTTTGGGATACCACATCCCCTTAGCCAGTCTCTACAAGGACACCAACCTGAGCCCTGGGGTCAGCACACAGGGTGCGTCCCCAGATAATGAGGAGTGGGCTTCACCAAGTAGCCCTCTGCCATCGTGATCCACCCGTCTCCCCGTGGCCCATTATCTGAGCACTTGAACCCTGGATAACAATGAGTTCACGGAGAATGAAAGTGCTCAGCTTTAATTGTCTGCATTTAGTCACGCAAACAGAAGCAATGGTCTGAGAATGGCTAGTTAGCCGCTGACAGCCTCTGCTCTGGAGCTGGCTCCGAGGAGCGGTTACAGACTGTTTTGATGGAGACTCTGCCAGAGCAATAAATTCCCTCTTAAACCTGTTTGCCTGGAACAAGTTTTCTCCCCCCCCCCCCCTTTTTTTTACTCTGTCTTCTCCTTCCTCCCCACTCCCCCCTTTTTTTGCCTTAAATGAAATTCCTGCCGCCGCTAATATCCAACAAATAAACATCATTAAGAAATTGAAGGCACTGAAAGAATGTGCGGTTTATGTTAAATTTTCCCCTGTCAATCAATTCTGCATGTCTGCATGAAGCCGATGATCGCATCATCGTGTTAGTGTGCCTGACTTGTTCAGCACAAAGAAGGTGGGAACACTTTCTCAAGCAGGGATGTCAGCACTTGAAAACCCATCACCATCTGTGCGCATTTTCCAAGAGGGAGAAAAACAACCCCTGTTTAAGAATACACCAGAACAAATAACTTGAATGTTTGAAAATAAACCACGGGGTCAAAGAAACTTTATAATGAAATGGGGAAGCAGCAGCATTGTTCTGGTTTTTTTGTAACACGGGCCTTCGGTACCTTCATTTACCGAGGTCTTCGCTCTAAAAATAGATATTAATAATAGCCAGGCAACGGCCCACACTATGTGAAACGCATACAGACACGCTATTTTAGAAACCCCGGGTTCTCAGTGAGGCCCCAGGAGCAACTTATAATGATACAGATCTCACCCTCTCTCAGTCTGGTCCCCATGGCTTAGGGAGTGTCGCCCTTCCTGTACTTTCCTGCTTCCCCCTTTTACTTTTCCTATTTGAAACAGAACAGGAAGCCCCAGCAACCATTCAAGATGATCAGTCGAAAAAGAAAAACCTAAGGAAGGAAAAACTTTCATCGCCCAACTTTTCCTAGCAAAGCCTGTCAAAGCAATGTTGCAGAAAACGGCCCAAGAATGAATGGGAACATTGTTCTGCCCTTAATAAACTTATAAGCCAGGAGCTTTTTGATCCTATTTTTTTTTTCTTTCTGCATCTCACTATTGTACTTTGTCACGAGGAGGTCTCGCATAAATAATGTCGTGTTCTTATGAAAGTTTTTAAGGCACCCAGAGTCGGACAGCACGGTTACAAATGATATCTAACACAAAGACTATCAATTAATCAAATGAGAGCATACTACAGGCGCTCACAATACACAAGCAGCGAAGGGAAAGATAAATTGATTTCTGCTGAGGCACTGGGCCTTTTCAGCAGTACAACTGTGTGAAAAATACCAGTTACAGAGTGTGCTGAGGCAGCAAAAGCATTTAATACACCACAAACAGTTATCTAAGGCACCGTCCAATAACCGACAGTACAGTAGTGTGACCTACATACTAACGCAGTCATTGTTAGATGTGGGAGCCATGCACTCCACACCAGTTACATGGCCCACAGCTTTCTCAGTCTTTCTGGGAGTTCCATCCCTCTCCCCCCTCCTTTGCCTGGTTTCTCCTGCTGAAGCATCTTCTGGGAGACAACCCGAAAAGCAGAGTAACTCAGCAAATGTGTCTCTCCTCCGGCTGCTTCCCCGGCTTCTGCATGTGTCTTAAGTATTTCTGTCTATGGCATACTGTTTCGTTATTTGTCCTTTGATGTCCTTTACTGGTTTGTTTTTTTTTTTTTTTTTTTCCTTTTGTGTCCCAATCTCAATGAACTTCTTGTCTTAAGGAAACAAAACAAAACAAAACAAAACAAAACTTTATCCCTGGATTCAGGTGCAGGTATGTGCTATATGTTGTATATGAAATGTCACCCACATATAGTGACCATGAAATGTCTTAAATACCTGGTCTCCAGCTGGTAGTGATGTGTGCAGACTGAAGGAAAATTTAGGAGTTAAGACTTCCCTGGAGAAAGAAGTTCCCTGGGTGGGTTCTTAGGGATTTATCTCCCCTCCCTCCTTCCTGTCCCCCATGAAATAAAAAAGCTTCTCCTCCATATACTAACAGTCTGCCTAAACACAGGGGGCCAAGAGACTGTGGGCCGAAACCTCTAAAACAGTGAGCTAAATTAATCCTTCCTCCCACAAGATGCTTTTGAAAGCATTTTGTTGAAGTGACAAAAGGTCTCACTAACATGGTAGGATTCTTGCTTCTGTGTGGGTTCTGTTCATGGTGCTGCCCAGCATGTGGCATGCCAACCTTGGCCAGGGAAGGGAGAAGAGGTGTCGTGATGAGGGACCCCAGGATCTCACTGTCTGCAAGTAAGCCTTATCACTAGGTCCCATCATACCGTTCTCAGGAGACATTGGTGCTCCAAACAGGGACACAGAGAAGCTGCCCAGGAGATGGACTGCTAGAACTGAGGGAAAGCTGTCAACCAAAGTCTGAACTTCAGTATTACCGCACGGAAACCTCTAGTGACTGCACTTCCCAAACTCTGTCTGGAGAAGAGCAAGCCTGTGGACCTTTGAGCAACTGAGCAGCCTTGAAGGCCTTTTTGAAAGGCTTTCCTATGCTGGCTCCCCAAAACAGCTGACCATGGCCTTCTGGAATCCATTCTCATGGGACATATGAGGATAACAAGGACCTGGAAAGGTCCAGTCAGCCCCATGGAGTGAGGGGCCCAAGATGTCGCCGAAGCTAAGAATTCCTCTCTGACTGGAATTGAATGACGTACCAGCTTTGTAAGTACTTTAAAAAAATCTTCTTTGTAAACCTTTCTCCCACCCTACTTCAGTCTTCAGAACTTATGACTGATAATCCTCTTTGTTTCAAGAGAACCATGGTTCACATGGAGGAGGGGTGTTCACAAGATTATATGGCGAGATCACCAGGTCCCTCTAAAATAATGTCACAGACCTAGGCTCATCTCGGGCTACATTTTTAAGTTTAAGTACTTTTTAAGGAACTGCTATGTCGTGAACACCAAGCAGATTGAAAAACATTTCCGTGGTCAACCCCCAAGATGCAGCAGGTAGACTCCTGGCTCCGGACGCCTCCTGCTTAGGTGAGAGCTGACACGTCCTTTGACACACATGGCCTAATTTCTGCAGGCTGTCACTGTCGTCAGCCAGTGTCCGTGTGAACATAGGCCCTCACATAATGAATGGTGTACTTTGCAGACTCCTGTTTCTAGAAAAGAATGATTTAATATCATAAAATAAAGCTTTAGACCTCCGTGCCAATTACTGTGTTTAAGTCATCGAAAGCCACCGAGGAAGGTTAGTGGGGCACGCCAGTGTTAAGGGAATGTGTAACCCATCTGCAAAGAGAGGCCAAGCTGAGCCGCTGGCCGGGTAAGAGACACAACTCGCTAAAAGCTTCCAAACAGTGCGAAGAAAATGTCAGATGCACAACCCCACTGCACTGTAGTAAATACAAGCCCGATAACTAAATCGTTGTCACAGGCTTTCCTTGAGGGTCAGGCTGAGAAATACTGAAACACATAATCAAGTCTTTACTGTATTTTAACAGAAAAGGGGAAACCATAGAGTTCACAGCCCACTGACAGTTCCTACAGGGTAGACAACAGCAAGGGATGCCCGAGGAGAAGGGTGGCTAGATGGGTCAGGGCACCCTTGGTGATGGTGGCAGGGCTGCAGAGCTGGGCAAAGACAGGAATCCTCCTGTTCTTCCTCCTCTCTTCTCCCCTCTGTTAGGACCAGGTCACCTGAAGGTACAGAATGTTTGGAATCATCTCCCATGGCTTCCTGCCATCCGGCTATGGACCATACAGCCATAGTGCCCAACCATAGTGGCCATGCTTTCTCTAGCAGTGGCCAATTTTGCATTAGAAGAAAGAGAAGGAGAAGGAGGAGGAAGAAGAGGAAGAGGAAAGGAAGAGATGATATTTCACAGATCAACCAAAGAAGGAAACAAAGGAGAAGGTATTTAAGTTATTTTAATATCAAGTGTTTTTCAAAGCTATAAATACATATGAGGGGACTAATTGTAAACTTCTCTCAGAGACTCAAATCCAAATTCATGTTGCTATGAGGATTCAATGATAATAAATTACATCCTTCTAAGTAAAGCACGAACTGTAATAAAACACCCACCCTTGAGAACTTAGAGGCCTGATCCCAGCTAAAAGAATTCATGGCTTTGGAATTCTGAGTATATATATTATTTTCCTGTCAGTTCTCACAACTTCTCTCAATTACTGATGTTCTCCACATAATGAATTTTCCCGGGTTTGATGTGTGATTGCGGCTATATTTTTATCTATATGTTTTGTGGTCCCTGTACTTAAGCTTTTTGCTCACAAATCCTTTATTAAAAATACTAAATTGTAAGAAGTATATTCATATTTCATTCAGGGTTCTCGCTACAGAGATGTGGCTCCCCGAGCAAACACAGCTGCATAGGAAAAGTCGCCATCAGAAAACGCACACAACCACAGATCTAACTTTGGGTGGATCAGCTCCCAAGTAACTCTGTGGGATTAAATTTCTGAGATATCCTTGTCTGCCTCCTAGAAGAAACTTACAAATGATCTTGCATTTTCTAAATCAAAATGGCCGGTTGAAGTTTCACTTTAGATACGGCCCCCAACCAAAAGCCTAAACAGAGACATTTTAAAGTCAGCAAGATTCATACCGAGACTCTTGACAGTTCTGTTTGTTTTATTAAAATCATACAGGTTAGAAGCCTTGTGGGATGACTCACATCTGTCATCAACACCCAGGAGGATGAGCAGGAGGACTGAGACTTCAAGGCCAGCCTGGGCTATTCAACCTGGGTTACAAAGTGAGACCCTGTCTTTAAGAAGACAAAAGAAAGGAGTAGAGGGAGGGATGAAGGAAGGAAGGAGTTGAGGGAAGGGAGGATGGAGATGTGGAGGGAGGGAGAAAGGGGGGAGAAATAAGAAGAGATACAAGCCAGTATGCAAATATATATTCTCTTTGATATCAGCGTGTCATCAGACCTTAATTTGAAATGGAAAGGCAAGACAGAAAAGAAACAGCTCACTGTCATACAATGGCTCAGGCATGGAGCCAGGTAATAAGATGACAGAAAGACAGGACCAGAGACTCACCATGTCCTGGGGGTTTCAATGTTATCAGTCTGAAACAATAAGAGGGAACCTCCAAGCTGAAGTCTGGCCCATGTAAATGAGCATCTCTTAAAAAAGAAAAAAAAAATCCTTCCTCCAGGGAAGATTCACACTGGCCTGGTCAGCTAGCGAGCCACTGACCTTTGGAAAGGGGGAACATAGAATTAAAGCTGCCAATAAGACGAGACAATTACTCAACAGATTTCAAGAGCAAATGAATACATGGGTGAGTAATGGGAGCATTTGTCAGCCGCGGTCAGCAGAATAAATGAATCTGATATTAAAATTTGGAGGGAAAATAACGGATGTGACCCCTCTGTCAAATCAAATCAGCGTATATGTCTCAAGGAGCCCCTCTGTACCCAGATCAGGATTAGTGTCGCAGGTGGACCCAGGAAAGGATGGACACTCAGCAAATTTTCCCTCCTTGCCAGGTCCTATGACCTCTACCCTCACTGGTATCAGTGAAAGGCCAGGAAAGGAAACCTAGATCTGTACCCTGGTAACCATTCTACTGGGAAGAATCCTCCAGGAGTCAGAAGACAGAATTCTCAACCCCAGGCACTGGGACTACCAAATGTTCCCAACGTGGGCAGAAGAGTGGCAAGATACACCCCCCCCCCCCTAAAGAGGCCCATGCTGTGCACTTGGCCTCAGGGTGGGTGTAGATAGTGACTCAGGAAACATTGCTTATGGCTTCCTAGTGAGTAGGGCAAGCCCGCGGCATGTCTGGTGGGTGTGGACCTGGGCTGCTGAGAAATCTGCACTGACCCTGCCTAAGAGCAGCAGGTGCTCAACCGTTCGCTGTGCTGACCTCCATTCCCACAGAGAGCTTTGTTCATCCGCGTGCACCTGCAGTTCCACCTGCACACAGGAGTCTAAGCATCCTCTCCTTAACCCCTTAACCGGTACAAATAAAGGAACAGCAGTCACAAAAGGCCCCATGGAGTCTTCTTGCTTTCCCTGTCACCCCAGCATGGCCCCTTCCTGACCGGCATGCCCTGTACTCCCATTCTCTATGGCACCTTCTACTACCCTGACTGAAGTGGGCACATACACTGTCCAGCTCATCCAGGGAAACCAGAGCCCAGAGGGAGAGGCAAGACCCCTGCCTGCCTCTGCATCAGGCCTTCCTAATAACTTTCTTAGGAGCTTCCTGGGAATGCTGCAGTATTTAAGAAAACCAACAGGTTGGGGACAGGCATATCTGTGTGTCTCTAAGCAATCCTCTAGACCCAAGGACAAGAAGCCTCCCCAAATCATATCCTCACTGATAAGACATCCCTGCAAAGATGACATAACTGTGCACCAGACATACCTTCAAATCTAGAGCTGCCCTCAGCATCACCATCTGCCCTAAGCTGTCTACTGCCCACCATCTTCCAGTGTGGAAGAAAGCACGGGGCACTGGTTTGTCACCTGTGCCTAGTGTGTGGGAGCCCTTGGGTCCCCACTTCCATCCTGTCCACTGTGTCAACCCAGCCCTCAGAAGAACCAGTTTCCTTTCTCCACTCACCTGGTACCTGATGGCCTTCAGAGGAATCTTCAAGGTCAAAGAGCCCACCCACTCACTCCTCAGAGCTCACTGCCCTTCCCTTTGACTGAGCTCACAGCCCTGGTCCCCCACTCTGTGGGCTGCACCACCGAGGAGAAAAGCAGAAACGGTAGGTTAGAGCTGCAGACTTTAGCTTCCTTATCTACAGAATGGGTCGCCCCTTTCGGGTACTTCTGGAAGATTCCAGTGAGGAACAGGCAAGTGTAGGATTCCTGAAAAGTATCTATTTAGTTGTGCAGATCTCAGCTCATATCTGCTCCCGAGAGGCCCTGCAAACGTTCTACAAGTGACTGCAGGTGGTGGGGGGGGGGGGAGGTGAGGTGACACGGGAAAGCTATGCAGAGCTGGCTAAGTGGTCATCGCAGATGGAGTAACTGGTCCTTGGGCACTGAGTTCTCTGAGAGCCTGCATGACACTCAGCCCACCATTGCCCATCCAGAAGGAGAGTAAGGCAGCAATATCTCTCCAGCTCTCACCCATCATTGATGGAGGCTTCTCTGGAGGCAATGGTTCCCCCACACTCCTGCCCTGTTCCCATAACAGGTCAGACAACATCCAGGGCGTAGGCTCAAGGCTGATGACAGCGTCTTCCAAACCTGGCTAACAAAGTGTCCAAATCAAACAGACTGTGGAATCGTGGACAATCTTCAGACTGCTTGTTCCCCAGAGAGGCTGTGACCCCAGCTGACCACAGAAACCCAGGCAAAGCAAATACCTCTTGGAAACTGCCCTGAAGCAGCTATGCCTTTCTACAGTTGCCTGTGTTCTTCATCCCCAGTATCCTCATCACAACTGTCTCGGGCACTGACATACCAACCTGTCAACCCGAGAGAACACTCATAAAGAACATAGGCCCTGTCCTCCAGGAGCTTGAGGCATACCTGGGAGGTGAATCAGGCTTGATGATAATAGGGACATTAGCAAAATACTTGGTGCCCATCCCAGTAGAGCTAGAACCCCTGGAAAACCAAGAGAGAAACCTTCTAGATGCTTTAAAATGACAAATAACTAGTGTGTTATACCCAAAGGCATTTTGCTGATGAAAACTCAGTGTTCATCAAACCTGGTAAACAAAGCCACCAAGTTACTGAGCATTTCTGGGTTTTGTTTTATTTCTTTAGTGCTTGGAACTGAACCCAGGATTTTAGGCATGCTAGGCAAACACTCTACCACTGTGTTAATCCCTGCCACAACCACACAGCCCTGACTATCACTAGTGAATGCCAGGCAGGGGCTCTACCACCAAACTAACTTAGCCCCTCACTGGGGGATTCTAGGCAGGTGCTCTACCACTGAGCCACGCCCCCAGCCCCTCACTGGGGGATTCTAGGCAGGTGCTCTACCACTGAGCCACGCCCCCAGCCCCTCACTGGGGGATTCTAGGCAGGGGCTCTACCACTGAGTCACACCCTGGCCCTTTGAATATCCCTGATAACTGTAGCACCCACCAGGTATGAAGTGATCCTCTTTCTCCTTACCTGTCCAGTTAATTGTGAGCTGCATGTAGGGCTGTTCTCTGCACATGGTGAGCTCTCTGTTCCCCAGGCACTAGGAACAGCTGGGGATGCAGGAGCACCATCTTGCCCTCAGAGAACCTTCAGGGAAGGCAGAGAGCATCATGGGAACAGATTAGTCTCACTCTCACAGCACCATAAAGAGGAACTCTTCAATCTGAGCCCCCGAGGAATTTGCCTGGAGGTGGAGACCGTGCTGACATTCTAGACAGAAGGCATGGCATGAGGAAGCCTGAGGGAGATGGAGGACATGTGTGCAGTCCATGAAGACCAGCTAATGAAGGTCACAAGCTAGTGACACCCAGGTTGCAGTCTCATCCTTAATTCTATGTCACCCCAGACTAGAAAGACACAACTTCTCCCAAGATTGGCCCCACATTGAATTCTGCTCTTGTTTATTCCTCAGTGGCTGTGGGGCCTTGGACGTCCCACATTCCTCTCTGTAGTCTCTCAGGTCTTCCAGGAAATCTTTTTAGGTCTACACATGGTTAAAAGAGACCAGGGCCCAAAGCTATAAAACCTCATATCCAAGTTCTAGGGGCCAACTCTCATGCTTAACTAGAACACTCTGCCTGTGGCCATGGCCTTACTCCCCCACCTCAGGAGCTGGCAGGCCTTCACACTTTAGAGGAAGTTCAGGACAGCAGTCCTGACTGCTCCAGGGTGTCTAAGCTGTGGGCTCCCACATTTCATCATTAGGAAACGTTGGTGGTACATGAATCCTAGTTTAGAATGACTTCCTCTGTCTTACCCCCCAAACCTACTTATTAGAGCAGAGAAAAAATATTGTATATAAACAGTTATTATAAAAAATTATTTGTATAATGCACTAGAACGTGTCCTACATCTTTATCTAGCATCATCCCTAGGAGTGCATCTCACTGCCTGGTACCTTGACGCTGGCTTTGCAGAGCCCTCTACACGCGTCTCTCTTAAGCGTGCAGGGCTGGTGTTACCCAGCAAACACCAGCACCTGGCAGGGACCTGTCTGCACCCAGCCCGGTAATTCCCATATTCCCCAGGCTTTTTTTTTTTCTCCTCCTCCAGCATCATACATTACATTTAAGTCTCTCCAGCAATACAAATTTCAATTTGGCCAAGCTCTTTAATATTAATAGTTGTCAATCCAAATGCAGAGTGCATAATAAAAAATTTAATCGAAATGAATAGCTCGCATATCCCTCTACCTCCTAAATATAGTCACCAATTAGAAAAAATATATATATGTATATATATATATTTATATAACTTCACAGAATTAAGGCCACCTACTAAAGACCACTACTTGGTGCTAACGATGCAAAGCTGCCGACTCTATCCTGTTCATTACTATGAGGGTGTTCCTTTCCTCACAGGCACAAACTGTGAAAACGGAATTCACAAGCATCAGTTCAGGGGAGACACTGAAGCTGAATTATAATCACAGGTCTCCGTGGTGATCAAGCAGGATTTTTATAATCCTTGAGGGCTTCCCGGGCCCAGCCTAACCGAAGGATGGTAAATAACAGCTTAACCTTCATTGCAGCCCCATTTTGCAGATAACGTAACTGAGGCTGGAGAACATAATGACGTGTAACTTGTTTAGCAAGCCAAAGCTAGGCAGAGCCCAGGCTAGATGGATTTCTCATGGAGAGCAAGATGAAAGGCTAACTTTCTCCCACGATAATTGGAGTGTCCCATGGGTAATTTCAAAACCATAATTCTTGGGTAGGGGGACCCTCCCAGCAACCTAGCATGTTATTAAATAGCCTACCATGTTGTATGCAACATCTATTTCCACAGCTACAGAAGCAGTCTTGGCCTAGCAGAGAGATTTGACCAAGGTCACCCAGCCAGTTAGTGGCAGAGCTGAAACCAGATCACACCCTCCCAGGAACACACCCACAGCTAGCAGACACACACACACATACACACACAGAGAGAGAGAGAGAGAGAGAGAGAGAGAGAGAGAGATACACATGCTCACGCTCACAGACTCAAGCTCTGGCCAGGCTGCTCAGTTTCAGAGTACCCTGCTGGGCACCAGGGTATTTCTTCTGTAAATTACTCCAGGCCTCTTTTGCGATCTGCTCTGGGCTTTGCCCTCAGCTACATCAAGCAGGAAGTTTAAATGAAATGGCTCCCAAGTTCCTTAAATGGTTTAATAAAACATATAGTGACTGCAATGTGCAGTTTATAGTGGCAAACTATTGCCCCTCAGTTGGGAAAAATGACCTCCAGTCGGCAATATTACTTTCAGCTTCATGATTCTAGTCCGCCGATGGCCATTCTCTCAACCCACCGGGCAATTCTTTTCCATAACAAGGCCTGCTGCTGCAGTCACTGTGTGTGCCACTGCAAAGGTGCAGGCCGGCAGCGAGCCTCCAACAGCCATTGCTGTGATAAAACAAAAGAGAGAGCAGGCACTTGATAGTGACACAGGAAGGACAGACAGGATGCCACTGGAGAGTAGAGATGACAAAAATAATTGTAGGTAATTCAGAGACGCTTAAGGAAATTCAATATACCAAACAGAAAGCTGTGTGTGTGTGCATGTGTGTGCCCGTGTATGTGTGTATGAGCATGTGTGCGTGTATGTACACATGTATGTGTGTGCACTGCGTGTATGCAGACGTATGTATTTGACATTCAAGCCCATGATACACATATGTATGTAGGTCTTCCCTATTTTGCATTGCCCATAAAATTGGAATGGTCAAAAGTAAACCAGATTAAGGGTTGGAAAAATGGCTGAACTCCACGAACGATATTGACATCTGTGACCATAAGATTTAGCAAATGCAAGGAGGGTAGATATGAATTTCTAAAAGCATCTGCCACGTTAATAACAAATAGCTATTAATAACACTTCTAATAGTGAATATCATTTCCGATATTTGGTGCTGAAAGGTTCTGCCTCGTCTAAAAAGTTCTGGAATTTCACTGCCAGAAATGGATGACTTTTATCCTAAACTGTGCATTGAGATGGGTTCTTGGACTCATTAGTATTATATGGAGAATTAGATTAGACATTTTATGATTTTTCAAAAAAAGGCTTTTTTGATATAAAAAGCAGCAATTTCCTTTTTTGACATTTTTCATTTTTAAGGTAATAAAAATGGCACATGTGTACCGTGGCATAATGGATTAATTAAGGAATATTATGTTTATCCTAACCCTCAACCAAGTTGTACATCTTCATAACTCACTCATAAAAATTAATGCATTATCTTATACCCTGTAATGATAGATCTTCTATTTTTACCAAAACCGCTCAGAATACATCGTTCTAAATTGGATTATTCTGAGAAATAGTGGATACCATATTCTGATATCACCAGTCCAAAATTATATTGTTATTTTAAAATGTTACAGTATTATATATAAAATCAAAGCTTTCTCCCTGCTGTGACTTCAAACTGGCTGGGTGTTTCGTCTTCAACAAATGAAGCTTTTCCCTCCACCTACCTCCAGACAGCCTATTCCATAGCTCCCCATTCACAATGGATACGTTGTTTCAAAAGAAACACATGCATACCATCAAAGAATCACTGGACAGTATTTTTTGGCTATTTCTTTGTGTCTTGATGGTAGATGTGAATATAAAAGAATATTCATGCAAGATTCATAAAGGCCCCAGATTTCTAAATCAACACATGAAAAAAAATCCCTAAAAATAATAATGTCCAGATGTTGCTTATTTAAATGAGCGGTTGCCATTTAATGTTGCCAATCACAAAAGTGAAAGAATTCGTGAATTCCAAGGTATTCATCATTTATAGAGGATTATACATAATTTTTACCAAGGAAACACTGGGTGATTAAAATGAGCAATTTTAGTAAATATGAATGATTCCTTTCATGGATGCTACCTTCCTAACCTTGGCCTTGCTCACAAAACCCACACTGTGGATCACTGCAGGCTCTAGGCCTCTGATGTAATTTATTAGCCCCTAAATAGAGATTATTTTTAAAACACACCTTCAAAAGTAGATACTCTTCATAATCATGTATAATATCTCTCTCCTTTCTCTCTCTTCTCTTTCCTCCCTCTCTCTGTCTCTCTGTCTCTATTGCTCTCTTGTTCCCTCTCTCTGTGTGAGTATGCGTGCGTGCGTACATGCATGCATGCATGCATGCATGCATGTTTCTCTCCCCATCTCTGGATTAAAACTGCATGCTTTAATTTAGGGGTATGGTTTTGGTTGGTTTGGTTATATAAGACAACCTCTCACAATGTCTCTCTGGCTAGCCTGGAAATTGCTATGTGACTCATGTTGACCTTAAACTTACTATGTGGATCCGATTATCATTCCTCCTGCCTCAGCCTCCCAATTGCTGCAAGCACAGGTGTGTGGCAGCATGCTCAGTGTCATACCTCTTCTTACTGGTCAGAAAACGAGAACCAGGAACTCAAAATGATTAGCCAGAATCTTACAGCTGAGAAGCAAAAAGAAATGGAGAATGCAGCTTTCTGAGGTGGATCCTCTGAGTTTCCATGTTACCTAGAATCCAGGCCCATCTGCCCAGCTGTACCCAGACTCATGTACCTACATGCAGGGGCCTGGGGATTTCCCACCACTATAGTAGGTTCCCTGGTTCCACACCTCTCAGATTCCAAGCAAAGTGCTTCAGAATGAGAACTCTTCCTACAAAGTTTTGATGGCTCAGGCCTGCTGCAAAGATCCCCAAGCCATAGACTCCAGGGTTTAGGAACACTCAGGAGAACATCGAGAGAGTTATTCTCAAGAAACTAAAGAGTAGTTTATCCTGGTACTGCCAAGTGCTGGATCTGAGGACCACTGAAAAGTCGTGGTACTGAAGTAAAGCTACATGCCCAGTCCCTGCCTAACCTGGACCTTCACCTGTCCTCTGAGAGAAAGGCCAGGTAAAGTAGGCTCCCCACCCTGCCCCCTGCACAGCTGCTAATGCAGGGTCTGGCCCACAGGATTGACCTTGGGCACATCACCTAGGATCCTCTATACAACCAAGGGTATGGGGTTTTTCATATCAGACTTTGTGGTGATATGAAAAAGTGTAATGGAATTATAAAAGAAGGGCAGAAGTCTGCACTGTGGGGACAACTCACAAGGATCCTGTGTGTTAGGGCCTGTGTGTCCTGCCTCTGAGCCCCATGCATGCTTCACAATAAAGGCAGGCATCTCCTCCCCACAGCTCTCTCTTAGCCTGTATAAACGGGCTGCCAGGAAAAGAGTTACCCTAAGCACAGGGCCACTTCTTTACCCACACTATGTCACCATAGTCCCTACAAATTCTAAGCTAAGTTCTGCATATCTTTGAGATCTCTCTCTTTGAGAGAAATCAATTACATTCCTGCATGAGAACAGAGTGCAGATCTCCCCTGGTAGGCTGTCCCTCTGTCTATGTTGAAGCATAGCTTAGTCTACTTTATCCCCAGATGTGGTCCCATTCAAAAACTGAAAGAGGCTTGTGGTTGGTGTAAGTTGTTGTTAAGATAATGATCTCCAAAGAAAAGCACAGAAAGGTAGTCTCTTCAACTAGATGTGAACTCAGTGTACCCCATACCATCACCTGATATATATGTACTAAGAGAGTTGTAATCGTATGACTGGCAGCAATCACAGTAGAATCTACAACTCAGTCATTTTGTAGATCCATTCAGTTGTAAGATGAAGATAGAGCCTAGCCAACCAAAGAGACAATCCAGGGCTTCATGTGGGACTGTACCTCAGGGCATATCTGATGATCTCAGTTCTAATGTACAGGGGACATGGTACAGCTCTGGCCACTAGAAGGGCCTCACCCCTGACTCTGGACATCTTAAGATTTCTTCAGTCATCTTGTCTTTAGTGAGCTTTGTATGCACCTCTCCTGTCAGGAGTCAACACCCCTTTTGCATGCTCAAGTCCAGCTCACATACCAGGACCTCTGGCCACGTACAAGGATAATGGTGGGTGTCTCAAATGAAGGCTAAGAAGTGGTCCCATTCATTCTTTCAGTCACCAGTGGGCCAGTCACCACTTAGAGGACCACCAACCTCCCTCAGTCTCTCGTTTCAATCAGGGATCCCCCACCCCAATCTCTGACCCAAGCACCCTAGGTGAATAGAGATATAAACTCACTTTTCTATTGCCTTGGCAAGAACTTGCTTTGATGGACTAATTCCTGGCTTCTCAGGGAGGAGAGGTTTAAGGCAAAAAGAAAGCCACCAAAAACAGAACCTGGACCGTGGGGAGGTCTACCCATCCTTCTCCCTGGATGACATTCAGAATCAACACAATCAAGGTTCAAACAAAGGGCCTTTCCTCAAGACGAGACTCACTGGCCAGGTTCCCCAAGGAGTCTTGGGCCAGTGAAAGTTTGGACAGAAAGGACAACTGTAGTGACTTCTCCTAGGATAGTCATTAGATCTGAGCTCATCATCAGGCCCAGAGAGGAGGCCAGCAGACCTGGATGAAGCCTGTCGTCCACCACGGCCCTCATCCACCCCACATCCCCACTACTGTTCTTTCATCCACAGCCACCCCAGAAGGCAGCACCAGAACCTCATCTCTGAAATGGGATAATGACAAGACTCATTTCATGAGATCATTGCAGAAATTAAATGAGATCATGCATATAAAATGAGGACAGTGCTTGTCACTCATCGTCAACAGGCGCCAGCAGCTGCACGCATTGGGTTTTGCCAAGGGCTGATCTGCCCAGCACCAGGCCAGGCTCTGTGGAGGCTTCGCAATGGATGTAAGCAATCAGGCGAGAGGCCACAGAATCCAAATCAAAGCACATACTGTAGGATGGGAGGGACAGTGGCCACATCTGGCAACAAGAATGACCAAGGGTCCTGCTTGTCTCTCAGCTGCAGCATCCAGTCCCATGACTGAAAGCCTCTCCTTTAAAAAATCCAAGGTTTTCAAACACTTATTTTTTTTTGTTTACCCACAAATCTCTTTCCAAAGAAAGCTTACACAGACAGATGTCAAGCAGGTGGCCATGAATTGACCCTGGAGGGAGAGTGTAGGGAGGGAGCGAAGTCCTAAGGGAGTGTGTATTGTTTGGCTTGGTCATAGCCATGTAAAGATCAATGACTCAGCCCCAAGTGAGTGGTAAAGCCCTCCCTGGCTGAGGCTCTGAGGGATGGCAAAGCCTTCCTTGGATCCAAATGTAAATGCTCAGAGTGTACACAGAAAATATCCACCATAGCTTTCCTTTCCCGGCATTTACAGCCCGGAGATCACTCCTGCAGAGATTGCGCATACTGAGATTAGCCAAGCCTGTTTCCTTGTGTGCAACAAACCTGCCTCTCTGTTCACTGTATGTAAGAAACAACGCTAAGCTTCTTGGGCACTGTGGCTTTTCCATCAGAGCCACCCAATCCCAGCTTTTTCTGAGTCTATGTGCCTGGAAATTCTTCATTCCCTCACATGCAAAGCGCGGCAGTAGGAGACCTGTGCCCTGGACTCTCAATGCCACTCCCTCAACAGTTAAAGAACTATCAACAATTGGTCACACTGAAGCTCTGTTTCTCAAGTGTAAGCCCCCAGGCCTGCAACACAGGCACTGTCTCAGAACTTACTAGAATTTACTCTGAGCCAATCCAAAGACCCAGCCCAGAGTTTTTGAGTCTGAAAATCTAAACCAAGGCTTAAAGCTGTTTTTTTTTTATCCCTCCCAGGAAATTCTTCTGATACCTGTTCTAGTTGAAGGTTCCTTATACTGTCCTGGATGCTTATGTCTTAACTATGTATGAGCCTAGTTTTCCAGGCCCAGCATTCCCACAAAGAATTTTATAAGTTGATCTCCTGAATGACACCCAAACATGGGTAGGTCTTAAAGTAATCTGAGCAATTCTAAACTGGCCACAGTTGAGAAGAACACCAATCTAGGACCTTGTCACTTAAGTGTGGTCCAAGGACCAGTGGCATCAATATGGCTGGGAGCCTGTTAAGAACCTCTGGACACACACACACACACAAACCATGTGTTTCCAAGACAGGTTCCTGATGTCTTTGTCTACATCTTGTTGCTATTTGTGTTTTTGAGGCCAACTCTCATCTCATTATGTAGCCCAGGTTGGTCTCAAACTTGTACCAATCTTCTCCAGCTCTCCAGTGTAGGGATTACAGATGTGCACCACCACTCAGATAACCTGGATCTGTCTGTATTCCTAAAAGAAGTTTAGATTGGGTAGTTCAAACTCCTCAGCCTTCAGTAGGACCCCAGTGGCCATGATGACTGGCCCCTCTTGAGGCCACCAAGGCTGACAGCAGTGGGTTGAAAATGGAGCCATTTTCTTATTCCAAGATCAGCCCTGTCCCATCTGTACACAGCCTCCATCCAAGCAGGCTTGCCTCCTCCTTTCCCAGAACCTCCTCCCAGCTTTTCATCCCTGTATTCTCAGAGACAGAGGGCTGATGGCTGCTCTGCCCATGGCAGCAGAGCTGATGTTCAAGGCCCCAAAGCCTCTTCTTAGAGTATTTGCCTCTCACTGTCTTGCTAATAGAGTTGGGGTGGGTGGTATCTGGAATGTCACACTTAGAACAAAACATTGCTCCTAGACTTAAACACACACACACACACACACACACACACACACACACACACACACACACCTGTAGACAGAAACAAAAATACAGTTGTTTCCAATTTATACTTAGATTTCATTTTGCTATTAATATTGTCTAAGGTTCTCTTTTCTTTGTTTGTTTGTTTGTTTGTTTGTTTGTTTTTTCGAGACAGGGTTTCTCTGTGTAGCTCTGGCTGTCTTGGAACTCACTCTGTAGACCAAGCTGGCCTCAAACTCAGAAATCCGCCTGCCTCTGCCTCCCAAGTGCTGGGATTAAAGGTGTGTGCCACCACCGCCCGGCAAGGTTCTCTTTTAATAAGGTACAAAAAAAGGTTTTCTGTGGTGTTCAGCTTACTAATAAGAGCATGGTGTAACACTATGAACAGTTTTCAGACATAAAACAGTCCACGCACATCAACACAAGGAAAAGGTCATGGTCTCTTGTCAGTGTCTCAGGAGATGAATATGACTTAGGGGCTAGGAGACATTCAACACATGAACTCAGCCCCAGCAGACACATGTACACACATGTATGTGCATACATGTATACACACATACACACACATGAACATACACACATGGACATACACAGGCACATACATGCTGTCCAACATCCCAACCACATTCTCTTTCCCTCTGAACAACGAATCCCTCAATCAGGGGTCCACGTCTCATAGTCTAAGGCTGAGCTGCTGGCTAGCCAACGAGGCTGAAGGGAAATGGCAGTCAAATCCAGAGACAGCAGAGCCGACAGAAGATGAGCCTGCTGCCATGCTACTAACTTCCAAGTGAACTACCAAGTAGAGTCCAGAACCAGGCAGAGACCCAGTCTTAGGCCATACATATCTCCATGTCCAAAGCCAATGGATAGAGGGCACCATGCATTCTCCCACTTAACCTACATAGAGTCATGGGACTCATTCATCCTTCAGAGATTTATCAAGCTCCTGCTGGGTGCACCCTGTTCTTCCAGTAGCACTGCAGGATGAAATTCAAACTCCAACATCTCTGCTGCCTTTCCTGTAATGCTCTCACACACCAATTCCATCATCATCATCATCATCACCACCACCACCATCACCATCATCGTTGTCGTCCTCCTACAAATTCAATCATATTTACTTTGTGCGTGGTGCATTGAACCAGAAAGCATTACAGCTGGGCTTCAGACCCCAGTGCATGAAACCCATTGTTGAAAGGCAGTGGTCACCAGCGAGGTATTGCCTGTTCCCAAATATTAAAGAAGAAAGAGCAAACCCCCTTCACTTGTAGCAGTCACAAGATCAACCATTCCCTGGGGCCCTCTCAATAGTGGGTGTGGATAGACTAGTTTTGAAATACATACAAACATGTGGAATCAACTAGGTCTTCTTTCTATGAAGAAGAGTCAAATAACTCATCATGCTTCGTCCTTTATGTATCAAGAACTATCAGAAGGTCCCTAGTACTGAGTCCATACATCCTATGGATGAAGAGGGTAGTAAGTGGGAAGGGGATGGGTGTAGAAGAGACTATCTCATTCATATCATCTGGCCAGATGAGCCCCTGAAGCCACAGAGGTGCCTGAGGGGTCTCTCAGACACGAGAAAGCAGATTCTTTACCATGTGTAATAGTGGTGCGTGCCTGCGATCAGCACTCAGGAGGTTGAGGCAAGAGAACACCAGTTTGAGGCTAGCCTCCAATAATATAATTAATAATAATAATAATAATAATAATTTAGTAGCAAGGATTCATCTGAATCAAAGCATAATCACAAAGAACCAAACAAGGCAGGAAGCATCTTCACAGGTCCCTGTTCTTTTTCTCCCTCAGTTATGGAAATAACTCCCTTTTCTCAATGAGAAGCTGCTAGCTCGTTTCCTTCTGGTCAGGAGGAAATACTGAGTCTGTAGGCAAACCTGCACCCAGCTCCAGCTCTCTCAGCAGAGCTAGAAAGTGGAGGGCACAGGACAGGGTTGGGGATCCACATGTCACTAGAAGGGCCATAATAGGACTAGGGCCCAGGCCAGTGCCTGTCTACCCATCCCTGAGCTTATCCCCAGAAGTGCCACATATATGTTCCCTCTGATATCTCTCTCATTCACTCCTTCTTTCTTTCTCCCAACAACATCATAATATATATTACATGCGTATATTATATATTTATGTATATATAATGTATAGTAATATATAGTATGTATATATATATATATATTTTTTTCTGATATCAAAATTTAAAAACAAAAGTAACAGTTCATCCAAAAACCTGAGACAGGGGGTTTATAGTTTGTGAGTTTAAAGCTATCTCAAGTTTTAAAACGATATCCTGCCTAAATAAGTAAATAAAATGACTTCCTACTGGTACGCAGCTATACTCATAGATCAGGGCATCATTCGTCCCTCATCAGAGAAACTTCTCCTTGCAGTAGATGGGAATTAATAAGAGACCCACAACTGGACAATATGCAGAGAGTAAGAGACCTCCATGGGACCCCAAATGAGGCACTTTTATCAAATCGCTCCTCTCGAGGCTCAGGGGTTTATGTGGAAAGTCTGTAAGAGCAGAGGTGGTGGGTAGCTTTAAAGGAACAGCATTTTTCAGACTGAGCGGAGTTGATCTGCATATGAACTCAGAGACTGACCGCATGCACAGGGCCTGCACAAGCTCAAGTAGGACAAAATTCCAGCAAGGAAAAGAGGGATTAGGAACAAAGTCCCACCCTCCACCAAGAGGCTGTCTACAACGAATAGGAGCCAGGGAAGAAAATCAGTGTTCTTAAATGAAACGGCAGTGGGTGTAGCAAGCGCTCCCTGGACAGGCCCCGCCCAGGTGGAGTTGGACATCACAAATCCGACTCTGTTTTGTTTTGTGCTCAGTGTTTTTGTTTTGATTTTTTTAAGAGAGAACAAACATGGAGTAGGGAGAGCAAAGAGGATCTGGAGAGACTTGGGAGAGGGGAAAGAATCTGATCAAAACATATTTATGAAATTTCAAGACAAGGTTTCTCTGTAGAACAGCTCTGACTGTCCCTGAACTTGCTTCACTGACTAGGCTGGCCTAGAACTCAAAGAGATCCACCTGCCTCTGCCTCTGACTTCCAAGTGCTGAGATTAAAGCCATGCACCGCTAACTGGCAAAAACTAAATAAATAAGTAAAATGTAAAGTTTCTTTTGAATATTATTATGCAAAAGCACCTTTTGCATAATAATATTGAAAATCAAAAGCAATTTTTGAATGCTGGTGTTTAAACTTAGGCAGTGCACAGTGAGCCATCGCAGGAGAAGGCTAGTGATTCCTCTCAGTAGTCGGTTATGTTTCGGATGTATCGTCCGTCTTCATGGGCCATAGCCTCTTTCCCAACTATGCATCTCTGCCATGGTGGGGACAGCAGCCATAGGTGAGGTGAGAATGAATATGAGACTCTTCTTGTCAATAAAGCTGCCTTGATAGGACTCTGAAATGTGAATTCGTGTCAATAAAACTTTATTGGTACACTGGCATTTGAATTGCATACAATTTTCATGTGTACTGAAATTTCTTTTAATAAGTGTGAAAAGTAACAACTTTTACCAAAGACAAAACTGGGGCCCTTATGTTTTGCTGGTGACAATGTAAAATGGCACAGCTACACAAGAACCATATGGGCCACTCCCTACACAGTTAAAAGTAGGATTAACATATAACCCAGTAACTCCACCTTTGACTTAAGTCCAAGTGAACTGAAGGATGACTTCTGGAGAAACATAGAAAGCCAACCACGTAGCAGCATGATTCATGATATCCATGATATGGGAATAACCTGAGTGTTCACTGAGGGATGAGCAAAACGTGGGCTGTGTCTGCAATAGAATAGTAAATGCTTGCCCTTGGAGAGCCAGAGAACCCCTTTGTGTTTGCAACTAGGGAGACCCCCCCCCCACCCTACTTTGTCTGCATTTAGTCATCAAAATCAAAAAGTTCTGGAGGTGGGAGGTGGAAGTGGTTGGAACTGTATTTGATACCACTGAACCATATGCTTTAAAACAATCACAATGGAAACCAGGCATGGTGACACAAGCCTTTAATTCCAGCACTGGGGAGGCAAAGGCAAATGGATCTCTGTGCGTTTGACCACCCTGGTCAACATAGTAAGTACTGGGCCAGCCAGAGCTACATAGTGAGAACCTCCCTTAAAATAGACAGACAAATAAGCAAGTGAGTAACAAAACGGGAAGCTTTTCTGTTATGTATTTTTCACCACAGATTTATTTGTTTTTAAACATTAAAAAAGGATCGAATAGATAGACAGTGTGCCCTGCATGATCCTTGTGCTACAATGGGCGAGCCCTTGGCACAGGGGCAGAAGACTGGCCTAGTACACACTCCCGTGAAAGGAAAGAAATAGAAAGGTGTCCGGGCTATATGTGACAAAAGTGATCAGTGTCCAGTAAAGCCCATTCTAAAACTTTACTACATTTGTGAAGCACAGGCGCTGAGTGGGCTGGCCATACACAGACACAAAGAACGTGCCTGGCCCTGCAGTTTGCCCCTTCTGTCTTGCCCAGAAGATCCAGTCACTCTGCCCATGCATGCTTAGGAGCGTAGGGGTTGCACCAGAGTGCCCTGTGGGCCAGAGGCGGGAGTTCGATTCAACCACCCAGGCACTTCCATGGCTCCTCACAGAGGTGCACCCTGCCTGGGGTGGTCAATGATCTTGTCAGGGACAGAAAAGTTCAATGGCTACAAGGGTGAGTTTAATTATACGTTGTCGCTGACTAGCAGTGGTTCCGATGGTACAATTATACGTGTAATTTATCAGCAAGATACTTGCATACATAATAAACTAAAAGCAAAATGTGAGATTTCAGTGGCAGCTAAAAATACGAACGTGGAGCTGTGGTGTGGAGCAGACTCGCTCACAAGCAAGTACCAAGAGCAAAGCTCCAGGGCTTCCCCTCCCTCCCCAAAGCAGAAACAACTCACCCACTGCAACCACGTGGCTTCCATCCCAGGAATTCACTCCCCCCACTCCCCATCCCCGCAGCCAGCAAATCCCAAACCCCCAGTGGTGTGTCAACAATGCTCCCTCACAAAGGAACTGGATGGGAAAGCTGGCTTAAGAAACTCACCACCCTTCCTGACAGTCCTCTGAACTGACTAACCAAGGTCCCCAAGGGTGTTAGGGAGACCACATGCCTGGCAATGTCTTGGGGATCCTAGCTGTGGTAAGAGCCAAAGAGGGCTTAATTTTTCAGAAATAGTTTATAAGTTTCATTATTCTTATTTAAACTAGAAGAAATGAAGAGATGACCAAGCAGAGAAAGTGAAAACAATGAATGTTTCACACATTCACTGTCTACTGTGGGCTAGACATTGTGTTAAGTACACGGCATAGTATAATCCATGGCAGGATGTTGGTGTTATTCCCAGTGTAGAGATGAGAAAATGGAAGTATAAGCCACTTGGTACACGTTCATGCAGCCAATGAGTGGTAGAGCTAATGTTCTGACCCAGGAAATATGTTTCCCAAACTCACCTGTTTGTGCTGGAACTCCAGGCCTACTGTGACAACGAATGGGTGTCTCCCTTCTCTATTATTTTCTCCCTGATGCTCCACTGATTGTCACTGTATAATAATTTGAAGGTCACTCATGGGGAGACCTGGGTCATCCCCATCACTGGGATGACACCTCCTACTATGTGAGTTCATCAAACCCATGGTACCCGATCTTGAGAATATACCATATGAGTATCAACTCATCTTGAAGATAGCTGGACCCTACAGGGTTGACCAGTCCAAGGAAAAGAAGCACAGTAAATTGCAAGGCGACACCAAGAGCCTCTACAAATATGAAACACACGCAGTTACGGTCTCAGCCAGGAGACAGACATCACACATGCGCACAGTCTTCCAAGCCTCATGAACTACCTACTCTTTGAAACAGATCACCTGCCCCTACTTGAGCTATTCATCCACTTACCCACTCACTGACCCATTCACCTACCCACCCATCCCTCCAGTCATTCGTTCTCTCTGCTGCATGTCTTTCAGCCCAGCCATGGGTACATGTACTGCCTCACATACTTTTAGAAATATTTTCCTTTACTTGAAAAAACTAATTTAAAAGAAGAGATAATAAGAATGCCTGGTAGTACTGGTGGTGCACGCCTTTAATCCCAAGCACTAGGGAGGCAGAGGCAGACAGACCTCTGAGTTCAAGGACTGGTCTACACATTGGGTTTCAGGACAGCCGGGGCTCCTTAGACAACCCTGCCTCAAACAAACAAACAAGCCTGACTGCCCATTTTGAAATTAAAAAAAAAAAATAGAGATTAAGAGGTCAAGCATGAAGAGATGATAAAAATGTATTTCATTTGGACCAAAGCTCACTATTTTCATAAATTTATGTTGAGACTTGAAACAGTGTCTCATGGACCCACCTATCCATCCATTTCATCATACATCCATCTACCCATTTAGGTAACCATCCATCTACTCATCCATCCATTCATCGATCTATCCATCTAACCATTTGCTCATCTAACCTACTCAGCTATACATTCATCCATTGACCTATACATTGATCCACCACCTAACCACCCATCCCTCTATTCATCTGCTCTCCTTCCCACCTGTTCATACGTTTACCACCCATACATCCTTCTACCTAATCACTCATCTATCTATCCATCTGTTCATCTATTTATCTGCTTATTCATCTACCTAATATTCACCCACCCATCCATCTATCCTTCTATACATCTGTCTACCCACCCCACCATTCATTCACTTAAGCATCCATCTATCTAGTTATCCATCCATCTAAATATCCATTTATTCACCTAATCATCATCCATCCATCTATGTATCTAGCTAGCTAGCCACCCATCCATTTTCTACTATTAAGAACATAATATTGGAGGCTGGAGAGATGGCTCAGTGGTTTAGAGCGCTGGCTCCTTTTCCAAAGGCCTGAGTTCAATTCCCAGCAGTCACACAGTAGCTTACAACCATCTACAATGTGATCTGATGCCTTCTTCTGGCATGCAGGTATGCAGATAAAGCAATCATATACATAAAATAAATAAAAATATTTTTAAAAAATGAAAAAAATCACTACTTACCAAGTACCATTCCAAGAACTAGAAAAATAACACTGAGCAACACACAAAATACCCTTACCCTCATCAGTTCTACCCTTCGGGATGGGAGATAGACCAGAAATGGGTAAAGATGCTTCCCACCCCAAATATCATAATGCATTTGCAATCTTCCTAACACAAAGGTAAATTAGCTTCATTTGCTCATTTGTTGTTAAAACAAGCAAGGATGTCTCATATGGAAAATGTTAATGGTACAGAAATACACTCCAATGATGCAGAATCGTCTGAGGGTAAATATTGCAGCAGTATTTTTGTGACAAAAGCTTTACTCCTCATCTTCTCTAGCCTTGATTTAAATATATACATGTATGTGAGTGCACACGTATCAAGATTTGAGTATTTCAATATAAATTTTGTATTCAAAATACTTTCCTGATTTCAGTTGATTGCATATTTCGAGTCAATGTTGCAGTAGTAATTCTTGTTCTGAATCAAAAATAAGACCGACCGATCTCTCTCTCTCTCTCTCTCTCTCTCTCTCTCTCTCTCTCTTTCTCTATCTCTCCCACCTCCAGTTTTAAACAGCCCCAATATTCAAACTACTTTTCAAGCTGATTAGTTCAAGGGACAAAGCCTGTTTCTTCCCATTTATTTTCCTGCGGAGACTTTGTGGGAATCGGGGTGAGGATTAATGGGGGTGAGGGTGGGGGTGGGCTGAAATGCTGGCTCAAACCCCATCACAAAGGCATCAGGGATAGAAGGACAAACCTTCTCACTTGGATTTGAGTATGTAATTGTTTGAATACATCTCTCCCTGACACTACAATAATGTCATCCTTGGTTGACATAGATTTTAAAGTCCTTTGAAAAGGTGGAATGTTATCAATCAAGAGCATGATTATAATGGGATTTAAGAGGAAAAAGCTAAAGATTCAGGCCTTTGCTCTGGTCTAGCTCTCTAGCAGAGGAGGCAGGAGAAAACGGAAAAAGAACTGTATTTCAGCCAAGCAAAGGGTGCTCCGTGTCCACCATCTACATGTCCCCTTCCCCAGAGTCAAAGTAAGAGGCTGAAGAGTCCTCTCTGGAGTTCCCTCACACATACACGGGCTCTGCTTATGTGTCTATCAAATGAGGTGGATGGGCTTCCAATAAAACCTGGTTGATCTGCAGGGAACATGTGGAGATTTCTGAATACATCTTGGTTGTTCCAGTGGGAAAAAAGCTTATGCTCATGTCAGGACAAGACCAGGGACACTGTGAAATATCCTACTGTAGGGACAGCTTCCTACAGTGTGGAGTTATCTAGTTCAACATTCGAATAGTGCCAAGTCCGAGAAGTCTCATGTCAGACCTAAAGAGGTAAAGATAGGGGCTTGAGAGGAGCACCCTGGGACATTTGTCTCGTAGTACTTCCTCTGACTTTGCCACCTCTCCTGGCTGCCAGCAGACAGGATCAGGTGATGAAAGAGGGGACCAAATAGCAGGAAAGAAAAGCACCTTGGAACCAAATTGCATATTCTTCTGCCTTCTGACCAAAAACATACTTTCTTTATTGCAATCAGAAGGAACCAGAGACCTGCCAATTTGTGTTGTTCTTTTTTTTTTCTTCTTCAAGGCAAAGCAACCCAGACCCGACAAAAACAAACTAATCTTCCCGGCAGATCACTGGGACTGTCACACTTTCAACTGACAAATCACAACGGTGCCTACAGACCCGGAATTCGCCCGTCACGTCCAATCACATGCCCTGGCTTACTAAGGCAAAGAATTGTGAATTTCATTAAATATGTTAAAGGGGGGAAAAATCAGCTTTGAAAAATAGTAATCCTGTCTTTCAACAAAAATATTATAGGAAGCTATGAATTTGGTAGATCCAAATAGGATGTTGGTACATGTTTTACTAAGGTAATATAATGGCAGACTATTATTAGATCACATTAATCATTACTGTGCCAACGGCACTGACAGCCCGCTGAAAAGGATTGAAAGGCCTGGTAATGGATATAAATTACCCATTGTGTGATAAAAGGATTTTTACTAAGAAGGTAAGAATAAAACAGCAAATTTCTAATATAACTGTTGTGTAAAAACCAAAATAAAAGTAATCCACGGTCAGTAATATCCACAAAATCAGAAGTAAGCACTTTCCCCCAATGAGATAAAGTCACAATAAAAAAAATACATATATTCAGGACAATATAAAATTAATTTCTGAGTGCATAATTCCACTATCAATTTCCCTTGGTTTATAGAGTGACCTCAGAGGTGCATGGCCAGGAGAAGGTGGACTGGACGAACTAGAAAGACTGGGGCCACCTTAAATGGGGCCAGCAAAAGCATACATTCTTCTGTATTAAACAAGTTTCTATGAGTGTCTGTGTAGGGAAAACACTCCAGTTCTGAGCTTGGTGTCTCGGAGCTGAGATGACAGAGGTGACACTCCTCTAGGACAGATGTCCCCCAACTTTGAGTGTACCCACCAAATCACATAAGAGTATCAGAGAAAGTGACTACAGGTTATACACTCACTGGGTCACTTGGCTTCCAGCAGCCCCAGCTCACTAGTCCCAGACTGCCACAGCTCAGATGTCTCATAACAGTGAACGAAGCCGTCCTTACTAGGCTTGGCTCGGCTGGTGGCTCCGCTTGGGCTTCAGGGGCATGTCTGCTGAATACATATGTTCATCCCACCCAGAAGATCTGAGTCCCAGGCCACCTTCCATAGTCCATTGCAACCCTCTTAACATAGGGGAGTTCATTTAAGGATTCTGTCTCAGCACAGAAACCAGTGAAAAGGCAGCCTGTATTTCTCCAGAGTCACAGACACCTTTCTAAAAACTATCAAGCTGCAAAATGAGGGTGGTCCTTACCAGGCAAGTCTTAAAGCCACAGAGTTCCGTCTTGGGTGTAGGGTGTTCTTAAAGCCGTGGCATTCGGGAACTGTAAAAATAAGACCAGTTAGAAATTTAAAATGACAAACAGTCTTCAAGAAGATATACAAACAGCACCCAGCTGAGGGCAACTTGCTGGGCGTTTTGGGAGCCAAACATATTTGCTAGCCCCACTGTCCCAATTCTTTGAGCAATTTGCCAAACAGGAGCTTGTATGACCTTTGCAGTGATGAGCCAAATTTGCTCAGCTTGTTTTCAGTTGGGGGGAGATGCCACCTGCAGAAGAGGAGGAGGCAGGGCCGCTAGCCATCTCTTCTCCAGAAAGGACAGGAGAAGAAATAGAGCAGAGAGGGCTCTCTCTCTCCTCGCTCCTCCTTGGCATCCTTAACACAGGGAACACAGAAGGTTCTTCTCACTTCTGTCTATGCTGTTCCCTATAGTAGACCAAACTCCCATGCACACTTCAAGTGGCCAAGTCTGTTCAGGGACAGAGGAGGAAAGAGTGTTTGTCGAGTCCCTGGCAGGATTGTGCCCCAGTGAAACTTAAGGATGCCATGTTTGGCATCCATCATCTCTCTGCTGAGCCAAGTCCAGAACAGTGGCCCAGTTAGCTCACTAAGTTTCTCACTCTGCATCACGAATGTGTTCAGTCCCATCCAGACGATGTCTTCTGACAGAGGGCTCAGTTTGTGAGACACAGCCCAGCTAGCCAGCCAGGATGCTCATCCACAGAGGCTCCAGAGCCACTAGCTGGGTACTCAAGGTAACCTGTGGTCACCAGCCACTCTTCTCTACAACACCCTAACTACCATCCTATGGTATCACCATATGAAGCTAAGAAAAGTCCTCTCGTGGTAGGTGGCATTTCACTCAGTCTGGAGTTACACATTTCAACTAAAAGGGGGGAAATTCTCATGGATTTGAGAGTACTTGTCTACAAACAAAGATCACAGACAGATTCGGAAGAAGAGAAGTGACAGCTTTGGCCCCAAAGGCTCAGATATTTGGAGTGTTGCAAGCAAATACCCCATCTGACCAACTAACTGACTTCTGGCCAATGGAGAACAGTCAGAGACTGCATGCCGAAGCCATTTTTTTCTGCTCAGGATTGAAGACCAGCAAGGACACAGAGATTGTGGTAAGGTTGTTCTTTTGTGGGAGAGAGACGTTGATCTGCTTTGTTTTTGAGATAGAGTCTCCTTATCTATCACAAGCTGACCCGGAAATCCCTGTTTAACTTTCCTGGTTAGTTTTTTTTTTTTTTTTTTTTTTTTTTTTTTTTTTATTCAACCTGACACAGGCTAGGATTACCTGGGAAGAGGGATACTCAATTGAGAGGAAGCCTCCATCGGGTTGACCTGTCAGCAGGTGCGTAGGGCAGTTTCCTGATTAGTAATTGATGCAGAGGATTCAGCTCACTGTGAATGATGCCATCTCTAGGTGGATCATCTTAGGTTCTATTTAAAAAGCAGGCTGAGGAAGTCAATAAGCAACATTCCTCCATGGCTTCTGCTTCAGTTCCTGCCTCCAGGTTCCTCCCTTGGTTTCCCTTCAGGACTGTAGGCTGTAAAAAGGAATAAACCTTTTCCTTCCAAGTTGCTTTTGGTCAGAGTTTTATCACAACGATAGAATGCAAAGCAGGAAAGAAACCCAGACTGCCATCCGAGTCACAGCGTCCTGCCTCTGCTTGCCAGCTGTTAGTACTGGAGGCACTGCCCCTATGAGCTGCTTCTGTGCATACATTTCTATCTGCCTGTCTTGAGATGACGTTTTCTGTCCAAGCCCCCTTTGACAAGGAACAATCCCCCCCCCGCCAGATTCTTTTGTGCTTTCTTTTTCTGTGTCATTAAGCATGACAACTTAACCATTGAAAAACCAGCACTTGGGTATTAGAACAATGGCTCAGTTGTTAAAGTACTTGTCCCACAAACCTGAGGACCTGAGTTCAATTCCCAGCACCCATGTTAAAAAAACAAGAAATAGTAATACACAGTGTAATCCGAGTGCTAGAGATGCATAGACAAGAGAATCCTTGGGACTCAACTAGCCTAGTGTAATCAGTGCGCCTCAGGTCTCAGTGAGAGACCTTGACCTCTGGCTTCCATGTGCACACACATGCAGCTATACAACACACACACACACACACAGAGGAACCCAGCCTTTCATGTTGCAGTTTGTGTGGCCTTAGTTAAGCCCAAACTGAAAGATTCTGAGCCACACAGGCTCTCCAGATCCCCCTGCCTTGCTTTGGGCTCCCTATGTTGGGGAGGGTTAGTTGGAGCAGTGTGCAGACTAAGAGTTTATATCCAGGCTTCGGCTTATGACTTGCAAAATTCTAGGGCTATTCCCCCAGGGACTGTTCACTTAGAAGCTTTGTAAATTCTCATGACAGGAAAGCACAGAGAGGGAGACTTCGCAGGGAAGTCCCACACCACTTTGTCCTCCGGCACTGAGCCATTGATCAGAACACCCCTGTCTCTCTCAATCTACAAGGGGAGGTGATGGGAGCAAACCGCCAGGTTCTGCACCGTCAATTAAGAAAACGCCCAGCATGGCTTTGGGGCTATGTTGCCTCCCCATGACTGATCTGGAGTTTGTCCAAAGGCGGGTAGCCGACATGCCAGTGGGCAGCTGCCAGGTAAGGCAGTGCTGGAGGCATAAAACAAGAAATTGAGTTAGCTCCATTCCTGCCTTTCTGAGTCTGTCTAGAGAGGAGGGGCTCCCCGTGTCTGATGTCATTAGAGTCATTGCAGGTCAGGGAAGGTGACGGCAGTGGACCAGGGATGCCCTCTGAATTCGGATAAGGAGAAAAGAAAATACCACCATAGTCTTTCCGTCTGCCTCAAGGGAAGAAATTGCTATGTGGGTGCAGATGAGAGCATATACCTTTAGAGCTAGCCTGGGCTATGACCTGAAGCTGTCCCAGATATGTGGCTTCCTCTGGGCCCTGCTTCCCCACTGCCGAAGGGACGCCTAGCAGGCTGCTACTGGGAAGACGTTCCCCACAAGCCCTATTCAGTGCAGCCTCCACCAAAACAGGGGAGGTAGCAGGCTGCAAAGGCAACAGAAAGTGGGACTGGACTGAAGAGGTTAGGGTATAGCAGCTGTTCCACCCGAAACAAATTACTGTCATGGGTTGATGTTTTCAGTGCCCCAAATCTTACCTACACTACAGGGAAGCCAAGGGTAAGGCAGGGATATAGCACACACCAACCTCTGCACAGGGACCTAGTGTGAGCAAGTTTAAGAGAGCTAGTCTCTCAGATACAGACTCTCTTCTGACCAACCATTGTGCTCCATACCCTATAGTAGACAAGAAAGGGGGAAAAAAGGGGGGGGGGACAAAGCAAGTTTCCCATGGGGCATAGAAATGGTTCATGGGATGAAGAGACGCCTGGCTGCACAGGTAGCCAATCCAAGCTTGTCACAGGTGAGAAAACAGAAACAGTGTTGTGAGCCCCCGAACTGTAGAGGCGGGGATACTCTTGGAGCAGATGGAGTGATGGCCTCCATGAAGGCAGCTGTATGTGAGGGGTGTGTGAAGCTGCCAGCTGCAAGTTTAAGAAAGGAGAGATGAGCCTGTGGACCAGTCAGGCACTAGCCTAGGAGTGCAGAGCCTAAGGAGAATTGAGAATTGGGGTCCAGCCTTAGCTACATAATAAGAATCTGTCTCTAAACCTACAGATGCGGCGTAAGTCCTTATTACCATCTCCTGGATGGTGTAGGTAGGGCCAGGAGCTGAGAATGTTTCCTACAACCCAAAGGAGCCCCTGGCTTCTCTGAGGGATGAGAGGAGAAGGAAAGCCACAGAGCTCTGAAAGAGAGCCACAGAAGCAGGGGTAAGCAGAGCAAGAGGGTATGAGGGGCTCCAACAATAGAAAAGGGGGAGGGGTCCAGGTTGCTGTGGCTTCAGACTGTGGGAATCCTGCCCACAGGTATGTCTAGCCTGCACGCTGCCAGGTGATCCCGAATGTAGCCACCAGCAAGCCAGAAGCGGGAAGTCAAGTGGCTCCTGGTAGAGGCAGAAGTTCTCCCAGAGCAGGCCAATACAGAGCAGAGGCAGAGAATCCTTCCCTGGCTTCCTGAAGCTGGAAGGAGGGGGTTAGGGAGTGAGCTGGAGATCTTCAGCCTTGAACCCATAGAAATTCAACCGTGTGATTGATAGACTCAACAAGGCACACGTCAAGGCGTGCACAGACCTATCTCCAGATCAACAACACTGTCTGTGGCTCCAGAGCCAATGAGACACCCTCAAAAATACAGAGACACAGGCTCCATCCCTCCACAAGTAGAATGCCCACCCCAGTGCACATCAAAGACCTGCATAGGCATCAGGACCCCACTGCGGCCTAGCATTCGAAATGTTCATGTTCCACTAAGAATAAAGAGTTGGCCAAAAACTGGACCAAGTCACAGTAGACTTGATTTCCACCTTAAGCACTGAGCAACCGTTTGGATTTTTTTTTTTTTTTTTTTGGTTTTTTGTTCATGTGTTTGCTTGACAATTCTTGGCAGAGGAAACAGATAGCAACTGAATAACAACTGTCCCTACGAGATTCCAACAGGAAGCCAGGTATGAGAGTATGTTTGTAATCCCAACACTCAGAAAGGTGAGGCGGAAATGTGGCGAATTCCAGGCCAGCCTCAAAAGGCAATCATAAAAGAGCTTCCAAAAGGCCAGGGCTGAGTAAAGAAGTTGTCAGAGAGACAGGCTTAGAACATCAGCCACCCACTCTACCAGCTCAGGCAAGGTCTCCTGCACGTCTGCCAAGTGTCTACACTGTGGGCAAACAGCACCAGAGAGTGTGTCTGCCTGTGTGGAGCCTGTGTCTTCATGGCAGATTTACATTTAAAAAAAAAAAAGAAAGTAAAATATAATGTCACCAAAAGGACACAAAAGCCAGAGCAAAGGAACCACCGCAGATGATCTTGGATAAGTCATTCAGAAGTCTTACTAACAAATAATGAATGGGTAAGCGAAGGAAGGAGTCTTGTGGAAGAGCAGACAGTGAGTGTGAAGGGCCTGGGGTCAGAGGGAGATGTTAGGAACAGCGTGGCACTTGTGTGAGTAGACGTGGACTGTGGGAGCAGATGGCTGGGTTTTACCCATACAACCTTGACCACCACAGTCAGAAGCTGGGTTTTGTCCTGAGCCCTCGGCAGGTTTGAAGCGATGACTGGCTCTGGACTGGATGTGGATTACTCAACTAGTGGGCGAAAGAATCCAGAATGGGAAGAGTGTCACGAGCCCAGTGTACCCAGTGGGGTACAGCTACCATCGTACAGATGAGCAAGGAGGCTGTAGCAAGGGAGAGAAGTCATAGGATTAGAAACAGGCCAAACCCAGGAACATCCAGGCTTTCCCTGGTCCAGCATGCTGGAAACCAGCTCTCAGCCCAGCCTTCAGTTAGAACTCGGAGATGTAACCTGCATGCTGCCCGTGCTGGGATGCCTGGAGCCCTTGTTGACCTGAGGGGATGCTCACCCCATGGATAATCAGTTCCTGGAGGCTGAACATGATTGCCTCCACCTTCCTTCTCCACAGAAAGCAACCCTCTGCCTACCTCCTCCACCAGGTTCTCCTTCAGCCTCATGCTACTCCTACTCCAATCATGCAGGGGTGGAAACCAGACTAGACCTGAATCCCACCGTGTCCTGAGTCTGTTCCAGTTACTCACAGGGGACAACACTAACCCTGTGTCACCAGTCATGCTTGGCCTGCAGATACCACGGCCAAGGGTCCTGCCCACAGATCCTTTGTCTTCCATCTCCTGACCTGCACCTGGGAGCTGAGAACAGCAAACTCTCTCTTCAGGGCCGGGGACATAGCTCCATTGACAAAGTGCTTGCCTTGAAAAAGTGAGAAGCCCAGCTTGATTCCCCCACCTCCAGAACTCACAAGAGAAAAAAGGAAGAGGAGGAGGAAGAGGAGGCAAGCATACAACTGTAATCTCAGAGCTGGGAAGGGAGAATGGAGATTTCCAAAGCCTACTGGCCAAGCAGCCTGATCACTTTAGAGAGTCCCAGACCAGTGAGACACCCTGGGCTCCATGTGCATGTCAACAGACTATCTACATAAACACACACACACTTCCCTTTCCCCTAAGCCCCCCACAATGTTCATCTTGGTTCTTCTGGTCTTACATTACCTTGATAATAATAAAGCCTACATTGTAGGATGTCAGATACCATGTTATCTTATGGGGAAATAGCCAGAGTGAAGAGCACACACGGGAACCTGATGAAGATGGGGCCTCAGGGCATGCATGGTACAGTCACCCTGAAGCTACCCACCTCCTTTCATAGCATGCAAAACAACAACAACAAAATATTGGTCACCCTCTGTCTTCTCACTGCTCTTCTGCCCAAAGGAGCTATTATTCAACAGCCATGGTATCTCAACGCAGATAGCTGTAGGAACTCAGTGCAACTGTCTAAAGCCCAGAAGTCTGTTCCAGGGCTTCCACAGCTGCCTCTGTGTAGCCAGGCCTACAAACTTGGAGTTTACCCACATACTGGGAGGCATCCACTCTTGAGCAGAGACCAGCCACTCTAAGGCAATTGAAAAAACATATTCCCTAGGACATCTTCCACTCTCAGATTAAAACAAGAGTGATGGAGAGGCCATTTGATACCTGTTCCGTCTGAAACTTTCAGGGCAGACAGATATCAGAACCTTCTAGCAACCTGAGATCCCAAGACATGGGCCCAGGTACCAGGATGGTCAGAGAGGAGTGCCAGGTCCCCTTGCAACAGGCTTGCCTACAGTCCATGTGTTTTCACATGCTCTAACATGAAGAAAAGCCAAGCCGCTTGGAGCCAATCAAATTGTGCCCCTGTCTCTTTAATAAACAAACCCATGCGCACGTTAACAGTGTTGAAAATTCAATTTAAACTCTTTGTCTGTTGCTGCTTACTCTAAAGATGGTCTTTCTTTAACAACAGAGCACCAAGGAGTCGTTAGTGCTCTCTCTTCATTACTTCAAAAAACCAATCATTAGACACCAGAGTATATACGTAATTAGAAAATCACTTCCTTTGCAATCCAAGCTAAGTAGTTTACATACTGTAATTACAGGGACAAAATCAATTTTTAATCATTTCCCTGATTGGGCTCATCAGCTCTGTGGGAACATTGTAACCTGCTTGTTGTGCAAAAGCAACATCTGGGCTAAAACAATTACCCTTTGTTTGCTACAATATTCCTTAAATCTTTTTGCATAAAAAAAAATGAAAACATGCAGATAAGATATGTGGATGTCTTTTTGTCCTTGATCAACACATACCCGAAAGTTCTCCTCATCACAGCCGCATGTTCGCCAGAATTTACAGTTCAACGGTACACATACGAGGAATGGTTTTGTGTGTGTGTGTGTGTGTGTGTGTGTCTTTTTTTTTTTTTTTAAGCCAGTGAGATAAAAGTATCTGATTGTTTTAAAGATCCATTCAACTGTCTAATTGTCGCATGGCTAACACATGGTATTCAAACATCCCACATATTACAAAGGCTCATCTGGGGTAATCATGGGTAACTATTATTGCGGCGGTTTACACTTTTCTAATACAAATGAATGGATTTTATCAAAACTTTAAAAAAAAAATCTAAAAAGCTGAGTATGTGTGAAAAATAGCTGGTATGAATTGGCAAGGCGAGCCTAAGCATTCTGTTCTCTTAATAGGAAATGACCTCATTTACACTGGAGTAATAATTAGTACTGCTTCACTGACAGTTAAGAAAAAAAAAAAAAAAACTTTCCCAGTATAATACAGCAGCCTTGCCTTTGTTAGGCGATCTACATTGATTATTAACCCTTGCTGAGAAAGTCCACATTTTATTCTAAGTTCCACTGTGCCCCTGCTTGCTGGTAAAGGATAAAAATAGCTACTTTGGAAACCTTTCACAGAGATTTCCAAAAGTTGTTTACATATCGAAGCTCCTGAGTGACCATCTGAAACACTTGGTGTCATCTTTGAAGATAGATAGAAAGCCCCCACCACTGCACTGACCGGCCACCAAGAGCCCCCACTAAGTCCCCTGCACTCCCCTGGTGGCCTGGTCCTCCCTTGTCCTTTTGATGTTTATTGGTTTTGATTATGGCTTGTGAGTTTCCCAACCTACAATTAATTCATAGTCAAAACAGGCCTGCAGGAAAAAGGAGAGGGATGGTGTGTGTTGAGGGGAGGGAGAGTATAGTCATGCTGAGCTTCAGCTCAACTGATAGAACAGGAGGTAAAGGTGTCTGAGAGACTAAAGAATAGTCCAGGACTCAACCAGAACATCTATAAATACACACACGCAAACACGCACGCACGCGCGCGCGCGCGCACACACACACATACACACTGCCCTGTGTTCTGAAGGGATTTGATCTTCCATCAAACTCAAAACGACTATTAGCTCATGTGTTTTATGTACTTACTAGGCGCCCCAGTGTTCTAAATTCCAACACTCCCGGCTTCATTCATCCCGGCAGCAGTTCTGTGAAGTGGGGAATGTGATCATGATCCTTTGTGGGTAGAAAACTGAAGAACTAGCCATGAAGCAGAAGGCCCAGTTTAACAGCTCATGAGTAGAAGAGCTGAGGTGTAAACTTGCATCAGACAGCCTGTGTGAAGAACCAGTCTGCCTTGAAGAACCCCGTGGAGGGGGTGTGGCCCAATAGAGAGGGTGTGGCCTAATGGAGGGGGGTGGCCTAATGCCTACTACTCAAAAACACCTGATGACCCTTATGACTGTGCCCTCAGGCAGACATAATCCTCAGCATCACTAGGCTCCCAGTCCTTATTTCTAGGAGGTAAATATCACGAGAGAACACAAGCTGAGTGATACACTTCCCAGAAAGGAAGAAACACTAACTGGAAGCGTGCGAAGTCACTGGCAAGAAGCAGTTCACACACACCCAGGATCGGAGTGCTGGTCACTGAGAGCCAGGCCTTGGTAGGCTCCAGCTGAGCATCAGTTTGCCCAGTATCTCTGCGGTGCCTGACCCCTGTCTCATATCATTCCTATCAAGAAAGCACAAAGTAGTTATGTCTTACTCCTCCGCACCAAGGAGCTGTGAACCCCTTCATCGGTTTAGGACCCAATCAGATGACATGTCAATATATGTACAGAGAAAAGGGTGCTGGGAAATTTGTAATGCTTTCTAACCGGCTGTCACATGAGCAGAAGTACCTCTTCTGTCGTAGCATCGTCAAGTCACCCAGGTGCTTACGCAGCAGCCTTCCCTGAGCAGAAGTGCCGAAGAACAGAAAAGCACGGGGGTTCTCTGCTCACCTGTGCTACACACAAGCCACAGTCATCGGCCGATTCTAAATAACAATCACTGATGCTGTACAATCAGGTAGTCCTGGGCTATCTGGTTAGGTAGCCTCTTGCCAAGTGTGGCTACTGAACACTCCAATCACAACCAGTGCAAAATGAGACTGGCTGTAACCTTAAGATGCAAATCACACTTAGAAAAATATCACACTTAGAAAAATGGAAAAGCTGGTCTCCAGAGTGAGTTCCAGGACAGCCAGGGCTACACAGAGAAACCCTGTCTCGAAAAAAAAAAAAAAAAAAGAAAAATGGAAAAGATCCTGTTAATATTCTTTTCTCTGCCATTGTTGTCCTGAATGTGGTCTCCCTACATAGCCTGGGTTGATCTTGAACTCACAATCCTCCTACCTCAGCCTCCCAAATACTGGGATCACAGGTTCACACTGCCCTACTCAGGGTCATTGATACTCTTCAGACTTTTCTGTATAGTAAATGATGTGAGGGTAAATGGAATTGAACAGAATACAGCCTTCCCACCATTTTTTGTTTCTTTCTGTCATGTGTAGCTATTGGAACACACAGTACTGAGTACATCAAAGCTTAGAAAAGAGAGGGAGGGAAGTAGAGATGGGGTAAAGGGAGGGAAGGAGGAAGGGAGGAATGGAGGGAGAGAAGGAGAGAAAAATCAAACTATGTTGACAACTGAACTGGACTGTGGAAAAAAAAAAAAAAAAAACCCTGACTTGTGTGCCGAGGCCAGTTTTTTTTTAATTATGTGTCAGTTGAATGTTGAGTCCAGAGATCTAGGCCAGAAAAAAGCTATGTGCATTCTGATTGGACCATCTTGACCTTTCCCCTACAGTGATTACTCTGTATTCTAGCTCGCTTATTTTTTTTTTACTTTCATAAAATTAATCATTTAGTAAGCTAAGCTCATTGGTAAAAAGTTTGGAACATGCAAAATATCACAAGTAGGAAAAGAGCACTAATCCACAGTTCCATCATCCCGTGGGGGTAATGGCATTATTTTAGTGCACCGGGTCTTTTCTCTCTCTCTCTCTCTCTTTCTCTCTCTCTCTCTCTCTCTCTCTGTGTGTGTATACTTGAGAACATACTTCACTTGTGTCTTTGGTTTGTTGGTTGATTGGTATGGGTATTTTGCCTGCAAATACATCTGCACTCACATGCATGTCTTGTGTACTCAGAGACCAAAAGAGGACATAGGATCCCCTGGAACTGGAGTAACAAATAGTTGTAGCAACCTCGTGGGTGCTAGGAATTGAACCTGGGTCCTCTGCAAGAGTAGCTGGTTCTCAAAACCGCTAAGCCATCTCTCTAGCTTTCATGTCTTTTTTATCTTAAATTCCCTAGACCTGAAGTCCCAAACGCAAACAAGTACCATTGTATTAAATATAGGCTTCAGGCTGGAATGGCTGCCTTTGCGGGGACACACAAAGGAGAAAGAGTGGCTAGCACAGCAAGATGAGCCCCACTGACAGAGATTCCAGAGATATCCAATAAACAGTGATGTCCCAAATATACAAAGACAACTCAATAAGAAAAAACAGATCAGGTAAAAGAGGGGGCTGGAGAGCTGGCTCAGTGGTTAAGAGCACACTGACTGCTCTTCCAGAGGACCTGAGTTCAATTCCCAGCAATCACATGGTGACTCACAACCATCTGTAATGGGATCCAATGCCTCTTCAGGTGTGTCTGAAGACAGCTACAGTGTACTCACATTCATAAAAGAATAAAATCAATACATCTTTTTAAAAAAAAAAAATGGGCAAAAGACTTAACAAACGCCTCACCAGAGAAGACCTAAACACAGTGGCTCACACCTGTAATACCAGCAATTAAGGCCAAGGCAAGAAAATCACCATGAATTTGAAGCCAACCGCAGCTACATAGTAAGTTCTAGGCCTTGGCTATATTGTGAGGCCTTGCACAAGAAAAGGGGGTAAGAGAGAAAGAAAAGGAGGAAGAAAATAAGAGGGGGGAGGAGGGAAGGAAGGAAGGGGAAATGGGAAAGACAGAAGGAAGGAAGAGAAAAGAAGGTATAGATTCTAAGTGAAATAAGTTTCACATACCCTGTCGTTAGAGAACTGCAAAGTGAAACAGAAATAGGTACTTTAATGCATTTATTGTAGTGGCTAAAATCCAACACCATGATAACACCAAAGGTTGGCAAGGATGAGAAACCACGGGGTTTCTTACTCCGTGCTGGTGAGAATGCAAAACAGTGAGGCCACTTTAGAAGACAGTTTGGCAGTTTCTTACAGAGCTAAATATAGCCTTCCAATACAAGCAAGCTGCATGTTCCTTGGTGCCTATGAAGAAGCTGAGATTTATGACCATACAAGAAGTTGCTCACAAATACTCAGGGCAGAACATTTATGGAATGGAATCATCTTTAACAACACCATTGCCAAACCTGAGAAGCAGCCAAGGTATCCTGCAGTGGTGAATGGACATGCTGTGGTAAGTCCATACAATGGAAAAGTATTCAATACTGAAGTGAGCTACTTAGCTGTGAGAATATACAGAGATAGCTTAAATGCCTATTTCTACATGAAGAAGCCAATCTTAAAACCCAGTTCAGGAGGCCGAGGGATTGAAGATGTTGAGTTCAAAACCAGCCTGGAATATAGAGACCTTGTTTAAGATGGAAAAAAAAAAAAGAAGCATCCAGCTACACAAAACTACCATATGTTCTGAAAAAAGATAACCAGTGGCTACCAGAGGTTCAGAGATGAGGGGGAGGGATGAGGGAGTAACATACAAACTTTGTAGGGCAGCAAAACTATGTACAATGTAGTTAAGATAATGTGTCCCTCCTCATAGTTCAGAACCCTGAGAATGTATCCCACAATGCGAAGGAACAGATCACAGAGTAAACCACAGACTCCAGTTAGAGATAATACACAATCAGTTAACAGAGAAGACTCCGAATGTCCCCAACAAAAAAGGATGTCTCTGTCTGAGGTATCAGAAATGCTAGTCACCCTGATATGACCATTGTCTAAAGTATGCATACCCTGGAATGCCACACTGGATCCCACAAATATGCACACTGATCATAAACCATTAAGACACATATTAAGCAAAAGCTAACATATATAGTGGGGCTGGTGAGAGAGTTAAATGCTTAAAGGTGCTTTGTACCAAGCTGGGAGACCTGTATTCAATCCCCAGGAGGCACACAGTGGAAGGGAAAAGTGGACTCCCACAAGTTAGCATTGGACACACACACACACACAGAGAGAGAGAGAGAGAGAGAGAGAGAGAGAGAGAGAGAGAGCGAGAGAGAGAGAGAGAAGAGAGAGAGAATGTAACTAATAATTAAATATATATTATATTATATTATATTATATTATTAGTTATAACAAATGTACCATTCTAACCCAAAATATGAACAACAGGGTAAGTTGTATAGATGAGGTATTCAGCAATTCTCTGTACTTTCTGCTCATTTTATCATAGATTCAAACATCTCTAAGATCATCTTTTGACTTAAAAAGAAAGTGGGCACATGGGCTAGAGAGCTGGCCCGCAGTTAAGAGCACTGGCCGCTCTTCCAGAGGACCCAGATTTGGTTCCTAGCACCCACATAATGATTCACAGCCACCTGCAACTCCAGTCTCAGGGAATCCAACACCTTTGTCTGGCCCCTTGGGCACTGTACATACAGGCATACAGGGAGCACAAACAAACATACAGGCAAGACGCATATACACATAAAATAAAAATAAATAAATCTTTAAATAAATGAAGGCGCTGCATGTGAATGGCACAGCATTCAAGAAGTAGAGGCAGGCAGACTTCTGTGAATCCAAGGCCAGCTTGGTCACCATAGTAAGACCCTATCTCAAAGAAGAAGAAAGAAGAAGAGGAAGGGGAGAAAGAGGAAGAAGAGAAATATGGAGAGCGGGGTAGGGAGGGAGGGAAGGAGGGAGGGAGGGAAGGAGGGAGGGAGGGAAGGAGGGAGGGAGGGAAGGAGGGAGGGAGGGAAGGAGGGAGGAAGGGAAGGAGGAAGGGAATGAATCCTCAGCAACTCTAGGAAGCCTGGTATTTTTACTTCTTGGCTGGAGTATTTTTATTGTTGACAATTGGAAACTCTTTCAAGTGCTTAGAGGTATGAGATTCACACACACAAAGCTCCTGACTGCCCGTTCCTCTGATGAGCTGATATCCAAAGAGTTCAGGTGAAGCTATTTGAGCAGAGATCCAAGGGTGGGCACCCAGTCCTAGACACAGATCGAAAAGGCTAGAGTCATCACACAACCAGGTCCGTGCTTCTGAGCACATGGATGTAGTCATTTTTAAGGGTATGTTCTAAAGCGTGCTTGTGCCTGCGTGCATGTGTGAGTGCGTGAGGGTGTATGTGTGTGCACACATGTGTAGGTGAGTACAGTGTCCATTAAGGCCAGGTACTGGATCTCTGTAGCTGGAGCTACATGCTACCTGTCACCCTTCTTCAAGATCTGTGAGCAAGCACACTCTTAACCCCGAGCCAGCTCTCCAGCCCATTGTCATTTGTGTCTGATTGCAAAATGAATAGACCTCTCCCTGAAGGAAGGTCAGCCCTTCCTGTGGGGCAGCCTGGAACAGATATCCCTCAGCACAGACAACCCCCAAACTCCCACCCTTACTTCTTCAGCCACCAAAGCAAACAGAATCTTGGATGCCCGGAACCCAACAGGAATGTTCAGGGTACAGAAAACATTGGAAGAGGTGGTGTGCCATCCTCTTCTCATCTGGGCCCACGACAGAACAGAAATCCTGGTGTCTCTAAGGTTCCTGCCTGGTCTGGCTCTGAGTTATTCTGGAGAAGGGCTATGGAAAGTCAAGAGCGGACCCATTTGGAGATCACAGAGAACAGTTCATACTGTATTCCTGTGAGTTTACAGTAACAAGAAGGATCGTAAAGATCAAAACCATAGCTCCTTCAAGCATCGCGAGTTAGTGAAATAAGCAAAGGTGACAGATTTAAGGGGGGAAGCAAGGAAAATATTCCAGAAGCCTGCTCATTGAGACAGTGGCTACACAGTGTGGACAAACGAGCCAGGGGTCTAGGGCAGTTAACAGCCAGCCTCCTTTGCCTGTGTCCAGGTAAACTTCTTGTCCTAGGATTTCTTAACTCTAACCACTTATTGGAGGGGAAAAATTGTCTTGTCTCCCTCATCTCCCAAGTGCTTCCATTTTAGTCAAGATTTTATAAACATTCTTAGAAAGGGCCTATTCTTTTTCCTCTGCCCACAGGTAACAAGAGATGGCAGATGTTTCAGAAACAGCATATTATAAAAAAAAAAAATTCCAATGTCACTAAAACTAGAATGGAAATGTTTTATACATTCACAAACACTGTAATGAATTTGCACAACCTTAGCCGACTGTATACCCTGGCATAATAAAACGGTCTCCATCCTTTCAAAGAAAAAAATTACGCATGCTAACACATAGCTTTTGCAAAGCATTGTTCTTTAAAAAAAAAAAAAAAAAAAAAAAAAGCTGCATTTTTCCCGGCTACCATGTAATTTGTGAGATGCGTTTTTAAATGCTCTGCTACAGCAGCGGGCTTCATCAGTCAGATGATACCGATAGATAATTCACCAAACCGTCACATGATCCTCCATCACTCTAAAAGACGCGAATATATTGCCACAAGCTTTGGGAATAATGGCTGCACCTGTTTACGGTGTCACCTCTGTTTGCTAATTGTCTCCTTGAGCTACATTTTAGTTCTAATGCATTTATTTTTGACAGGCAGTGTCTATTTAGAAATCACATTACTTCAACTGCAATTGTTCTTTTGTCTATCAAGTAAATGAAGTGTTGTTATACAGATTTCAGGTTCTGATTAGTAGAGTATCAGAGCTCCAGAAAGGTCAATCAGTTATTTACCTCAGGTAAGGGATGACAGACATCTTGAATTTTCCCCAGCTCCTGCTAGAAGTCCTGCTAGAAGCGTTATTGTTACCCAACTTCGTTTTAGCTACATATATTCATTCTGGGGTTGGCGAGCTAAGAAGGGACACACAGGAAGTGTCTGTAGACTCGCATCCCTGAAGAATCAAGGCAGGTGGCTCTTGTATGTACATGCATTGGTGCACCAAGTTAATGTGCAGCCCCTGGAAGTGCCAATGACTATGATCAAATGAGGAGGGAGAGATGAATCCTTTCATGCTGCTTGGACAAGTTTTTCTTTTTTTAAAAAAAATTACTTTTTGCATATAGACATTTTACTCTCAAAATCTGACATTATGCGTTAGTTCAGAGGTGATCCCAAACAAACCAGGAAAATAACATAGAATGACTATGGAAATAAACAGTGTTCTCTGAAAAGCCAGAACCTACTAGAAAAAAAAAAAAATCATCACCTCCCACTCTGATCTACTACAATGTGGGTATGAGCCATGTCTGTGAGTGGTGAAGTTCAATGCCAACCCGCAGACCTCAGCCTGTGGCATCTTCAGATGGACAGTCAGAAGCAGGGGACCCATGAATGTCACAAGCCAGGCACACACAGATACTCCCATGCCTTGGTTAACTAGCCAGAAGATGCTCACATTAGATGAAACAATGAATCCCTAATGACAACTTATTTGTTCAGACATCTAAAACTCAGATATCCTCAAGTGATTCCTACAGATCTAAAGCCTCAAGAGCAACCCCCACCACCCATGAATCAGAGAGGCAGGAATCACATCTCTTTAGATGTCCCTGATGGCAAGTCCCAACCTTCAGAGACCCCTACTTGGACACCCACTTCATAAAGCCCTGAGTTCAGTGCCTACCTTCAGGAGGCCGAGCTGCAGGGAGATCCCGGGGACCACTGGGATTCAATGGACTTTCCAAAAGAGAGACACAAAAGCCACAGTTGCCTACAGTCACTTTCTAAATTGGCTCCCAGGAGCATCCCTCCACCTTGCTCAGGAAAGGCCGCCTGCTTCCTGGTGTTTAGCATCTGCGAGTAACTTGAGGAGGAGTCACATGGAGGAGTCCTAGATGTTTTCCCCAAGTGTTTCCCATCAGGATCATAATTATATGCACACTATTTGACTCAGAAACATTTGCAAATGTGTCATCCGTGTCCACTAGGCTCACTCCAGCACCCAAAAGCAAAACAAAGTGGGGAGGGGGAGATAGATCAACCCTGGCTTGGGGATCCCAAGGCCAGTGAGATATGGGAGCCCTGACTCACGAAGGGGCCTTCTTTCTCAAGAAGGAAACCTCCCTGACACTTGCTGCTGGAGCAGTGAGGAATGTCCTCTTCTTCTGCAATTTATCTTCACCAAGTACTCTAATCATGGGAAGTACTTTTTGCTTTTTAAACAGCCTGCTTGTTTTCACAGGTCAAGAGCATAAATAAAACGGTCAAGTTGGAAAGGAGGAAAGCTCGATTGCAGGAGAAGGAAGTAGTTACCCAGTGTCCGGTTTGTTCCAACACCAGGCAGCTCCCGGGAGGCAGCTTTGCCACGTGCAAAAGCCAGACCCAGGGCAGCCCAGCCTCCTGGGAGGGTCGACAGCTCCCTGCCCTCCTGAACTTGGAAACTCCCTCTAGGGAAAAACTGGGGCTGTCAAAGCTACAGCAGAGCTATACCATTCTATAAGTACAGTTTCATAATGAACATCTAAGCTACTTATTAAATAGTGTGGGTGGGAACAGACTAACGTGGACAGCCTGAGCTTTGACTGAGACAGATCACAAAGTGCTAACTACCAGTTGACCAGTTCTCAATTGCAAAGGATCTTGGAAGATTAAGAAGACTTGAAGCCAATATATTTAAGATAGATAATATCTTCCCAGTGGTAAGGGGAACAGAGGGTGGATGAAAAAGAGGAGAAGAGGGGGATAGCAAAAGTGGGTAAAGATGGGGAAGAAGGGTAGGAGGAAGAAAAGGGGGAAAAGGTGACTACTTATTTCCCCTAAGCAATCACAGAGCTATATCTTCTGTCAAAATGGGTATCATATCCAAATAAGCAGAATTCATTTGCATACATACACATCACAAACACTGATAATACTGAAAAAGAAAAAGACAGAACCCCAAAATTTAAATGTCAGCTCAGTATGGTGGTACAGACCTATAATCCCACCTCTCAGTAGGCTGAGATAGAAAGATCACAAGATCTGTGTGGTGAATTCAAGGTTCAGGATACATAGTTAAAGGCTATCTCATGACAGCCAAAAAAAATCAAAAAAGCCTGGGTCATTGGAGCCAAGAAATTGGATTCAAGTCTATCCAAAGGAAACATGGCTTAGCAACTTCAAGACTGGTAGTAATTTCCTGAGTTTACATGAGATGGCTAGGTTCACCTGCAGAAGCCAAGAGGAAATGGGTCATTAGGTACAGGGGGCCAGCGCCAGAACATGGACCCACCGTGCCTCCCAGGATGACAGGCAGAGAACACAAAGAGAGGCAGGGCTGATGGGAGCTGGGGACCACAATGAAGCCTCTGGACCCCATCTGCATTGCTACCTGTGCTTCTGTTCCTCCTTTATTCTGCATGTGCTGGCACCCCCAGCCCACCCCCTTTCCCTTTTTATCAAACATCCCTAATGTAGTGATAAAATGAGGAGGAATGAAAGATTATTATAAAACAGGACTTTTATGGCTTGCATCTATGGCACAGTCACACTGCTACATATATTTTCTCTAAGTAATCAGGAATGTATTGGTATTTTGAAATTATGTATCTCTAATAACACAAAAGTACTTAAGAACAGAAATAGACAGTAATGGAAAATGCAGTCAACTGTTGACAACATATAGAATTTCTGAAAATAATTTGCAGAGAACAGCACGGCAGATGACTCAAAAATTTTCACAAAAATATTTCTTGCCTCCGATAGTCCAATGTAATTCATTTTCTATCTCTGTTCATTAATCATTGTTAAAATTAGTGATCCATTTCTTCCACTCTGCCATCTGCACTCAGCTTCGTAACAAACATGACACCTTCCTGCATAATAAAACCTGACAACTACTCGGATGCATTTCCAAATAGCTTTCTGCACATTTGCACCTCTATAGCCGATTCCGGCTGCCAGACAAAAGTGGATTATTTAACCAGAGGACTTTCTTTATCAATTCTGAACACAGATGTGAGAGAGAGAGAGTGTGTGTGTGTGTATGTGTGTGTGTATGCTGTGTGTGTGTGTGTGTGTGTGTGTGTGTGTGTGTGTGTTAAAATATGATCAAGGAAAAAAAATCCATTAATTTTAATTAAAATGGCTGGGGCTTTTTTCCTGCCTTAAGTAGAGGTGTTTTAAAGCCAGGTTATACCAGTCAGTACCACTCACCAGAACGCAGCTGGGAGCCTTGTGCTTGAAATATGACGTTTACGTAAATAATTCGTAGCTTCATCTTGTAAACTTTTCTAATAAAAATGATCTTGACATTCCAACCTCCTTAAAAAATTTTTTTTCATTTTAATATCCTGCTCTATTTTGTTTTTCAGTCTTTGATCACAGAATTTCAAATAAATATTTTTTAGGCAAAGACAAAACAATCAAAGAGCAGAGAGATACAGACGAGAAATACCAATGAATAATTAAACACATGCCAACCGTTCCCTTGGGGAAGCCATGGCTGGGTCCAAACCACAGGAAGAATTCTTGGACAGCGGACACATGGTGCCACCTTTCTGGCCATAATTCCTGGTTTTGGGGGATGGAGATGAGGAACTACACACTAGAACCTTCTTCCTACCCATTGACAGAGTGACCCCTATGAGCTCTACAGAAAAGGGCATTGACCAGACTGACAGGCATCCCTGCATCCCTTTACAGATAGGAGGTGGCAGGGTGATCCCAGCCAAGACAAGATAAAAAGAAAAGAAGCCTTCCGGATTTCTTGACCATGTTGTCACTGCTATCCCCTCTCTCACTGTTCCTTGCTCTGCATATGGTGAGCCTTACATGCTGGTCTCGGGAATCCTGAAGAGAGGCAATTTTAAGCAATACTACCTCCTCCTGTGTCCCTCCCTGCTAGCACCTACCCAGCTCTGTGCCCAACCCCCATGGAGCTTGTCACTGCAGGAGGGACAAGATTGTGCAGATGTTTCTAAACCAAGACAGAATGACAGATGCTCTATGGAGCAGGCAGAGGAGAGGAGGAAAGCCGCCTGACCTGCAGGAGGTGGGGCTGCAGAGGCAAGATGGCACTGGAGCTGATCAAGACATCAACAAGCCAAGTTGAAAAGCAGGCAGCAGGGGCTCCTGAGGATCGGTGCATGTTGGGGCTAGACTGAAAGGTGAAACACCTCATGAAGTTAGAGATGCCATCACCATGTCTCCAGCGGACATGCAGGTCTGGACACAGAAGCCACACTGGAGAAGCAGTGGCCTGAAGAAGCCAAGAATTCACAGGCAAGTGGAAATTTTATCACAAGAAAAACTTCCCATGCTAAATGGTACTTTACCACTGAGCTGTACACTCAGCCTTGGGTTTCTGCGGCAGCATCCCAACACACAGCCCAGGCCAGCCTGGACCACTCTATGAAGCTCTGTGAAGCTCGTTCCTCTTAGCCTCAATCTCTTGATCCTCTTGCCTCAACCTCCCGAGTGCTGAGACTGCAGTCCTGTGTCACAATCCTGAGCTTTCTCCCTCTTTCTGTTTCTCTGTCTTTTTGTCTTTCTCCATGTCTCACACTCACGCATGCACACACACACACACACACACACACACACACAAGGACCATTGAGAGTGCAGAACTTTTTGTTTAACACCTCCCCTCAGTTTATCTTCCTCTGTCCTCAGAGTCTGGTGTGGAGCTTGGAGCAGATCCCTCAAATAAGCCTGATTAGAATGAGAACAGTCAAAAGACAAACTTTGCAAAAATCAAGGTTTAAAATAGAAATAGCAACTGACCCTCTGCTGCACTGCTGCCGGCTGGGACAGTGACAATAGCGACTCTTTTGTTAAACTTCCCTGTGAGACGTGCTCAACAGACTGGGGTGGGTGTGGGTGTCTGTCTGTCTCTTTCATGAGAGAGTGGGAGAAAGGTTTTAAAATAGCCATGGCTTAAGAAAAGAAAAATTAATTGCAAATTACCCATTCACCCCTTAGCGGCCAAAATATCTGTTGATTCCTTTAACATACACAAGATCTCAATTAACCCTATAAATATTTCAGAACTCGAAAGCTTCCATTTTGTCCCTGGCCCTGTACAAAACCTCTCTCTCTCCCTCTCTCTCTCCCCCTCTCTCTCCCTCTCTCTCTCCCCTCTCTCTCTTTCTCTCTCTCCTCTTTCTCTCTCTCCCTCTCTCTCTCCCCCTCTCTCTCTTTCTCTCTCTCTCCTCTTTCTCTCTCTCCCTCTCTCTTTCTCTCTCTCTCTCCTCTTTCTCTCTGTCTCTTCTCTCTCTGTCTCTTTTTCTCTCTGTCTCTCTGTCTCTCTCTGTCTCTGTCTCTTTTTCTCTCTGTCTCTCTGTCTCTCTCTCTCTCTCTCTCTCACACACACACACACACACACACACACACACACACCAGTTGAAGAGGGGATGCTAGAGGCCAGGGAGAATGCAAGCATGCAGTGCCCCCCCCACTCCTACCCCACCCCCGCCCCAGACATTGTCTCCTAGTCTCCAGCTCCTCTAGGCTAGAGTACCCCCCCCCCTCCTTCACAGGTCTGCATCCTGACACATTCAATTTCGGGTTATCAGCACATCTGAATTCAGAATACTGATGGGGATAGAGGGCAGGCCTCTCCGGGTTGATTAGCACCGTTTAAGAAAGCTTTCGCCAGCCGGGCTTCATTGGCTGGGAGTGCCACCATGGTGGGTGGCCTTTCTGTATTAGAAGTCAACATGGAGCTTTCGCATTTGAATTAAATATGGACAAAAAGAAAGATCTGATTATGCTTATTCATAGCTAACCTTTCAAGTTCACCAGGCTGCCAAACTTGGAAGTAAAACTGAGAGTTTCTTTCCTGGATGGCTGAGTTGCTAGGTCTTATTTTCTTATGAAGTTCTTTTTGGTCTAGCCCAAAGTAGTCTCTCTCTGTGTCTCCCTGTCTCTCCCTGTCTCTCTCTCTCTGTCTCCCTCTGTCTCTGTCTCCCTCTGTCTCTGTATGTATGCACACCTCTGTGTGTGAGTGTGTGTGTGTGTGTGTGTGTGTGTGTGTGTGTGTGTATGTGTGCATGTGGGCCTCTATGTGTCTGTGACTCTGCCTCTGTATACTCACACTTACCTTGGTGGGGGTGTGTGCACACACGCGTGCCTAGGAGTAAGCCTAAGAGTTTCTAGGAAGATACTTCAGAAGGAAGCCAGGTGGAAGGCTTACTTGCTTAGAGGTAAACAACAAAGGGAAAATGAAGTCTAATTGTAATCTATTAACAGAAAAATGTGCACGCGTGTGTGTGTGTGCACACACACACACACAGACCTGTGGCTACAGGACCTGTCTTCTTACAAAAGGAGCAGCTGAAAACTTGATGAGCACAAACATTTTGGCCTGGGACTGAGTCGGGGAGTGGGTCAGGAAAGAGGAGTAGAGCTACAAGGTAGAGGACAGTGTCCTCATTCACCGTCATTGTCACCTCTCTATCTTTATATCCCAGGAATACTCTGAAATTTTGCCTCTAATGGGTACCAGCATTAACTCCACAGGTGAAGATATTGAGGGTCAAATCACCAGTGGCCCCAGGGTTGCAAGCTCCAGGGCAAGTCAGAAACACCATATGCACTTCCCAAGATTACTAGGCTGGCTCTCATACCCACAAATAGACCAAGGCTTCGATCCCATTCAGTTAAATAACTGATATTTACTGAACATTTATTATGTGTCAAACACTGTGTGAAAACTTGGGCCCATCTCCATTATCTTGCTTCATCTAATGCCCTTGGGAAGTCTTCCCTTGCAGGGTCCTCTGCCATGTAAAAGCCATCTCCAAATTTGCCTGTTCCTGAGTGCCCACACTGATCAAATAGGCTCCCAGTCTACCTACCTGTCTCTGACAGGTCATTTCCATGGGAGTTTGTGTTATCCCTCTACTTGCAGGGAGTAGAGAGGCTCAGGTTTATAAGAACCTTAAAACACATCGCGTCCTCCTTACAGTCATCCTTGGAACGTTTCAGAGATTGGACTAGACAGGCCCAGCTAGCCGCCTGGACAGAGGGGTTGGTTGAGTGTGAGTATGGCAGAGTTAGAACATCCCTTCTGAGTGTGAGGTCCCTATCACTGTAGGAAAGACACACTGTTGGTGCCCCATTAGATACCAACCACAACATTTCTCTGAGCACTGAGCATCCAAAGTGCTCAGAAAACAGGGAGTCCTTCACAGGTCTTGAAAGATACACCCAGGCTCTGGACAAATTGCTACCCAAGCAGGGTGTCACTATTGTCACTCTCTCCAGTGAACCCACAAGGTATCTCAGAAGCACAGGGTGTTCCAAGTCCTCTCAAGCCACAGCCTCAAAGCAAGAAATCTAAGCACAGCCTGCAGGCAGGTGCCACAGACATCACTCCTCGTGGCCTCGGAGACCACATATGCTTTGGCTGCATGTCAGCCCAGTGCCGCTTAGCAGAAGGGTTTCTGTCACTTTGATCCCTCGGAGAATCTTGGTGGGACTACTCAATGACAGCCTCTTCCCCGTTTCCAAGAACCTGCATTCCAATAGGCCATGGACAGGAGAGGATGTTGAAGTCTGACCCTCCCACTTTGGGTCTCTCAGCAAAAGGAAAAGAACTGGACTCTGTTCTTATCAATTGTTCCTGGACTGGTGTTTTTCCTTTGTGAAACCCCACCAGCACCACCTAAACCAACCCACATTTCAGAAAAGAGTGAACTAGAGTTTTCTTCACTAGCTTTGAACCTGTGGGCCTCCCACGGTGCCAGTAATTGCTTTGCCAAAAAGATACAGAAGTGTGCCCATGAGCAGCATGAGTCTCCAAGGGTGGGTGGGACTCCATCAAAAAGCATTCACCCCAATACCACTTCCCCTCATCTGCCTGGAAGATGGGCTTCAAAGAAGAGGCCTGAGCAGCGTTCCCACATCTCAGTTCCTCACCATTGTCCTTGGGCCACCTGAACTTAATACTTAATACTTCGCTATAAATTAACTTTAAATTAAGTCATTTTTAAAACTTACTCTCACCTTGAGAAATAACTGTGAAGTCATAGCTCTGATATGTTAGTTATGTTTCTCTAACGGCTTACAATACTTAACTTTCAAAACTCAAACTCTATGCATTACCCAAAAGTTTCTAGCAGATTTCAATCTTTATTTAGAAAGAGCTTAGTAGGTACCCCTGAGACATAGGTAGATGAGACAAGCCAGGGACCCTATGGTCTATGCTGAAGGTCTCAGTGTCCCTGGGATAGGATTGAGTTGAGAGGTACTGAGGACATGTCACCACTGCCTAAGCTGGACACTCCTTCTCTGCAGTTGAAGCTTTGTGGACTCACCAGAGACTTAAATATGCCAACCATGGCTGATTCTCAAGCCATAACTTCCTAAGGGAGAGTTATCCCCTCCCCTTATCATTTTCCAGTCCAGAGAAAATTTCTCAATAGCCATGAAGTGAATAGCCAATGAATTATTACGATCCCATCTTAAACTTAGCACCAAAAGCATCAGTCATGACCAAGAGAGTTCTAGTTGCAAAAAGTATGGGGTTTATCAATTAAGGGCACTGGCTGCTCTTCCAGAGGACCCAGGTTTGATTCCTAGCAGCCACATGATGGCTCACAACCATGTGTAACTCCAGTTTCCAGGAGATCTGATGCCCTCTTCTGTCCTCTGCAGGCATTGCACACATGTGGTGCAGACATATACATGCAGACAAAACATCTATACAAACATAATAATAACAACAACAGCTTTAAAATTACAAAGAAAAAAAAAGCAAATGGCCAAGATGCCAAGGGTGGCCAGCCTCCTGTTTCCACCACTAACCCTTCCTGTCCATGTCTCCCAACCATACAACTATAGCTTCTGTCCAACATTGCACTGGCATGAACTCCATCCTGGTGGGGACTCTATGAAACATGAGTGTCTGCTACACATCAGTAATAATAGCCATGACCCCCAGGATGGACAGATAGATAACTAACACCACATGAGACAGGATGAAGAAGTCACAGATCAGCCACTCCACAGCTGACCTGTTGCAATACAGAAAGCAGAACTCCCCAGAGTTCACACTTGCATAAGATATTTAAGATGTCAGTCAGTTCTGTTTTGCAATATCTTTCGATCAAGTAGTGAATTGGGGGGAAAAAAAGCCACTCTATTTTATATAACCCGAGGCAGCCAGTTTCCCCCTGGAGAAACCTCTGTGGTCTAGTTCACACCAGAGGCCCTGCCGGTCTGACTGCAGAGGCATGAGAGTTTGCATTTCTAACCAGTTGCCATGTGACCTCTGCCCTCCCTAACCAAGTTCTCACTTGGAAGATCATTGCTTGTGTTCCTCTCAGGACCCTGCCGCTGTACGGACAGACCCACTCCTCTGCTCCCTGCTAGCTCACTCTGGTAATGTGAAATTTCTGATCATCTGAGAAGTGTGAGGTCTCCTCTCTTTAAAGTGTAATCACCCATATATGAGAGCATCAGAATATAAATGACGCAGAAAAAGCAAAGACATCGGATGCCAGTTCCCACTCTGTGCACATCACCACCTCCTCTTCCCCAGAGCTGCAAATAAAACGAGACAGGGGATGCTGAATTGTTGCCAGTTTCCCTTAGATTTGCCCAGCAGCTCCCAGGACTAGCCTCAGACACACAGCAGCTCCCACCCCCATCGAAGAACCTTCTTCTGACAGCAGATGGAGACCACCACAGAAATTCACAACCAGTCAAAATGCAGGAAACAGCTGACGGTGGGTGCTCATCCTCAGTTGATATAGCTACAGCACGGCACAACCGTTACACCTAAGGCGCAAGAAACATCTCGGGAGACGGGTGGAAAGATTGTAGAAGCCAGAGGGCCAGGCTGTGTACTGTGTGATGGTGTCAAGGAAGCTGCACCCATGACATCTCAACAATGTGGTCTCCTAAATAAGACCAGCACGGTGACAATACCAGTTGACATGCCAATGTGGATGGAGGGAATCTGACAAAGCCTCAGCCTTAGATGAATAGCTACAGGCAATTAATGGTTGCTAAGAGAGGAGACAGTCAGTGCGCTCCAAGGATGAACCCCCATAGCTTATCCAATCCCAAGTGGTCAGCCCTAAACATACATACATAGGAGCATCTCTCTCTCTCTCTCTCTCTCTCTCTGTGTGTGTGTGTGTGTGTGTGTGTGTAAAACAATAATAACTAAAGACAAGTTCATGAATAAGAGAGGGAGTCAGGGAAACATAGAAGGAGTTAGGGGCAAGAGGAAGTAGAAAGGATGTGAGTATAGTACTCGTGTATTAAATTTTCAAGATACTAAAAATTAAAATAAAAAAGATTTCTCCCATAAGTCTATGATGCCTTTAATGCTACACTACACAGAACAATGGTGAAAAGAAAATTTAGAATAGAACCTGTAGAACCTACTCAACAAGCTACTAATATCACAAAAACAGGCATTTATCAACCATTCATCTATCCAGTGATACTGACCTACTAAGAAAACCAGGACACTCTCTGGTTCTAGTAGACTCTTCCATCCCAAAGGCATTTTCAACTATATGTGAACTGTGCAAAACCCTACAATATGTACTTTATTATGAGATACTGTTTTTTCCAGAAAGGCCTCTGAAATGCCGCCCTTCACTTACCCTTCAGTGTTGGGCTCTGGGGCCATATTTGCTTATGAGTGAGATTCACTCTTTGCTCAGTTCACCAGGAAGAGTAAGTTTCATTATTAAAAAGTCTCTTCTGTTACCAGTTGCTTGTGACACTCCCATGGCCAACTACTTTCGTCTGACCCAAACAGCCTACCTTCTTATCCTCTGATAAGAAATTTCACAGGCAAATGGTCAACCAGGAGAAGCCCCTACACACAGTGCTTAGATCCAAGTGAGGATGGGAGGGGATACAGAAAGGGGGAAAGCATCTTGTCCTTCTCTCTCTGTTCTGAGGGCCCAGCTACAGGATGATTCACTCAGAGACAGCATGGGGGAAAAGACACTCTCTGACTCCAGTGCAAGCTCCAGAGTTTACACAAAGAAACAAATACCCACCCAGACACTTTTACCAAGCATGCATTTAGAGATGGGTCCATTTAGAGATGGGTCTCACCAGCTAGCTGACCAGACCCTGGCTTTGCAGGGCTTGCAGTCCCTCCCAAAGAGTGACAGCCTGCCCTGGGAGGCAAGCCTTCTTCTACATCCAAGGCAGGCACTCCCATGCGCCACTCTGTTTAGTTCTTCACTGTAAACAGAGTCGACCCTGAGCTGGTCAGCTGCTAGCCACATGGTAGTAATGAGCCCAAGAGCCAGGAGTTCACAATTATTTCAGATTTACTCTCTTCCTGATCTTTCATTTTATCAGCAAAAACATCCTCTTGGCAATGTGGATGGAGCTAAAACTTAAATTTAAAAACAGATAAAGGAAGACCACAGAGAGCCCACGGAAGGAGCGGCGTTCGAAAGTGGGGTAATTCAGGCCTCAGACTTGCCCTTGGCCTTTCACTGTCTTTTAACATTAAACATTTGCCCCACCTTCGAAAAGATAAATGTGGCTTTTGATGACAGCCAATGTTATCTGAGGATTAAAATAGCCCTCTTGCAGCGCTCAACATTAAAGTCTTCCGCGTTTGCAAAATTGCAAACAGATGCAACTCAAGTACCTGCAAACGATCTGCCAAGTCCAATTTCAAAAGGGAGATTTCAAAATATGTGGAAGTCATTAGGACATGTATTATTTTTGCAATGAATAGGCGCCAGGAGTGTCTCAAGGAGCAGATGGGTGCTACTTTGTTTATAAAAGATCAACAGAATATTCGGCTGTAAATGAAGACATATAAGCTATATGAAACAATTATGGTAAAATGGCGAACATTTCAAAGCTAATTGTAATGGTCTTTTAAGATCTGAATTCCTCATTTCTTACTGCATGCTAAAATATCATTTTAGTTTTGGGTCTTGATTGATATAATTACCAAAATGACAGAAAATTAAAGCAAATGCTGTCAGTTTTACTGTTGTAGATGTTCTCGGTTTATCACTTGTTTACAGTTGCACCAATACTGATAAATGAATATTTTTCAACATGAATAAAAAATGTGACCTCCGTCTACCGGAAATCTTCAAAAAGGACAGCCCCGAACGCAAAGAACGCAGACAGAGTGAACCTCAAACTGCATTATCACAGACTTCCAAATAGCCTCTCTCTCTCTTCCTCAAGCTCAGCTTCAAAGGCTTGTTAATAAAAATCTCCACGATACAGCAGAAGCAAAACAGAACTCGCTAACGCTCCAGTCACCCAGGTCCCTCAGTGTGCCTGTGTCACCGCCCAAGCAGGATGGAGTTAAACCTCGGTTCCATTTGCCTGTTTTATATTGGTAATCATGTGAATTAGATAATTACTCATGGAAAATGTGATTAAACATACGTCGCTATTGCCAATACCGAATCACGAAGACAGGGCATTGCTGCGAATTGCTTTTAACATAAATAGCAAACTGGGCTCGTAAAAAATGTCCAGTTAGGCCAATATCTGATGATAGATGGGCTGATCCTATGACTTGCAAAGATGCAAATCCCATACAGGCAAAATGAGGAGTCACGTGATACACCCCGGGATACACATTTCCACACAAAAGACTTCTTTGCTCAGAATGTGTTCAAAATGTCAGCAAGTCCTGCAAAGTTGAGCCTGTGTCCTGCAATTAAGTTTCCTTGGGGACTGGCATTCTGTGGGTTGCAGGAATACTCTGTACACATCTGTAAGTTGAAGGAACGCAAAGGGGGAGGTGGGGGAAGAAAGTTAGGCTTAGAGGGAGCAAAGAAGAAAATGTCCAAAGGGAAGGAGGTAGAGGCTGCCACCAGCTTCCCAATCGCTGAGCCACAGCTGGCAGGCTCTGAGCTTTTCAGGTCCGGTCCCCTTACTCACCCCTGAGTCAGGGAGCCATAGCAAGGGAGGTCATGGGCTTCAGCATCTCCTACCTTGTCCAGCCTTTCCAGAAAAGCTTTCTGTAAATCTTTCAACCACGCACACATATTCTCCCATGACAGGGGCCTTGCAGACGGAGACCTGCACCCTACAATCACTGATGAAATTTGTATTGACTCCAAAATCAAAAGTAATGAGAAGAAAATTGGTTCACAGCCTGACCCGACAGTTCCAGACTGCTGTATTGAAGTTGCAAAAAGACATTTTTTTATTGTCTCCAGATTTCAATTAACGACATCGAGCCGCCCCATCCTCCCATTATTAGTTTGAACAGAAGATCAGATTTAAGAAGTTTCACTAAATTAATTACTGTAATAGTATCTTGCCTTTCTGGAAACCCTCCGTGGTTGGTAAAGGGAAGACATTCTTTTACAAATTGTGGGGTGCACAGAGTCTACATCCCCCCACAGAATGCCTCCATCCCAACGTGTATTTCTTTAGGGTCACCTATGTGTCTATGAAATGGCACGTACATCCAGGCTGCGTCATCACTGGGCAGTTATGAAACTACAGCTTACCTCAACTGCTACTGCCTCTCTGCAAATACTTCTTGTTGGGTTTCAGTGCCCAAGGTGCAAAGTCTTATTACCCCCCAAGATCTTATGCCATCTGCTCCCCACAAATTATTCACAGTGGAGCCCCACAAACCATCACCATGAAAGCCACCAACGAATGTGAGCTGGCCTCTTCGCATAGAAGGGACTAAAGGAATAGATCCACCATTGCCCCTGTCTTGAGTAAAAATGCAAATTATGCCACACGGTGCTAAATTATTCTGGGATATTTCATAATGTGAATTAATACCCACTAGAGGCTAAGCCGAGATCATCAAACTCATTTCACGTAAGACAACGAATTTAACCACCCGTGACTCTATGACTGAGAAGTTAACAGGATCTCCAGCAAACACCAACCACTCCAAGGTAGATCGTCCCTAAACACAACTGCCCATTTTCAAGACTGTCCCGTCCAAGGTAACTTTCTCCTCTCTCTGCAGACAGCAGAACATTTAATAGGTGCTCAGGATGTCTGTTCACAGAATGATAAAATCCATCCCATGGTGCTCCTGCTGCCTCTAGTTGCCATTCTTAACAAACCCAAGGGTTTTTTGTTTTGTTTTGTTTTTTTTAAAAAGATCTGATTTCATCAAAGTGAAAATAAATCGCTCTGACTTCCCAAGCTCGGCACAGTTGGGCTGCCCGCTTCTTGTTAGCAAAAACAAATGTCATCTTTTCAATCTGCGTTTCAGAGTCCACATTCCACTGGAGGGTTAAATGGTTCTTTTTTTTTTTTTTTAAATGTGAACAATCAATTGTAAGACAACGCTCTCAAACAGGAGTTGGGGGGTGGGGTGGGGGGGGAGAGGAATCAAAGGCTCTGTAGCCCAATGCCAAATGTATCTGTAATGCACTTGAACAATAAGACAGGCTGTCCCTACCCTGGAATAACACTGCCCGTATGAATCCCAGGAATTTAGTGTATCTGACAGTTTCTCTCAACCACCCATAACATTCTTGCCTGTCTCACTGGAGCTGGCAAAGGAGAATTCTGTAATTGAGTGGTAGAGAACATGTGCCCTCCTCGCTAGAAGATGACAGATGGATTATAAAAACTTCAAAGCCGAGCGTTTGGAGCACCAGGGGAGAGATAGTGGGCATTTGAGCTCTCTGTCTTTACCCAGGAGACAATGAGGCTGTGACATGCAGCATATATCAAGGAATGGTGTAACTAGATAGACGTAATCTCTCTTTTCACTGGGTCTTTAACATTCTGTTAGGAACAAGTTTCAGGCCGGCTAAAGTACAGCCGTCTTCATGCTAATCGTCACAGGGCCTCGGTGACATGGGCCCCCCTTTTCAATTGTGCTTAAATCAGTCTTCTCTGCAAACTGATCTTTTTTCTTTCCTTTTTTTTTCAAGAAGAGCTTCTGCTTTAGGAAGGAGGTGGTTAAAGAAAAGTTGAGATTATTGTCTTTTCTGACTCACTAATCTACTGAAGCCGTCCGTGTTCCCTTCTGTATGACTAAAGAAGGGCTCTCACCCATCCGGTGCTTGTCCACCAGTTGCCTATCTGAGAGCTCCACCAGGACTCTCCTGAGCCCAGCGGAAGCTGTTGGTGTCGCTCCACTGGTTCCCAGTGACCCAGCTTCAGCTTCCCTATCTCCTCCCTTCCCATAGCCAGCCAGGGCACACTAGCACCACAGGCAGTGAGGACATAGTCCCCTTCCTAATGACAGACCTGGTCAGTTCTTGCCCCCATATTTCAGCAGAGAAGAGCAAGCCAAACCAAGGCAGAAAAGAAGCAGTTCTTACTACCTAGGCTGGGGCCTGCTGGGCAGTATCAGGAAAGCTGTCCCTGGTGCCACACAGAAGCCACTGCATAACCCATTCATATCTATTTGATGAATTGTCAGTCCAGACACCCAGAAAAAAAAAAAAACTTAAATTTTCTATGTCTCTTAAAATTTTGATAGAGGCATAAAATGGCTTATAGAATCTAATTATAGCAACAGACTTCAAAAAAATGTCTCAATGTCAGAGATTAGTGAATCAAAGGCACATTTTTTTAAATCAATTCTTCCTTCTGAATATTAACAGTATTTATCATTCACACTGCCCTCTAGAAACACCAGCTAGAATCCTCCTCCACTCCACCACAAGGGTCTCTCTGTACCAATTAGACCATCAAAAACCAATACAATTGGGGTTCTGGGGAGTGAGAACCCCACCGGGGCAGGATCGTGCTTCTGGATCTGTAGCTTCTTGCCACCATCTCTGTCACCATCCTCCCCAGCCACCTCCATCCTTTTTAAAGTGCCATGGGACAAATGGAGTTAGAGTGGAATTATTTTTATGAGATTCACCACAAGCTTCCTAAAATAATCAGACACATCCTCAATGTTCTCCTCACTGGGACCCCACTCTTCCAGTGTCCCCACATGCAGTCATAAATGCCACAGAACTCACTAAAGGCGGGATGAGCAGGGATTTGCCTCCCTGTGCCTCCATCACGACACCTTCGCTTTTTGTCAGGCAGTCACAGTCGGATTCCTACCAGGTCCTTTTCATGTTCCATCATTGATGGTCCTACCAGAGAGGCCACAAACCTCACAGGTGGTAATGAATATGTCTACTTACTCAGAGATAAGGGAGGCATGTCTCCCTGCCTCGATCCACACAAGTGGAAGGGGATGAAACATACAAGAACCGAAGCTAATTTTAGTGAGCCTGCATAATATTGTTGTGAAGTAGATAAAGAAATAATGTCAGATGTTCCACCCCATAGCACATACTTCTGGCCTCTCCATACTCTGAAATCTGTCTCCATCATTCCCCAGAGGAACCCTATGGGGACCTGGAGCATAGTACAGTACCAGAGCCAGCCAGGGCCAACAGAACTTCTAGGATGCACTCCCCAGAAATAGTGTTTTATGTTTTAATTGTATGGCTAAACTGGGCCTTCAATAGAAAGAAGAATGTTAAGGAGGCAGGTCAGAAATGGCCTGAGAAGTCCAAACGGCCCTGCCCTCCATTTTTTTTAGTGCATTACAGAAAAGGTGCCTGCACAGCCAAAGGCCAAGGCTGGACCCTTCATCCAAGAGCCATGTGGGACCTGAGGACATTTCGGTGACCCCAGGAGGTCTACCTGTCTGTACCTCCAAAACAATCCTGCTGTGAAACATCTAGTCTAACCTGGTCCTCACACTCACTGTGCATTTTAGTGCCTTCTGAAGTGATGCAGAGGAAGAGAGAGCAGAACATCTGGATGGAAGAGGTCAGTAAATGCAGAGCCGTCACATGACCACAGCTCTCCTTCCAAACTCAGTGGCTTTTCAAAGTATCAGACTCTCTTCTCAGCACCTATCATTGCCAAGTCTACCGGCCACGCCAGTCACTTTCTCAGGATTATTTTAAGAAAGGGATGAAATCCATCCCCAGCAACACTGGTGCAGGGTCTTTCCAGAAGGGATGAAATTGCTTCCTTAACTAGACCTGTGAAAACCTTGTGGCAGACGAAAATCCCACGCACACGCGCTTCATGCAGCTCCGTGCCCCCAAAGAGCTCATCCTGAGCATCACAACCCTTCAAGTTGCACACTAATGCATGTGTTCCTGGAGATGAAGCCCAGACTTGAGCGATGACAAGAGGGGAGAGGGCTGGGGTCTTTGAAGGAGGCCCCGTGCACGAAAGCCCTTTTTAGAAGCTCATTTTCATCTCTTTCTCTCACAGTGATCTTCTGCCATGATGGAATGTAAACACCACAGGAAGAGACAGAATCGTGAATTAAGGATTTGGAAGCTTCCCGTTAGAAGTAATCTTCAAAGAATGCATACCCCAAACATCAGAGTCACACAACGAGGCTCTGAGCTGCTTGTGTCTGCCTGCAAAACAGCACAGGTCACACCTATGATTATCAGTTGAGTCCTGCGTTGCCTTTAAAAATCAATAGAAAGCATGTCCTTACATTTTATCAACTTGGCAGGAGGGTGGATTCAGAGAGGTCGGCCTTTGCCCAGACAAGAAAGCGCTTTAAAGATGTCTCCCGCCCCCAACATATTACCAAGAAGTGAGTATGGAGGTTAAAGTTTGGGTGTGAAATGTGTGTTTAAACATGGGATCCCAGCTGGTGGCATGTGTTTTAGGGAGTTGAGGAACCTTGCAGAGGTGAGGCTTCTCTGGAGGATGTAGGCCACTGGAAGTGGGCCTTCAGGCTATATAACCCAGCCATTTGGTCCTCCTTCAGATCTCTGTTCCCAGATCTAAACAGATCTGAGGAGACCCAGAACATCCTCCTGGAGCCACGAACCCCACCACACTTCCTTCTGTGATGCACTACACCTCTCAAACTGAAACAAAGTAAATCCTTACTCCATTAATCTAATTTGATCAAGTATTCTGTAATTAGCACAAGAGCATGGGTATGAACTAGCTTTGTAACCACAGCTCAGCTGGGTGGCTTAGCAGGGAGACACATCACAGCCCAGGAACTTTGTGACCCAAGACTTCTGCCTCCATCCTCAGAAAGACAAACTCTTCAAGTCCATCCCCATGACCAAATCTGACAGCCATGGCCATGGTATACAAGCATGTCCGTATTGCCAGCTGAGGAATGGATGTTCTGTATGGTCCAGGATGTAGGTTGTGCCTGGCTCGGCCACCTGACGTAGGTGTGGTGTTGATATGTCCTTGTCTGTCACACCAGACCTGTGACTCTGCAAAGTCACCTCTGAGTCATGCCACAGTTAGTGTCCCAGCATCCTCCGATGCCACCACCTAGCACTGGATCCACAAATGCACGCACTTTGTTTGTTTCTATCCATTCCCAACATCCAGGCTAGGCACTGAGTGAGGGTTTGCTGAATGAGAGAAAGGAGGGAGCTGTCTTCACACAGGTCCTCCTTATGAAAAATAAGACAATGGCATCTTTCCAACACAAGAACAAAGTCCATGAGGTAAGCCGAACTTAGTTTTGTGAGCACGGAAACGCAACCGTACTTAAAGGTGAAATCTGTATGGAAAGTACCAAAGTCAAATGCTGAATGATACATTAATTATGCACAACCCAAGATCTGGGAGAGGTTAAACCCTCGGTCAGCAGCAAATTGAGTTCTTTTATTTGATACGGAATCTGTACACTGTGATGATTTGTCCTCAGTGCTTAATGTCACCAAACTTCAGGGGGAGGGGTGTTGAAAAGACAAAAGGAATGGCTAGACATGGGCTTACTCAAGGGTACTCCTTGTTAAAAGATGGAATCTAATAGGCATCAGAAATAATGACTCCTCAGTACCCCTGCCGGCCGAGGTCAAAAGCCAAATGCACCTGCCACGGTATTAATAACATCTTGTCCCGCTTGCTCCATTAGGGAGTTATGAAGAGTATTTCTAACTCGTGTGGAATGAACAGTTTATAAGAAGAAAGGTTGGAAGTCTGTCTCCAGTTGTATGTGAGCAGGGCAGACAGGACTTTCAAGAAGACTTCCCTGACTTCGCATAGAAATCTAAAGACCCGTGAGCCATTCAAGCAGGGTGTAGACATTTGCTGGTACAAAGGGTCCCTTCAACTTACACTGGAGGCTGTGCATAAATGGTGGGGAATCTCTTGCCAATGCCTGCTATTTTCTCTTTGGTTTGAACTGAACATGGAGATTTGGCAACGATACAAGTGTCCCTATTGCGCAGTCAAGAGCCAGGTAAGTTCTGCCCAGCTTCGACACATGGGGCTCCAAGAGGGGGAGAAATTATTAGGAAGTAAAGTCAGAGAGAGGATTTACGGGTGGCTCCCTAAATCCTGTGGCCATTCTGAAAAGTGACAGAATTTTTTGGGTGACACATCTAGAATTGTCTACGTAACCGTGGCCTGGAAAATATTCTAATTTTGCAAAAATGTAACCAGAATAGCACAACCTGGAGGAAACCCAAGTAGGCAGTAGGTAAGGTTTACTAGTGTTTAACCACACCCTTCACCTCCGTGTTTATTGCATGAACTGGAAGGGGCCATGGAGAGTAGCTGTCTGTGCAATTGGTCTCTCTGGCTAAGACCCAGGGGTTGAGCTGTTTAATGAGCATCCCAAATTAATCTTTTACCTTCCTCATTTTAGAAGTAGGGTAACTGAGCCTTAGCTGGAGGAATGAGCCTGCCCAAGCACATAACCAATCAAAGCCCACCTCTTCTTGTCGCTGTTGCCCCTATCTTACCTTTGACTGTAAACCACACATTGCTCTGCAAAGGAAGTGCACAGGACAGCCGTGAGACCTGTTTACTTTCATTTATACAGTCAAGATAACTGAAACACACGACAGGTAAACAGGAACCTGGAACCTCGAAGACCCTGCAGAAGAAAGGCTGGTAGACAGATGCCAGGAAGCTACTATCCAAGCCTTGGTGGTTAATTAGAAGAACCGTGTTCCACCCAGCTTTCTGGTGAGAGGTGTGGCTCCCCTCTTTAATCAGAGGTAAGTGACCAAGAGTACAATACCAAGGGTTGCTTTACACTACAGACACCCCATTTGTTACAAGAGTTTTATTTGTCAATAGTTCTTGCTCTGTGTCATAATGGAGTCTACTATCCATAGGAGAGTGTTAGGGTCTTTGTTTTAAAGTATAATGAATATAATGACTCTGGGCTGGAGCTCAGTGTCAGAGCCCTTGCCCCACACATACAAGGCTCCAGATCTGAACTCCAGCACTGCAAAAATATTCCTAATATTTAGTAGACTTTAACCCCATTGACTGGAGAGGAAACCAGTTATTGGTAATAAGCAACCAAACAGCCAAAAAAAATTTTTTTAGCTTAGCATGCCTGTGCATAAGGTGATGAGCAGTTCCATGGGATGCTTTCCCAGTTCTTTCCAGTTCCTTCCAGATGATCCACATTGTTGGTTGTCTTTGTAGATTTACTAAGGTTGTGTCACTTCTCTCTCTTGTCCCTATGCCTAGTTACATGTTGTTAGCTTCAGGGAACTTACAATTTAGTTGAGAAGAGGCTATATTGATAGATAGGAGTATAGACATGCCTACATGTATGTGCATATGTGTATGTATGTGTGTGTGCATATATATGTATATATATACATATATATGTGTGTGTGTGTATATATGTATGTATATATATACACATATACATATATATGCCTGTATATACATATACATGAAAAGGTATTCATGTTTTAGTTTTCTACTAAGCAAATAATGTAGGTTTAAAAGGAGAGAGATTTTACAGCATAGAAGAACTCTATAAAAATGGAGAGTTTTTAGGCTCCTCACTCCACAATTCAACCCCCTGTTCTATGTTTCTCTAGGAATCCTGGCTTGTTGTCAACTCATGGGGAGGAGGAAGGTAAGGGCTTCAAAGGCGTTCAGAAAATAGGTTCTTCAAGTCACAGAAGCACCACCGTAAAGTTCCCCAAGATGGGAGTCACTCGGGAAACAGGATGTGACATAGGTCGAAAGTCTTCTCTCCCCGACTGCAATCACGCTCAGTGATTCGAGTGTCTCATTGAAGCCAGTGGGGTTACTCCACCTCACTCATCAGTCAGATGAGCGGCTCACCAATCAGGGCACCAAGCCGACATCTTCTTTGGTCCCCACGATGCCTCTGCCCAGGGACCCCCATCAAGAGCTGCCAACGATGAGAATGCAGAGCAACTAACAACTGTCTGTTAATCAGGGCCCCACACAGCTGGCTGTCAGCAGCAACAAAGAACCCAGCAAGAGCTCTCTGTGCCCACCATACTGCTGCCAGAGGTGGAGACCCCATGGTCCACCTCAGACAATATGGCACAGGTGAGGAACTGGCCTCAAAGAGAAAAGCCTCTGTGGTCAAACCCTAAACAAGAAGAGACAGTCTCACTAGATCCATTGTCTCTGGGGGTTGGGGAAAGAAAACGTGGCAATGACACTAATATACTTTTGATACAGAGACAACTATTCTGAACTTCTATCATTTGTGGTGACCTCTTTATGAGTTAACAGCCAGCCACAGCTGCAGCTTTGGTTCCCAACAATGGAACAAAAGATGTGTCATGGGACAGTCAGTTCGTGCTTCATGACACAGCATTGTTCCCAAAGGGTCAAGGACAAATTCCCAAATATCTCTCTGTCTCTGCCTTTCTTTGTCTCTCTGTCTCTCTCTCTCTCTCTCTCTCTCTCTCTCTCTCTCTCTCTGTATGTATGTATGAATGAGTGTGTGTGTGTGTGTGTGTGTATAGTGTCAGAGTCTCATTTTGTATCCCTGTCTAGCCTTGAAATCGTGATCATCCTACCCCAGCCTCCCAAATGCTGGAATTACAGGTATGTGCCACCTTGCCTGCTCCAATTCCTTCTTACTGTCACTGTAATATAGTTATCTACCGAAATGAAGCATAATATAGGGTTTATCCTCTTAAAAATTAATGTAACTGTAAGAACCATGAAACAAAATCATTTCTACAAAATTTGAGAATCATGAAAGAAAGTAAAGCCAGCTAAGTTTGGTGTTACTGGCTTATAATTCCAGCCTATGTGGGAGGCGGAAGAAAAGGAATTGTAAGTACATGGTCTGCCTGGTCTACAAAGTCAGAGGCCATCCCAAGAAACCTGTGGGATGCTCTCTCAAAACAAAATTTAGAAGAAAGGAACAAAAAAATAAATAAAGAAAGAAAGAAAGAAAGAAAGAAAGAAAGAAAGAAATAAGGGAGGAAGGGAGGGAGGGAGGGAGGGAGGGAGGGGAGGGAGGGAGGAAGGAAGAAAAGGAAGAAAAAATTTTCTATTGACCAAAATGTTCTTTCCAGAGAAATAGCAAAAACTAATATATTTTCTTTATGTAGATGAAAACTTTGAAATAAAAATTATCCTGCTGTCTAACATTAAAAGTTTAGTAAATGTTAAATAATAACTTGACATTTAATCTAGAAGTAAGTGCAGAGAAAGATCGTTTTCTTTGGTCTCAACACCTCATTTGCTTTGTTTTTTTTTTTTTTTTTGAGATATAGACTCATAATGTAGGCCAGGCTGGCCTCAGGTTTTCCATTCTTCTACTTCAGCACCCTGAGTGCTATGGTTACAGCCTCGGTACACCTCACACTTTTATGAAGAACATGTACCTGAGATTAAGATCCATCTGTGTGAGCATTTAGGTAGCTGGTAGCTGGTCAAAGTTCAATGGCTGCCATTTGCAAGTTGCTGTTTCAAAGTCGGAATTATCAAAGGATGGCCAAAGGCCCTGTACTAAAGAGTTTTCCTGGAATGAAGGAAATGGACGATGATGGTGGAAGCATTCTACCCAATTAATAAAGACAAGCCCTGGGGGAAAGAGGGGGATGTTGAGACAGACCTGTGGGATGCAGAGTAGTCAGTCAAGGACCCCGGAGTAAAGGGTCAGGGCCAAGGAGTATGATTAGGTCAAAGAGCTTGAGAGAGGTCTGGAGATATGGAGCCCTTGGGATATAAGGACACAGTGGAAGAGGGAAGAAGTAGACAAACATCAATTAGAACAGGAGGACTTCATCTTCCAACGCATTTATCCACATCCCCCTCAGATGTAGTTCTGCCTCTCAGCCAGTACAGTGGCCCCTACGATGGCCAGCTTCCACTTGACCTAAATCTTTCTAAAGCTATCTACTACCATTTATTAGAAGTAGAGCCATGGCTGTCTCTCATACAGTTGTGAGCAGCCTACAGCTGGTCAGTACTGGCCTCTTTGCAACTGCCCATGTGGGCCATTGCACCATCTCCCTTCCCAGCCAGATTCTGAGTAGGGTGTTAATTAACCAGGACCTCCTTAGAGAAACAGCCTCCATGGGAGTGTCACCCTCAGAAGGAGTGCCCACAGGACTCTCCCTTGGACAGCAGTCTGTAAGCTTTTGTCCATACCACAGCAAGGTGAAACAATGGGGAAGATAGCCAGGCTTAGAATTCTTCGGTAATTATGCTTGAATCAGAAAAATACACATGAGTTCACTGGATGATAAATATTAGCATGCTTCTCCAAGTTCAGGTTTGTTGTCAATAAGACAATTAAAGCAGTATCAATAATACACAGTGTATGTTATTAGCTGCCATCCTATAGCCCTGCCTTTTTTGATCCTAGAAAACAAAGAAGAGAAGGCCACAATGATACAATATTTTTTTGTTCAAGTAAAAGGTGTAGTTGGGGAGGCAGGGGCCAGGGTCCTTCCGAAGAGTATGGGGTGACGCAGAATGCCTGTGTGGGAAGGATGAGTACAAGGGAAATTAGCAACCCTATGTCCAAGATGGATCAATCACTTCTGTCATATGGCCTGGGTCAATAAGCGCCAGCATCAGCCTTAGCTGACAGCCATCAGCCCTTGGAAATCAGAAACTCCAGAGCCTTTGCGAGCAAGTGGAGTCTAAGAGAAGATTTGAGTAGACGAAGGAATGTGAATGAGTGTGGCTTCTAATAGTATGTGTGTCCAAACACATGCCTACTAATACATATGTGCACACATAGCCAGAGGTATTTGTATGTACAGATACATCAACGGAAAACTGCACGGTGTACTGGATCTGACTTGAGAACGGATCATCGCTTGAATACAAATTGCAACGGCAAAAGTTTTATTGTTCCCCAAGACAAAAACCTACACAATGCCTCCTCTATACATCTGCAGAATCAAAAATCATTTTCCTCCAAAAATAACTTGTAAGGAAGGCATGTAATGCTCTGGAATGAGGGTAGACGCTAAAACTACTATTTGTTGACACTAGGCGATTTCAGATTGAACAGAGAAGTTGTCTCCAAATTAATGAGCCAGACATAATAGAACCCTGTCAAAATATTGATTTTATTTTATCCTACCTATTGTTGGCACTCTCCTCTAAGTTGGGGGAAAATATAATTTCTTCATTAGCATTATTGTTTGTTATTATTACATTAGCCGCTGTTTATTATGAGAGAACAACCTCTGTCACTTTCCAAGAAGATGATAGAACAGTCACGTGGGAATATGTGACAGAGGACTAAAACAACGTGGAGAATGCTCCCCCAACCATCTCTATGATAGGCTAAAGTACTCCTCAAGACAAGAAAGAAACTGTTAGTTTCTTTATACATGATACATAAACTTATCTATATTATATATTGGGATAAAATTACTATCCCAACTAATATTCCAAATTGAAGCAATTATAACCTGTTCAATACAGCTTACCTTATGATAATCAGATGAATAGCCAATATGTATTCACAGAATTAAATGGATAAAATTAGAGAGAAAACTGTTTGATAAGATCTATTCCCTCACTCTTCTTTCTTTAGATTTTTTTTTTTTTAATTTTATGTGCCTGGGTGTTGTGCTTGTGTGTATGTATCTGCGCCATGTGAATGCAGTGCCTGAGGAGGCCAAAAGAGGGCGTCATATCCCCTAGGACTGGAGTTATAGATTTGTAAGCTGCTATGTGGAAGCTAGAAATCAAACCCCAGTCCTTTGGAAGAGCAGTCAGTGCTCTGAACCACTGAGCCATCTCTCCAGCCCCTGTTCCTTTATTCTTAAGGATTATTTTTATAGTGCTCTTAAGACCCCCTTTTCAGTTAATTCATCACAGAATTTGCTAAGGAGATAGAAACATTTAAGCAAAGTTTCCAAAAGTGTAAGAGATGTCAGGAGTTCTATTTCTGTGATTTTTCTATTAAGTCTTTACATTTTCATTTTAATATTTTGCATCTACGTCACGAGATATAAAATATAATGTATATGATGAACAATTTGCAATGTTTACAGTTGTTTGACGAATTATTTAATCACTTAAAACCCAAAAATTATGAGAAAAAGTTAAGTTCCTATAGAGCCAAATGTAATTCATTTCTACTAAAAGTGAAATTAAATTAAACGTTGCCACTGTGGTGATGGAAGTAGTAAACCTGAAGACTGGGTGGTACACACAGTGTCCATCCACATCTGGGTATCATTCTTTTGGATGTGCAGGTACCATATGCAAGCATCTGGTTTTCCTGCCACTTTGTTCCCTTCCCTCAACGAGACAGCTGTCTTTGACTCCTGGACAGACTATAGGAAGAGAAGATTGTGCTCTCTTCAAAAGGCTAGGACATAACAAAATCTCCCAGGTTCCCTGTGGGACAGTGACCTACTCACTTCCATAGCTGTCAGTCAACACCCTTGCAGTTCAGCATACTGCCTGACAGCAAGGTTAGGATGGGAAGAGATGAAAGCAGAAGAACATAGGGACATTCTGCCATCAAGCAGAGCCAAGAAACGGGACCCCTAGTATACGGCTATGAAACCCAAGCTCACCTTCTCACCTCCAGGCTGTACAGAGCAAAAGGAGCCACTGCCGTACAGCACTGAACATGGTGATGGGTCTGAGAATGGCACCATTGGGCAGTTTCAGGCAGCAAGCATCACACAGTACACTCAACATGAAGGAACTCAATGCAGGCCACCTGATTCCACCTAGACTGCACAAACACCAGACTTATATTCCTGCTGCCAGCAACAGGGGAAACTATTTACAGTAATCTTCCTTCCTTCCTTCCTTCCTTCCTTCCTTTCTCTTTCTTTCATTCTGTTTTATAAGCAGAAGTATTCTCCAAAAAACAATGAGGAAAAGACATTTGGTATCAATGTTGATATATATATATACTATATATATATATATATATATATATATATATATACTAGTATATATATATATATACTAGTCTTCCATGCACCTGATGGAGTGCAGGTATGTTGATGCCCACACCTCACAGACATGTGAAGGATGCTGCCTGATGTAACTTTGAGATGGTTTTAGTGTTATCAGGGGGATTGCAAGGGTGGGAAATAAAACTCTATCACACACCTGTCAAAATCCCAAGGAACCATATCATATATGGTCTGTCTTACCTAAAATGTTTCTGTGAGTTATATGACTGTACAGTCAAAGTACAGAGGAGCCATGCGGCCCAGGAGACACACACAGCTGGGAGTGGGAGCAGGTGGACAGAGAAAGCCAGGCATCACAAAACTGGTTGTGAATCACACCACCACCTAAGAGAAGTCTGTCGTTTCTGCCTTCTGTCTAACTTTGTTTTCTAACTCCACAGTGTGCTGAACTCAGATTAAAACCCCAGTGGATATCTACAGTCTAGAGGTATGCTTCGTTTTACAAGACGGAAGCCTGGAGGAAGGGAGGAAGGAAAACCTGCCTTGGATGTCAGGAGGAGACGCAGAACAGAGAAGACTACAGAGGACAAGAGAGACACTCCTCAACAGGTTGTGCTCACACGCGAGAAAGACTATATTATTCTTTGACGTGCTTCAGACACCCTGGCCTTCCTTCTCAAACCAGGAAGCTCTCTCTGCCTTTTGTCTTTTGCACGTTTTCTCCTCTGTCAGGAACCCTCTAAGCTTTTTGCTGTACTATCTCCTTCTCACCCTTCATCATCAGCTGAAGACTTCCCTCAAGGGACCTCTGCTCTGGTCCTTCATAGCACCCAAGGTAGGAAATGGTAAATAAATATAGGCTGTCTTCCTAGAGCGGCAGGACCCATGAGTGCCAGCCTCTCCACTACATGTGCCCAGTGCCAAACAGGCCCAGCACACAGTAGAAGTTCAGCAAATACCTGTAGAGCACAACACAGCCCAGAATGATGTGGAAAGCCCGATGTGAGGGATATGAGTTTTCCTGTGGGCTCTGTCAACACCACACCCTACACCCTCCTTGCAGTAGACCCGTGCTCAGCCTGCGACCCCATGGGAAGTTGGCACAGAGGTCTTCAAGAAGACTCGGATGGTCTGAGTCACTTATGTCTCACATCCCTGGAGAGATGTATCCCCTTGGAACTCTGCAGACTAGACATCAACCAGGCACAGCCAGTCTCAAGGTTTCCTTGCCACATGACCAACGTCAACGTCTTTGTCTCAGGTGTGGACTAACACTATGTGCTCAGGAAGCGGCTGGCCACCCAGGTCCTGTTGTCTCCTGAGAAAGATGGATGAAGTCTTTGGCTTCATGAACCCTTGAGAGTAAGAGCAGAGAGGTAAGAGGCCTCTCCAAGCCTTGATCAGGCTTGGTGTTCCCTTGGGTGTGGGAATGTGTCCATGTATTGCTCTAGAGGACAGTTTGACAAAGGAGTGAGTTGCAGAAGATCAAGAAGGTGAGGTCTTCTGGGGATCAGCAGCCCCCGTTCGGGAATAGGAGATAAGAACCAGACTCCACTGTCATTCTGGGCCTCGTACTTAAGGTCTAAGAACAGAGATGAATGATGATAATGTCATTAGAATATGTCTCCTTCTTTAGGGTTCAAGGAGTACATATGAGGGGACCTTTATGTCACCTTCTGAGCCTGGGTCTCCACTGCTGTTTTCTAGGAAACCTTTTACGTGGCTATATTTAAGGCAGATGTCAAGAGTCTCTTTTCAGGGACTTGTACAGCTCTTGTGACACAAATACAGAGAGATCTATAATGCCCCACTAGCAGCTCAAGCCTTGGTAAGACACTACAGATGGCAGAGTGTACTGAGGACTGACTTAAAGGACGTTTGGCAGTTCAGCCCCAGTGGTCATCAGCCTCATGAGCATAAGATGAGTGTTAGGCATTTATTTCCAAGACTTGGTCTTTATTTGACATCCCCTGGAAGAGATAGAATCTAGTGCCCATACCACATCCCTGGGACGTCGGACTTTCCACGTCACCTTGGTATGCCCCTCCAGCAGGAGAAAGTTAGCCAGTAACCTGACTTTTTACCTCTGGGAGCGAGAAAAGGAGTTTTGGCTGCTCCTCTCTTGCATGTGTGGCTTGTCCAGAACACAAGAGCTACAGGTTCCATGTATCAGTCTTACATGCTCAGATGAAAATCAAGGGTGTGTGTGTGTGCGCGCGCAAGTGTATGTGTGTGTAAAACTGTTCAAATGGAGCCTCGAACCTAAGAGAGCATTCCTGCTTTCATTCTGTTTTTCTTTTGTTACACTAGCTCCCCTTCGGATTCTTGGTGTTTGTTTGTTTGTTTGTTTGTTTGTTTGTTTGTTTGTTTTTCATTTCTAGGGACTGAACACAGAAACTCGAGCATGTTAGGAAAAATGAAGACTGAGTGTCATCCTGGCCTTTTATCTATTTTTAAAGAGGCTAGCCCATGCTGGCCTCAAATTTTTAATCCTCCTGCCTCAGCTATCCCGGGAGCTGTGTTGGTAGACCCTGAACCCCCCGTTCTGTCGCTCTATTTTACAGCATCAACTTTACTAGGATATTAAGGCACTTAAAACATCAATGAGTGAATGAATGAATGAATGAATGAATGAACAAGAACAGCTCCTTGGATTTGAGAAAAGATGAAGAACAAGACTTATATTCTCATCATGATTCTAGAAGTGAGCATGTGTGTTTGTGAACATGGACATACACTTGTACACACGTGACTTCCACATGTGTCCTCATGTGGTGTATATGACATGTGTCTACATGTATCTGCACATGTGTGATGTGACATGTGTCTGCCTATGTGTGCTGAGGACGCCTTGGAACCTGTACTAACCTTGAGGGGAAAGACTGAAAACCCATTGTTTAGAGAAGACTGCAGGCACCACCCCCACCCCAGACTCTGCCTTGAACTAAGCTGACCCTTTAAGATGTGTCCTCAGAAACAGAAGAAATCAATCTGCCGATCTTTATTGATCTCCAGGTAAATAACTCAGAAGACTAGCCTGGACCGCAAAGGCAAGCAAGCCATTTCTGTGGGCTATGCAGTGATCAGCACCCACAGCTATAAGGTGGGTGAATTTCAAACAGTCAACAAATTCTAGAAGGCAGGCAGTAGTGCTGCCTGGGTACTCCTTGAATAGCTGGGCTCTTCTCTTTTCATCTTGCTGACTTTGTGAGAAAGAAAGAATTATCCCAAGTCTGCCAATGGGAAGAAAGACTTGAAGATCAAAATGATACGCTTACCAACTGCATGGAGGTGGAAGGGGTGGGTGTCGAACTCACTCCCCTCTGACTGGCCCTGAGCCTCTTACCACTGTGCAATGCTGCTTCGAAACAAGACGAAACAAAGCAAAAATTGCTTTAAGAAGCTCTTTCTCAGTCTCAAACTGAATGTTTGCAGCTCATTCATTGTAACAAGAGTATCTCACTTGTGGAAGGAGGGAGAGACAGCGCCTAAATATTAAATTATGCAAAAAATGAACTTACAGCAAGTGATATATCAAGCAACATGTGTGTACCATGTAACCCGGGTTAAAAAAAATTAATTAGCAAATCAAATGCACACAAAGAGTCCTCTAGACTCTGCTTTCGGGACCAATGGCAAACCGAGTGAGAAGATGCCCAAGCTTATGTCCTGATCATCTGCAGGTTAACACTTCACCAGAGACGGAGATTAGTAATGGGACAGTCACCCCACACCCCCAGTCCAGCAAAAAAAAATTTTTTTGATTCCTTCACCTTTAAGATGAGATAGTCAAGATGTGTGCACATTGAAACACAAATCATCATGGCTGAATTTTGCATCAGATTCTGCTGACAGAGAAGCATTTGATCCCAGCCTCCCATCCCAAGGACCATCATGGGAGGCCAGGCACCACTGCACCAGAATACAAGAGGCAGGTTCTAACTTGAATGTCTATTCTGGGAATAAGAGCAACTGAGGACCACACCTTCTTTAGATCAATGAACAAATTATTTTATTGAAGGCAGTAGCTGGAGATCACACACAAAAATTGCATGATTCTTATCTCTGTAATAGCATCATGAAACGAAAGAAAAAATCTTATTCACCACAGACCCCTGTGGTCCCCAAGATCCACATATGGGCCTGAAATTCTCCACCCAAGCAGCTAGCTTCCAAATCCTGCAGACAACATCTCACCGGAATCCAGGTCTTGTCAACCTTTTGAGACATATGAGGACCAAGTTGCAGGTATCAGTGAGATCAAAGGGCAGACTGTCTAGATGCAGCCAGCTCTTCCAAAAGAATTTTGAACATGCTTTGTACCCTAAGGTCTGGAATACATTACTTGACCTCATGGTTAGAAAATAAATGTGCCAATAGGCCCAGTACACATCACACCCAGCCCCCTAAAAACAGGTCAGTCACTATCAGGTGCATCACACTGGCCAGATGACCAGGCCCTGCCTCATCCCATTAGATAACACTCTCAGAGGACCACTGTGTTGTTCCCAGGGTGGCAGTAGTTGCTAAGAGAGAAAGAAGATTGCTACCTTAACATATTTGTAGATATGACAACTGTCCTTGTCATCTTGCTTAAACTATTTCTTCTGCCTCCAAAATATGCTAGGAAGACATTATAAATAGATTTAATATTGCAATGTTCACTCCCCTCCCAAAACATACTTTAACTAAAGACTTTTCCAAAATAAATAAATAAATAAATAAAATAAATAAGACTTTCAGAATAAATGTATATGTGAAGAGTTGGAAGAGTCAAACAGAGGAAATGGAGACTGATATAAATTTTTTTAATTCGACTTAAAAAAACACTCAGAGAAAATAAATATTAAATTTTCAAATCAATGGCTAAAGAAAAGAATTGCAAACAGCAGACAGACTGGCCTTTCCCTCAAAATAAATAAATAAGTAAGTAAATAAATAAATAAATAAATAAATAAATAAATATGGGCATCAGGCAAGATGAGTCTGAACACCCAGAACTCCCAAGAGGTTAGCCCATGTAATATGGAGAAGGAGCAAAAAGGGCAGCTTAGCCAGCCCCGCCCAGAGCTGCCTTCTACTATCAGAGGCCTCAGCTGACAGATTAAACCCTTTTATGTCCACATGTGGTCATTTTTCTCCCTCCCACATTCCCACACTACCGAGTCTCAACCTTTGGGACTTTCCTTGGGTTGTTAGAGGAGGGCTGCCACCCACCAGAGCTGATGGTGCCCACCCCCCATCAGGTGGCAACGGTGGTGACTGAAGTTTCTCAGGCACTGCAGAGACCAGACATGAGTTTAATTAGTGGACCCAGTCCTGCTCGTCTGAGAACCAGCGCGTTCAGAGCATTCTCTAGCCTGCTGAAACAGCAGTGCGGCATCCACGAGCCATCACCTCAAACTGGAGCTCTGAAATGAAGAAGAAGGGAATAACCTGGGCCCTTGCCCTGTCACTCCTGTTCCTTATCCCTTCTGTAGGCTTCCTACAGACCCCACTCTGGCCTTAATAACCAGCTATGGCTGATTAGGACAGAAAGGGTTTTTTTTTTTTTTTAAATAAAGAATTAAAATCTTAGAAAAATGAGTCACATTTACCTCTTGTAAACAGGAAGATAACTTTCTAGATATTTTTAAAGACAAACTAAAGGGCAAGCCACTCAAAGAGATGCTACTTTCTTTATATGTAGAATGTATGCGTTTTCGGGTCTATGGGCCGTCTCTGAAGTGACTTCAGTTGATGTGAGTTTCCAGATATTTTCTCCCTCGTGCAAATAAACGTACAATAATGCATATGTTCGTCAAACAACCAGTTCTGGTTTCTGTTTTCCACTTCCATTTTAAAGGGAATTGATATTTCTTTGAAAGGTGATTTGTACAGAAAAGCAGGAAGGGTGTAAGGCCAGACTAAGGCCAGAAGCTGCACCAGCCCGAGCGGTTGTCTTCAAATCTCTCAGCTGCAACAAGTTGTCATGCACTCAGTTTGCCCACGGGAAACTGCATTACCTTAATGGCTAAATGACCTGAACATGACAATACACCCGAAGGGTAGCATGTGGCACTCACAGGGACACAACATCCAACACTACTTGGCAGGTACTAACACTACGACCACCTCATGTCTCTAAGGTCCTTGGGGCTTCCGGGCAGCACTGTCTATTGCGTTAATACATGCCCCTGAGTGTTACCAGTGCTGTTCTATGAACCAAAGTCCCTGACTGAGAAGCAGGTGAGTCTGTAAGTGAAGCACCCAGGCATAATGGCTCGTGTCTACAATCCCAACACTTATAAGACTCAGCCAGAGTTACCTAGCAAGGCCCTGCCACTAAACAAATGCAAGCCCAAGACAAAGATTGGGAATCACAGTGGAACCTTAGAAGTACAAGTTATTCTAATCAAAGTTGAATGGGTGATTCTGTGTCTGTGGTTAATCTGAATGTTTAGAGAATCTATGAATTAGCCTTTATCTCTCTCTCTCTCTCTCTCTCTCTCTCTCTCTCTCTCTCTCTCTCTCTCAGCTGGCAGGGTGGAAACGCCATCAGGAGCAATGAGAGGATAGTATCAGAATGCAGGGACAAGCTCACGGGCATCTCAGTATCCAAAAAACCAACTAAACAGGGTAACCAACGCATATAGACCTTGATAGAAAGCTCTCAGGTTAGAGTCAGCTCAAGCCTACATGGTCATTTTTCCTGTGTGAAAATGGCACTTAATTTTCTCATTGGAAAGCTGTATACTGAAAATAGGAATGGGGGAGGGGCTTAGACACTGGTTTGCAGGTCTCCATCTCTCACTACTCAGGAAGCATCTGCCTAGCTTTCTGACCCACTCAGCTGTGGGATCCTGCACTTCTTGGACCAGGCTTGCTATGGTACCTATGACATTCTTGCCTTCTCCTTGCCAGTTCTTAGTGTAGGAGGATGAATATGGGGCAGAGACATGCTTCACTACCTTAGAGTCAAGAGGAGGTAAAAAAGGACGTGAGCTAACCATCTCCCCTGCCTCAGTTTGCCTTCATGAAATTCAGAATAAATATAGAACCTGCCCGCCTAAGGAAGTGCATAGTCAGAGCTCAAAAACAAATGACTGTCATTATCCTGCCAATGGGGTGTCCATCCTCATCAAAGTGCCTGAGCACTGTCACTTAAAGCTTCTGGTTTCCATGTGGTCCAGGGACACAGCTCTCCCCCACCAAGCCATTTTAAAGATAAAATTGGTATCCCTGTTTCCATGTGGTCCATGACATGGCTCTCACCCACATGGCCTTTTTAAAGGTATAAATTGTTATTCAGAAACATTGGAATTGAGCCCACATTTTGCACTGGACAGCCTTTTATTCTTTCATATATTTTTACACAATGAAAAAAAAATCTTCTTCCTCCCAGACTTTAAGGGCTAGCCTCAATTTTCCAGGGCTGAATGCCTTGATCTAACGGGCCCCAAGACAATTCTGCATCTCATCTGTATACTTGTTGGGAGTAAGATCAAAACTGATCTCCATGTCCCCTTTGAGAGGTCCAGGATGAGGCCTGAGGCATGAACAACTCAGGACATGAGCTTGATTCTCTTTCCTGGGGAATATATGAATATGTCTAGACACTCCTGATGGTCATAATCAGGAGATTATGGCATCCAGTGGGTTGAGGTTGGGCATATTGCTAAACATCCCACAGGACAAACACCCATAAGTGGAAATATATACCTACTACCATCTTTGAGACCTCTCAGATCGGCAGAAATGATGCCCAGGTTACTCCTGCAAGTTCCACTCAAGAACTCATCCTCACAGAAGTCTGGCTTCTTTAAGGCAGTGCAGGGAGTCTCCACATCCAGGACATCTCCAGCAAGCCCAGCATGTATGGAAAGCTGAGTTAGAGGAGACTCTTTACAGTTACTCAAATACAAGAGGTAGACCAAAGCCCACAATAAGTTTTCAAAAGGGAACTCTGGAGAGTGCCTCCAATAGCCAGCAAGAGCAGCCCAAAGCAGTTCTCTCCCCTCACCATGCTACTCAAGGCAGACAATCAACAGGAGTCTATGAGTGGCCCAGGCTGGCCCAAGGAAGCTCTACTCTAGGCCTTCCTGGGGTCCACAGCAGATGGCTTGCTACACAGCTCACCTTTCTGAGGTAGCTTTGATCTCTGTCTGCCTGTATTTAGAAAATACAAAATAAAGTTGGATATGAGAACAGTATCACCCAGGGCCTACATCCTAAGGATAAATGCTTCTAGTCCCTAATTCTTTCTGTAATGTTCACTCCAGCTGATATGCACAGGGGCAAATTCACTATTCTCTCTTACACACTAAAATTGTACGTGAAAAGGGTATTATCTCAGAGCAGGTGCTTCTAACAGGCGATACCCTCCCCCTGCAGTGTGTGCGCGTGAATGACTGTACACCACACACATACCATGTACAAACCTACCGTTCCCAAGCAAGACCCCAGTTACAACAACCAAAAGTCACCTCCAAGCTTAGCTCTTTCTGAACCCACACATTATTGGCTCACCATTCTAGGAATGCACAGGGCAACGTAACATTTGCCCAAAAGCTTCAAGATCTGAAAATCAGTCTTCTTTCTTGGCAGAGCTTCTCCGTGCAAAACTTTCTACACAACTTCGTGATCTGGCTATCCAATTGGAGAGAGCCTCTGTAGCCACCTTCTACTATGGTAGCTGTATCTTAAACAGCGAGCCCTGGAGGGGGATGCTGTGCTGCTGTAGAGGGCAGGCATGGCTCCAAGAAGAAGAAGGAGGGAGAGGAGAAGGAGGGGAAGGAGGGGAAGAAGGAGGAAGAGGAGGAAGAGGAGAAAGAGAAGGAGGAGGAGGAGGAAGAGGAGGAGGAGGAGGAGCAGGAGGAGGAGGAGGAGGAGGAGGAGGAGGAGGAGGAGGAGGAGGAGGAGAAGGAGAAGGAGAAGGAGAAGGAGAAGGAGAAGGAGAAGGAGAAGGAGAAGGAGAAGGAGAAGGAGAAGGAGAAGGAGAAGGAGAAGGAGAAGGAGAAGGAGAAGGAGAAGAAGAAGAAGAAGAAGAAGAAGAAGAAGAAGAAGAAGAAGAAGAAGAAGAAGAAGAAGAAGAAGAAGAAGAAGAAGAAGAAGAAGCAGCTAGTTCAGACACTTTGCCAAGGTGAGGGACTTTATTCTTTTTTTTTCCTCCAAAATGCAGCCTCTACAACCAAGGAAATAGTATAGGACACCAAGGGAAGACCTTACCTGGAGACACCATGAAGCTGGGCTCAGCACTCAAGGACTTCCAAGTCCCGGCAGGTAGGCTGAGGGGAGGGCATTTCTGTCCTCAGCATGGCCCCAAAATGACCTACTGGAAACTCACTTATAATTTAAATTTGCATCAAGTCTCACTTTAAATAATGTTAAGAACAAAATGCAAGCTGATATTTCAGCTTACTTAAAAGGCTTATTAAAAACACTAAATCTAAAGATCTTAAAAAGCTGTAATTGTCCTCATTGAAACTAGAAAAATAAATCTATTTTGCTTTCCTCTTTTATGTTCCCCTTCTTAAAAAAAAAAAATTCATCTATATCCTCACGAGCATCATTGCTGTCTTTTTTTCCCTTTCCATTCAAGGCACTTTAAAAACACCTGTGCCATTCATAGACAACTTTTGAGCAAAAGGCAGTCATGCTTGGGGAAGGCTGTTTAACTGATTTCCTGATGTCAGGGATAAGCTCGTCTTGCTCTAAAAGTAAGATGGAGTTTGGAGCTCACATGAAAGGGCTTGTGGGTTTTATGGGTCTGAACTGATGAAATTTCCTTGGTTACCTGAGGCAGAAGAGACAACCCGATGGGTCAGCTTTTGGAGGCTAGGCAGACACTGCATATCCAAGCACTGCCTTCAACTCCCCATGGGCAGATCGGACCAGCAGGACCACATGTCTTGACCAGTTCCTATCTTTCCCATAATAGAGGCTATTGGCCTCTGGCTTGGACCAACCCAGCATGACAGTTGCTCTATGCCTGCCCTAAGCCTTCCGTGAAGACAGCTCTGACCAGCAGTTAAATTGCTGAGTTGCAAGGATCTGAAGCCTGCTCAGAAGTTAAACACTCCAGGCAGAGAACACGATGGGTTTTCAGAGCACTGGTCCAAGAGAATGCAAATGTATTGAAAGCATTCTTTTCTCCAGGTTTTCCATAATTACCATTTATGTCTCCAGGAACTGTTTCCCCAGCCCAGTTTAGGGTGGAAGCATTTTAAAGACTTTCTCTGCAGATGACATATGAGGCACTAACCTTTTTTCATGTGCCCAGATGTTAAGTTCATTTTCATCACATTTATGCAAATTTCATTTGAACAGTAAATCAAAAGAAATCTTAAATCATCGTACACTATTTAAAAATCAACACTAAAGCCGGTTTACTTGAAGCTATCTCTAACATAAAGTCATGGTTAATGAACTGAATACCCTAGTTCTTTTTTCCATACAATGGCTATAACAAGACCTGAGATCCTCAGCGTCTACCACATCTGAGGATTCCTGCCCGTTCACTCTCAGAGCCCTGTTTCTCCAGATTAAGGATGTTCTGTACATCAAAGCCTTTCAGAAGTTTTCCAAACTTTGGGAAATCAGGGGACCCTTAGTCCAGGAGTCTGACAACCACAGTAGTGTCTATGTTAGGCCCACCCATGCAAAAACTGGGCTCAGTGGCCATGCTTTTGGTAGCTGACTCTTCGTTGGTCAGTGTGTTGGGGGGGGGGGTGGTATTCCTAGGGCTCTGTGTCCTGCGATTGTCAGGGAGCTGGGCAAAGTGCTATCGTTACCAGCAACTCAGCCAGGCGGGTAATGGTGGGATCAAGAGACATTTGCACCGCTATCGGGATGACATCATAGCTAAAGCAGCCTTCAGCCAAAGCCCTAGGCTCTCTTAGAGCAGAGGCCAAAGGGCTATGGGGGGAGGTGCCCCCCTGCAACTCCCAAAGCTGAAAGCTGAGTCTCAGGCCCCTGCCATGCAGGATGGTGGGCCTTGCCCACAGCTAAGTTCCCAGGCAGGCCCAGAATTGGGAAGGACAGCTAGAGTCTTCTCCAACGCAATCCACTTTCCCCTTCCATCTTGTTCACTGTAAATAACACTACTAATAATAACATATTATGCATTTTTTAAAACAATTTGAAATTGTGAAGCCACTTCCCTGACCAGGGTGGAGCCGGCATGTCATGCCCCGCAGCTGCATCTCCGCTGTAGAATTTATAGCACTTCCAACTGAATTGTCAATCTGTTGGTGGTGACCCTGTCTTAGGCAAAACAGCTCTCTCTCCGTTCTTCAAGCAACAGAAACAGAGGAGGCTGAAGGGGAAGGCGGACTAGAAGGGAAGCCTTCCTACTCTTGTTTTGGTTGCTTTTCTTCCCTTTAAAGCACAGCAAAACACACGAGCGCACACACTAGCGCACGCACACACTGAGACACAAACCTTAGAATAATGGGGGAGGCATTTGGCGACAAACTGCATCCGCGGCGCGGCGCGACAGGCAGCCAACCCCGCTCACTCGCAGCTCAGCTCTCCACGCCGCGACAGCGGCGGCAGCGACGGCGACAGGGACCCTCCACCCTCCCAGAAAACTACTATGCCCAACTCTCAACTATGTCCCCAAGATCTTCTTTTCAGTCTCGCCTCAACTATGAGCGTGGTCCAGTCACCTCACCTCGCCGGAAAAGTGGGGAGACGGGTGGGAATTGTGTTTAAAAAAAAAAAAAACCAGCAAAAAACAAAACAAAAAAAAGTTCCTCGAACATCCAGCCCAGCAGATGCAATTCTCCCGCCCGCTGCACACTCTCACCCGAGCCGGCCGGGCACTCACCCCCAGCACTGCGCCCTCACCTCCGGGCTCGCGGAGGCCACCGCGGGGCACTTACTTGGCACTTGCTTTTGAGTGTGCAGGTCGTCGCGGTTTTCACTTGGCTTTTCAAATAAGTTTCAGGGAGGAAGGAGGCAAAAAAAAAAAAAAAATCCAATTATGCAAATGGACTCCGGCCGGGGGAGGCGCGCGTTGAATCTGACGCTGCTACTGTATGAGTTCTTGGAGCAGCCCCGGCCCGGCAGATTTATGGGGGCGCGTCACGGCTACGCCAGGTCCCGCCGCCGGAGCATCTCGAAGTTAATTAAAGCGGTAATGTCCACTTTCCTGGCGACCCTACTTGCGTGGGTTTACTATTTCACCCTCCAACAGGACCAGGGAGGGGACACGGGTGTGCCCCCCAAGCCCCTCTTCTTTCTCTTTTCTCCTTCCCCCTCTTCTGCCTTTCTCTTTCTCTCCCTCCTTTTTCTTCTCTTTAAGTCGCCTGCCTTGCACTCAGTGAACAATGAACAAAGATGTGAGTGATGGGGAAAGATCGCCCCCCTCCCAGCCCAAGCAGTGAGCGAAGCTGGTCTCAAAGTCAAAAATCCAGTTGTTGAAAACTGAGAAAGAAAACCGGAGTCTCCACGCTAACCTCCCTTTCTACACATGTACACACGCACTCACACATCTGAGCAAGCACACCCCACCCCAAGTTCACCTAAGCCCTGCCTGGAGACCTAGGGACCGTGGGGGGAAAGCCAAGGCCCAGGCGCGCAAAGCTGCCCAACTCGCGGAGGACACGAGGGGACAGCAGGGACAGGGAGCTGTGCTCGCTCGGGCTAAGATCATTTCCCGAGCCCCTCCCAGTCTGCTACCCCCGCCACTATCCTCCGGCCCCCTCCTGATGTCTGCACTGAGCGGCCTGGCCCCGCGGCCCCGCTCCGGCTGCAGCCGGCCGGATGCGCTCAGCAAACGCGGCCCCTGTCGGATTTCTGCTAAACTGCAGAGCGGCGGCGGCGGCTGCCCAGAAAAGCGCAGGAGGGACCCAAGGCCAGCTCGGCGCGCACTCACCCCGCCTGGCCCGCTAGTCCTAAAGCCGGTGCCCCGGGCCGCCCACCCGCGCGCACCTCCGAAGCTGCACACGCACCGCGTGCTCGAGCCCCGCAGGCAGGGACCGCGCGTAGCCGCCGTTATTTTCCGCTCAAGTGAAAACTAAGGCGGCTGACGAATCACGTCTCCTGCGAGGCACCCGTTAGACAAAACAATATCCTGCAAACAAAACCCGGCCACCGCAGCCACCCGCGCGCCAGGCCGGGACCCCGCCCTGCTCCTCCCAGGCCCTAGCCCCTGGCTTCTGCCCGCACCGACCCCAGCCTTCCACGCCTGCATCCTTCCAGGAGAGAACTCGGGGACTTGAGTGTGCGCTCGCCAAGAGGCGGACAATCAGGAAGGACTCACAAATCAGGAGTGAAAAATGGGGGCCACTTAACTTTCCACCTGTCCCTAGAGAAACCTTGAGGGAATTTCCTCCGAAGAGTTAAAGGGAGGGGGACACAGTCTGTGTTTCTCTCTCTCTCTCTCTCTCTCTCTCTCTCTCTCTCTCTCTCTCTCTCTCTCTCTCTCTCTCTCTCTCTCTCTCTCTCTCCTCTTTCCTTTCTCTAACTTCCACAGCGCTAATTTCCACCTTCACTTCTCATACCTCCATGTATGTGGAGATAATCTATATTGTAATTGTTTGCAAAATTGCAACAGATGGGAGCATCGAGATCTGGACACTTCTATCCATCAAAGAAAACCCTCTTTTTTATTTTTATTTTTATATTATTATATTTTTGCCTAAAATACATCTCGAGTCCCGCCTACGACTGTTTTCCTTAATTCATCTTCAAATTTAAAATAAAAATGCCTTGAAGCAAACAGAAAGGTTTATTAGCGACGTTCATTCTCGCTCCAGCCTTGGGCTTGGCTGAGGATGAGACCCCCCCCCCGGAAAAAAATCTTGCTCTTCCCAGGACCACCCCCCAGTGGCCCCCCTCTCCGGCATGCTACCCCATCCCCGCCCCCCCCTTCCACATACACTCGGCCGCACTCCTTCACTCTGATTGGCCTCGCGTTTCCAGCTCGGGACTGGCCGGCTCATTTCCCTCCATAACCTGTTACTTATTTATTTATTTCTGTGTCTCAGGCCCCCGCGGGCCCCCGGGACCTGGGCCGGACTGGGGCAGGTGCTGAGGGCGGCGTGCGCGTTTGTTGGTTCCTCTAAGGTCTCGGGGTCCCGGGATCGCCCCCCAGGCACCTCGGCCGGGCCTTGCCGTTCCTCTTAGGACGCAGGAAGCCGATGCAAACACAAAATGGCAGGTCTTGGCCGCCCTCTACACCCGCAAGTTAGGCACCCCGTAAGCATCAGCTAACTTTGATTTAAAAAAAAAAAAATTGCCAATTACCCCCTGATTCCTGGGTGGAGTGCAGATCGCACCACGCGCGATGGCGGGTCTGGGGGAGGCGAAGGTAACCGGGGACCGCCACCCCCCCCACCCCCGCCCCAGCCGCAGCACTGGAGCAAACGGGTAAAGTCGCTGGAGAAGTTTCCGCCGCGCAGTCTCCCCTCTCTCTCGGCTCCCCCGGCCCCCGACCCTGCGGAAAGTTTCCCCGGCCGAGAGCTGAGGCCGGGAGCGCAGGCGGGAGGCGCGGGCCGGGCGGGGTGGACGCCGGATCCCACTGGCGCGTTGAGCGCTCGGCCCTGGGGACTCCCTTTCAAAGTAACGGTCCCGGGACTGCGGCTGCGGTGGGGAGGCGGCAGCCAGGGCGCGGGTCCCGCTCTCCGCCGAAGTTCTCCAGCGCCATTCGATGCCAGGTGGCCGCCTGTACTCGGTTTTCCTTCTCCTGGTTTTTTTTTTCTTCCACATACCCCCCCCCTTTTCCTCTTAACCCCCGCTGACAGCTTCTCTAGCCAACGTCACAACCACGGATATTTAATTAGACCATATTTTTTAATCGCGATGGGGTGAGAAGCAACCGGGTTACAGGCCTCGCCTGGCGGGGGGAGGGGGAGGGGAAGAGGGGGGAGAGAACCACGCCAAGTGTCCAAACTCACTTTGCCACCTCCCGGAGATCAGGGCCGCCCCCACCACCACCTGGCACCCGCGCGCCCCTCCACTCCGCCGCCCCCACCCCCAACCCCTGCCTCCCCACCACCTTTGTTTGCCTTACCTTAAAACATTAAACGCGGGCGTCGGGAGCAAACTCGGGCACGTAAACCGAGCGTTGTAAAAGATTGTGTTCAATGAATAATGAAACATGTCCACATGATTGACTTGATCATTTTCCGGGGCTGAGGGGGGACGGGCGCCCAGCTCGCGCGCCTCAGTCGCCCACTCGCCAGAGCCCGGCCAACTGCTCTCAGCCCAGCCCGAGCAGGGCAGGCTCGCTTTTCATCAACCTCATTTCAGAATCGCCCCGTTCATTGATACTCATCATCCAACCCCAGCAGACATCCCATCCCCTGCTCGGCCTCCCCCTATCTGGTAGGTGAAATGCATTGTACCATTAAAAACGCTCTCCATTGTCGCCCTGGCGTAATTCACAGCAACTAGATAGGTCTTTCAGCATTTAGCTTTGATGAGCCGGAGACTGAACCCTTGATATAATAATCTACAAAGAATGGTGTGTGGTCGTCCATTTTTTCTCTCTGTCTAGCAACTAAGAAACCATTTAACACAGCGCAGCTTGCTTCTGACCTTGAGCTCATGTAAACACACTTATTAAAATCTATCTATTCTCCAAGAGCTACATTCTGATTGTCAGACTCGTTACGGAGACATACATCAGCCCCTTCGCTTGTCACTACTTTGCATTCCTGCCTTTAACTAAAGAATTTTTTATCCAGCCGAGAGGCAGAGAGCGATTGCCACGGAGAGAGAGGAGAGAGAGAGACGCGGAAAGGGGGAGAGGAAAACGCGTAATTCTTACCTGCTCCTCAAACTATTTAAAGTCTGTTTCTTTTCTGGGGTGAAAAAAAAAACTCCCGGGTGAATCTCGGTGGACAGCGGGACGTGGAGAATCAGTCACAGCCCGGGCGTTTAAGGGAGTCATCAGCGATCAAATGACGTTGATCCGCGCTGTAACCTTGTGGCGTATTTAATGTAAATAAGGCCGTTATGTTGCCAATCGCCGCGATACAAACACCGAGAGGTCCTCAGCCTCGCCTCCCGCGCCTGCCATTAGAGGCGACTTTATTTACAGACACTATTTAGGAGATCATGATAATTCTAAAACAATACTAGTGCCAAATGATTATGAAAATATGATTTTAATTAATCACGTAGTAGGCAAGGAAATTAGCATACGGTAATTAAACTTCGAGAAAAACGTCATGCAGGTTCTCTGCCTTATGGGTCCAGAATAATCATCGCGGTGGGCTCCGAGACTTAATTACGAAACAAAATAACTTTTTTAAAGGCAACTTTGCAAGGCTGGTCCTCCAGGCGAACGTTTGGGTAAATAATACAAGCTGAGGTAACAAAGTGGGGATTTCAGTGATGCAGAGGTTGAGCTTCTGTGAAGCAAGAAAGCAAGGAAGGGAAAAGATGGGGGGAAGCCGAATAATGCAATTACGAATTCTCTGTCCTAGAGTTGACAAAAGCTGGTGCTTCAAAAGCCTCTTTGTTATGGGATTATATAATGATCCTGGTGTCATTATGGGTAAAAAAAAAAAAAAGAAAGAAAGAAAGAAAGAAAGAAAGAAAGAAAGAAAGAAAGAAAGAGAGAGAAAGAAAGAAAAGATTCAATAATAATAAAAGAAGTAAGTATGCAGAGACACCAACAAGCAGCTTGCTTTTAAAGAAAGGCTGGCATGTGGCATTGGATGTGCTGATATGAGGACAAGGTCCTACAGAGTTGACAAATAAAGGAGATGGGCGAGGAGAGAGAGAGAGAGAGAGAGAGAGAGAGAGAGAGAGAGAGAGAGAGAGAGAGAGAGAGAGAGAGAGAGAGGCCTGTGCTGTGCACAGTTAAGAAGGGATGAAGAGAGATTGATTATACAAAATGCCCAGCCACTGAGACACTTAAGCACTGATTCAGGTAATACAGGTTCCAATTTGTCTGAACTAACTTCCCCCTCAAGATGAGTAGAGGGTTTTAAACTGGCACCACAATACATCAAACGCAAAGACACAGAGAAAACTCTCTCCAGCTGCCCACCACCCCTTCAGCTTCAGCGGAAGGATCCACTCAGATGAAAGCAGCAGTTCTAGAGTGAAGACAAGGCTCAGAAACTTGGGAGGAGCTACCAGCATCCGGGCCTGGTGGGGTAACTGCACCAGCGCTAAGAAGCTACTGGCAGTTGGCTCTGGGCAGTGGGCACCAGCCTGGTCACTGCTGCCCAGATTCTTGAAACCGGCTCTGGAGAAGGCCAGTATTTTTTCTCTTTCTCTCCCTCCCTCCCTCTTCCTCTCTTGCATCTCTATACCCCTCCCTTCTGGCTTGAAGAACCTGGAACCATGGAAGCTAGTTCTTTAAGACTCTTAAATTAGGCCTAAAGAATGTCGAGTGCATGGATGTAAGTATGTATGTATCTCCTGACAACCTCCAAAAAAAAAAAAGTTTAAGAATTAAGTCTGTATTCTCCAATCTGATGTGCTTAAAATTCTGTCTGGACAAAACACAAGGTTTGGGGTCCCCCCCCCCGTTTATTCTGTATGAATTATCAAGGATAGCACTATCTCTGTGGGAGTGGAGTTGGTGTTCTCTATTTCAGTTCTTCCTGGATCGACTGACTATATTCTGTGGTCTTTTGAACCTGAGACTGTAAGTCAAGTGATTCTTCATAAGTGACAGTTTGGACAAAGCAGCTAGCAGGTCAAAAGGAAGTGGCCCCGTATGCACTCGGAGTAAAGGCACTTTCTCAGGGATACAATGAGGGCAGGGCGGCAGTCTCTGTCTCCTGTTAACTCTGCACCCATCAGCACGCCTTGGCCTTGGGGAGACAGGAAACTGACTGCATTCTGACCTTATCCTTGGGTCCCTGGAGGTGCCTACCCATGCTGAACTATGCCCCTTCTAGTGGCTCCGGCATCCCTCTGCAGCCTTGGAGCATGCACATCCAGAAAGGGCGACTACCTGCTCTCTAGAAAGTCTGTGAAATCTCATCTTGGGTCACTTGGGGTCGATGGAGCTTCTAAGAGACCTGGTGAGTCTGGATCCGCTGGACAGCGACTTCCCACCACCTGAGAACCGGAGACCCACAGCTTGGAATAGAAGAGCTCAGGCCAGGGCTCTCCGGCGCCCCCTGTCGGCGTTGCAGCGCTTGTCACCTCGTTCCTGCCAAGGTGAGGTGCGGGGGGGGGGGGGGGGGGGGGGGATAAAGGCCAGAGTGGAGGGCAACTGTAAGCAGAGGCCTGGGATTTATGGTGGTGGCAAATTAATCCTTAAGTACTTCCCACCAAAGCAGGTCCCATCAATTCCTCCACATAGAAGCTCCTTTTTGTGTTGTAACCTCACAATATGCAGCTCTCACTTGCGTTCCCAGTAGCAGGAGGAGATTACTTCTTGATGTCCTACATGTAAAGACTCTATTCAAATAATTCAACCCCTTTGAAAGTAACCCATTTGCTCTGACTTCTGTCGTTCTAAATATCCTCACAAGGGATGATGGTTCACGAATCTGAACTAACAGTTTTTTAGAGCTCCTGACACAACAGCCATCCTTTCGATTTTGTCTGTACCTTTCTCTTCTTCACCTGTACTTTTTCTTACAATTCTGCCTCCTATGGTATAGTCATTGAGAAAGTCATTGCTAGTGACCAAGGGTGTAAAACGCCAAAGACTCAGGATGGGGTAGAGTGATGAGCTGAGGGGAAAGGTGGATCAAGACACTCCTGAGACAAGTTCCCCCATTTCAATGTTCTCATCTGCAAATAGATGATCTCCAGCCATCTTCAACGCCCCTCCGATCACTTGGGGATGGGGTCTTTCAAAAGAGGGTGGCCACCTTCATGGAGAAATGGCATAGACAGAATAAAACTATGTGCTGGACCTGTGGATCAGGGGGGATTGTTCTAGATACCCATAGGAGGCTTTGGTTTTGCATAGTGTCTGCTTCTCTATCTCAGCTAGTCCAGAGGCAGCCTCTTCCACCTGGACTCTGCTCCTCTTGGAAGACCTGGGCTTCCACCCTAAAGTCAGTCTCCTTGCATAGATGAAGAGCTCTCTCTGCTGTGGAGCTTCCATATCCAGCTTACTCCTGAAAGGCTGAGGAGCAGCTTTCTCTGGACTCCCCAATATGAGAAGACAATCTTGTCAAAGACTCCCATGAGCTTAGGATTCAGCAGGTACCCTTGAAGGTGGAAGGAGATCCATTGTGAAAAGACTTTGCCCAGCTTGGTTTTCCTGCCATGAACTGTTATTCTAAGGGAAACCCCACTCCTTCTAGTATTTTATCAAGAAAGCTTTTCAAAGGCCAAAAGTTCTGTTGTCCCTTGTACTCCCTGGAAAAGGGGAACACAGGGAGGAGGAGAAGGAGGAAAAGAGGGAGGAGGAGGAGGAAAGGAAGAAATGGGAGAGAGGAAGAAGAGGGGGAAAAGAAGTAAAACGAGAGAGGAGAAGGGAAAATTAACCTCTTTTTCAGCTTTAATGAGAGGGAAGAAGTCAGCACAGCAAAATATCTGCCGAAGTACAACAGGTCCCTTCTTCCAGGGGGTGCCGCTTTCTTTCCTTTCCCATCCTGAAGGAAGCTGGCCTCAGGTTCTACCCAATCAGAGCTTCTCACCCCTCTAGACACTGAGTGAACCAGGACTAGACATGTGATCTATGCCGGTGCAATCAGAGTCAGTCTGGGTTTCTTTCTGTTTGTTTTTAATGGGCTAGTGGCGGGTTGTAGCTGCTGGATGATTATAGTTTTCATCTTCTTACCAATACCAAGGAATCAAGTTTGCCAAGCCCCGCCCCCACAGGGAACTGGAGGATGATGCCAAACCCCATAATGGTAGAAATGGGGAACCGGTTTGCTAGCCCTGTATGAGCATCACATTCAACCAGAGCTTAAGTCAAAGCCACCTTGCGTGCAAAGAGAATCTCCTTTCATTTAATTTGGCTTGCTTTGAGTCTCTTGTCACGTGCCACCGAGTGGTTCCTGGTGTGCCTAGCACCTCATAGGAACAAGGAATACTTTAGGTTGGCCACAAGAAAGCTCTAAAACCAAGGTGGGGCAAGGAGCGGAAAGCAAACCATGTCCCATACAGCCATTTCCACCGAAGGAGCAGCCACAGGCCTTGGGAGATGCTTCTGAAACCTACAGGTGTGCCTTGCTTTGAACTTTTTACCTCCAGTCCAAGAAAGACATTTACATTTTTGCAAAGTTTTGGCTCTAATTCCCTGAACTGAAAGACATGCTTGTTAGTGGCATCTCGGAGACAATGTCTTGTCTCTGAACAATCAGGTTCTGAAATAAGCAATAAGTAACAATATATTTGTAATACTGCCTTTGAATGATTGCAACAGCTTTAGGTACAAATAAGACCAACCTGGGTGTTTTTCTGATGTCCTTGAATAAGTTAGTCAAAGGAATCTGGAGGTGGGGGCATGCCCCTTTAGTCTCAGCACTGGGGAGGTAGAGATAGGATGATCTCTGGGAGTTAGAGTCCAGCCTGGCCTACCTATTAGATTCTGGGATATCCAAGGTTACATAGGGAGACCCTCTCTAAAAATAAAGTTATTCTAAGGCTATAGAGTTATAGCTTGAATCTGAAACAGGGTTATGTTTTAAACCCTTGGACACTAGATAGCTGTGTTCTTTTGGGCGACTGTGTAGCTCACAGGGGTGGGGACTGGCTGGAAGCAATAGGCACTAGAGTCAGGGAGTTCTGAAGATTATACCAATCCTGGCTCTTCTGTCCAGGCTGCTTTCTGTAGAACAGCCACTATGATGAGGCTTTGCTATGTATTCCCACAGCCACGACCTTCCCCACCTTAATGTACTGAAGTCACGAGCCAAAATAAATCTAAACCTCCTTAAATTGTAGTCTGACTAACTTTGGAACTCACTATTTAAACCAGATGGCCTCAAACTTACAGAGACCTCTCTGCCGCTGCCTCCTTAGTTCCAGGATGACAGGCATGCCACCATGCCTCGCTTCCTTTAAGTTGTTTCACCATAGGCTTTAAAAAGGAAAAAAATATCACAGAGAGGCTTGAGTAACTAACACAAATTCAATCACTGTCTCCTGTCTACTTCTGTGTGAGGCTGCAGCCTGGACCATTCTAATTGCACTACTAGAGCACCTAGGGGTGTCCAAGCTGCTGACTATAAATCTTGTGAACACTGGAATAGCTATGAATGCAGACCACATCTGATATTTTATGGTCACCCAATCGCATGCATTTAAACATTGACGATAACAAAAATCTTGCCACAACATCCAAAGGCAGGCCATGCCTGACTGGCTCTGGAGTTTAGGCAATGGCTATGTCAACTTTTGAGTCAGAAGTACAAAACCACAAACCAAGCAGACCCTGTCAGTTAGTACATCAGAGCTCTGTGGACATTGGTTCTTTTCAGACTGGGCATGTGACCTATACTACCCAAATCAGGTTCAAAATGGGTTATCTTTTTCACACCCTAAGTTTGTGTACTTCCAGGCTAGGACGTGGTCTGCAGAGGACCTGTGACTTGAATAGCTCTTGAGTGTCTGGTGAGCCTTGTCAGTTGGAGGACAGGATCAAGCTCGGCCATGCAGCACTGGTAGAGACTCACGTATTGCTTTTGCTAAGGTGTGGGTGACTCCCACAGCCCCCCTACACTCAGCGTGCAGCCCAGAGCCACCACCTGGCACCTGCATTTCTAAATTTCCACTTGTCACCTATGATTATTTTCTTTTTCAGACAGGGCCTTTCTTTGAAGCCTAGGATGTTCTCAAATCTTCAACCCTCCTGCCTCAGCTTCCGGAATCCTGGGATCAAAAGCTTGTTTCACTCACATTCAGCTTTTTACCTGGATATATATTTTTTTCTCTTTTTAACTTGGGGGGGGGTGTAAAGTTTCTTACTAGAAACCACGGTGATTGGATATTGAGAAGGCTGCATTTTCAGAAGATTGCAGCTGACTTTTGACTTGCACATGAGCCTGAGTGAGCCACATGAGTGAGCAAAGTGACCTCACATGAGTGAGAGTGATTCGCCGGGGTCCCCTGGGAAAATGTGGACTTTAGTCATCTTCAAACCAACATTCCTTTGCTAAGAAGCTACTAGAATGAACATAAGAACAACCATGTCATACCCAGGGCCTCTACCTTCCCTGGACCCTCGAAGAACACAGACATCTCCAGCTTTGGACAATAGTATACCAGAGGCCAGGGAAGACTTATCAAAATCCTAATTCCACCAAAGGGCTGACTTCAGTCTAAGACTTGAGTGAAGATAGTCGGGTATGTGCTGAGAGCAAAGTACCTTCTGATGGCACCAGACTGACTGAATTACATGACATGGTGTGGAGACAAACCAGAGGCTCAGAAGGATGTGTTTAATCTCTGGCTAGTTTCCACTAGGCTGTATCTGCATATGCACCCAAGGTTCTCACACATTCCAGTGAGCACTATGGAGTCCCCATGGAGTCTCAAGGCAAGTACCTGGGAGGACCAAAGGATCAGTGGAGCTTCTGCAAGATCAAAACCCAAGCTTGGCTGGTCTTTATATCCCATATCTGGCCCAGACCCTGGTACACTACAGGACATTAGGAAATGTTTATGGAAAGAATCAAAGAATGAATTTATCATACTTAAACACGTAGATGATTCTTACTATGTACTGGGTATCAGCCTTGGTTTAACCTTGGGAAATAGTGCCAAGTTTAATAGTGCTGGAAACAAAAGGGACCAAAACAATGTTTCACTATTCTCAAATGGATGGATAGATGGATGGATGGATGGATGGATGGATGGATGGATGGATGGATGGATGGAAGCATGCATGCATGGATGCATGGAAGCATGGATGGATGGAAGTATGGATGGATGGAAGCATGCATGCATGGATGCATGGATGGATGCATGCATGGATGGATGTATTCATATGGCTCTACTTAAAATGGGTTGATGCCATTAGAAATTAGTTGCAACTTCAAACAATGAGTGGTAGTCGTCTCTAAAGCAACAGATGACTAAGAACCAGAAGACCAGGAACTCCATCTCAGCCCAGAGCACTGTGTCTTCTCTCAAACGCATTTTCCTCCACAGAGCTTTCCCACATACTTTGAATCGTTTTCTATGGATACTTTGCACCTTGCTTTTGTTCTTTGAGTTTGTAACACCCGGCATTTCCCAAGGTGTCAAGTTGTTAGAAAGTATGATTTTTAGGGCAATGTAATACTTTAAATGACCTCTTATTTTTGGATCCTTTAAATGGCTTGTAATCACTGCATTCCCTTAAAAGAACTGAGGGGTGAAAGATGATACCACACACTACACCTATCATCCCAGTACTGTGGAAGCTGAGGCAGGAGGATAACAAATGTGAGGCCATCCTGAACTATAAAAACAATTCTTAAAAGAACAAAACAAAAAGTGTTGGTGTGAGCATTTACGTCGTTAAGCCTGTTTATTTGCTGGGTATCAGTGAATAGATGAGTCTAGATGGGTCACTGGAGGACTGAGGTTGCCACATTTCTTCCCCTAAAGACTCTCCAACTCTGGCTTTCTCTCCCCCACTTGTCCCTTTACACAACAGGGACTTTGAGACTTATCTTACAACTCATGAATAGATGCCCCCTTAGGCAGATACACTTACTGTACATAAGTTTTCTTTCTAGTTCTGGAGGTGGTTCAGGGTTCTGACATACCTAGCTTCACCCCCTCCACTCTGGTGATCCCCAAGGACCAGTCTACCTCCCCAGGAGGAAGAAAGACAGCCTTCTGGGCTTCGAAAGAAACAATGTGTCTATTTGCTTGACTCATTCCACCAGGCTGCCTATCTGAGGAAGGGATGTGTCCTGTCAGTAAGAGAGGAGCTAATTACCGCAGATCCAAACAGGGACTTTACTCGCTCAGCTCTGCTACTGAATTGAACAGATCATGAACCTGCAATCCCAGAACTCTGGGGGTTCTTGAGCTACATAGTGAGTCTGAGATCAATCTTGTTATAAAGAAAAACCATGTCTGAAAAGAAAGACAACTAGAGAGACAGCTCTGGGTTAAGAGAATTTGATTCCCAGCACTTGCATGGCAGCTCACAATTGTCAGTAACATCTGCTCCAGGGGATATGATGCCCTCTTCTGGTGCATGCCTGCACAGACAGACAGACAGACAGACAGACAGACAGACACATAGACACACACACAGAGAGAGAGAGAGAGAGAGAGAGAGAGAGAGAGAGAGAGAGAGGAAACATAAATAAGAAATAAAAATTTAATAGAAGTGAGGAAGGAAGGAGGGAAGGAAGGAAGGAAGGAAGGAAGGAAGGAAGGAAGGAAGGAAGGAAGGAAGGAAGGAAAAGACAAAAAAACCACTCCAGATTTTCCACCCTACCAGTTTCACTCCCTGGATTATCTTTGCCATTGGTGGTTATTCTTCTATTGCTCAGAAAGGGAAGGGAGATGCGCTACCAGCACAGAGTAGTAGAGCTCAGGTTCTACGGTTGACTTTATGAGTTCAAATCCCAGTCTCGCCATTTCAAAGCTGTGAGACCTTCCACAAGCTAACTTCACACTGAGTCAGGACTTAGCATACCCTTTGTGCAGCGTCCCGCTTGCTAGCTTGCTATGCATATCAATGATACATAATGTGTTTTCCATTCCTTTCTTCTCCTCATCAAACCACGCTGAGTGTGTCCCAAGCTTTTAGTTCAGCTGTTTAGACTATGTGGTACTTCATTCAGCTTCCAGTCTGTGCTTACCCACACTAAGGGACATGTCTGCCAACCTCAGTCCCAGTCTCTGTGTCTTGTTCTTGCTGCTCTTACTGTGTCTTGTTCTTACTCTTCTTCTTTTGAACTTTTTAAAACTTTGCTTGCTTTATTTTATGTGTATGAGTTCTTTGTCTTTGTAGATGTGTGTGTGTGTCGTGTTTTGTGCCTGGTTTCTGTGGAGGTCAGAGGAGGGCATCAGATCTTTGGAAATGGATTTTGGATGAGCTACCATGTGGATGCTAGGAATGGAACCCAGGTCCTCTGCAAGAGCAATAACCACTCTTAACCACTGAACCATCTCCCCAGTACCACATTTAATCTTTCCCCCACCTTTTAAATTAAGTACAAAGTAATGGGGTTTGTTTTGGCATTTTTGTAGACACATGTCATTATACTTCATTATTATTTATCTTATCACCCCACTATGTTCCTCCCTCCAGTTCACTGCCCACCTCTTGCTGGTCCTCCTTTTCCCTCCAAATCATTCCCACCTTCTATTTTCATATTACAAGCCATCTATCTGCCTCTCTTCCTCCCACTTCTCAGAGTTCTTTGAGATCTCTTTCTCTCCTGTTAATGGCACATTTATACCTTCAAAACCTACACATGCACACACACACACGCACACACACATTCACACATACACACATACATGCATTGCTACATATGAGAGAAAACACAATATTTATTATTACAAATCTAGCTAATTTGCATTCTGTATTGATCTCCTCCCACTTTCCCACAGATTTCATCATTTCATTCTTTACAGTCTCATAGAATTCTCTTGTCTTTGGGTACCACAACTATTTTTTCCATCTATCTTCTGGTAGGCATCTAGACCGGCTCTGCTTCCTGGCTATTCTGAACAATGCAGCTGTAAAATATGGCCGTGGAAGTGTCTCCATGATGTGCTGACTTAGAGTCCTTCAGGTGTGTACATGGAGTGGTATAGCTGGGTCAGACTGTACTTCTACAGTTAGTTTGTTGTGGAATTTCTTTACTGATCCCCATGGTGGTTGAACCAATTTAGACCCCCACCAGCATGCATAAGGGTTCCTCCTCCACACCCCTTCCCCAGCAGGAGTTGCTTTCTTGATAACAGACCTTTGAGATGGACTCTCAAAGCAGGCGTGTTTAGTTCTTTGGGCAGTGAACCTCGGGGCCTCATCATGCAATAGGAAGGGTCACACCTTGGCCCTTACCCAAGCTTTACCATCATTTGGAAGTTCATGGTGTGAGCTTCATGCGCAGTTTTGAAGACAGCATACTTGTAAACACAGGCATTATCATATACAGAGTTCATTTTTATGTTGGCAGTGAAAATAAGACTAAAATTTATCACTAAATTAACTTTGGATTTGCCCTTCTTAAACATCTTCACTAAATATCAAATCAGTTTTAGTTTTCATTTCCCTGTTGGCTAGGGATGCTGAATACTTCTTCAAATATCTATTGGAGATATCCGTGTGTGTGTGTGTGTGTGTGTGTGTGTGTGTGTGTGTGTGTGTGTGTATGCGTGCTCATTCAGTTTGTTAGCCCATTGATTTATTGTATGATTTAGAGATTTTTCGGCATTAAATTTTTGCAACTCTTAATATGTCCTGAAAAGTAATCCCCATCTGCTGGGTAACTGATGAAAATTTTTCTTTCACTCTGTAGATCATATCTTCACTCTGACAATGCTACCTTCCTTTGCTTTGCAGATGCTTTTAATGTGTTGTAGCTCTATTTTGGGGATTGTTTCCATGCTACTGGAGAACTCTTACCCATGCCAACGTCCTGAAATGTCCTGTGTGTGCTCCTACAGTAGCATTAAAGCGTGGGTCTTGCCTTAAGGTTGCAGCTGCGTGGTGAAATGACTTTTATCAGGATGAGAACCATGCATCTACCAGCTCTGATTTTTCTACATGGGCTGTTATTTTTCAACATATATTTTGATATCTTTGTTGAAAATAGGTGGCTGTCGTCATGTAGGTTTATTTATGGGTCCCCTTCCATTCCCTTGGTCAGCATGTCTGTTTTTGTACAACCATCCTACACTTTTTGTTACTCTGGTTCCCAAACTCGTCTACAAAATAGAAAAAGAAGACGCACAATGAAACATGCTCTATGACGCTAACATCCCCCTACTACCAAAACCAAGTAATCACAGAATAAAATAAACTATAGACCAGTCTCCCTGGTGCACGTAGACATAGAGTTTCTCAGTAAAATTCTTGCAAGTTGTAGTCAAGAATATACATTAAGACCTCACCATGACCATGCTGGCTTTTTTTCTAAGGGTATAATAAGCTTGGTTCAACATCCATAAGTCAGTAAATACAATTCAGCACAGAAAGAGACTTAAGGCCACACTGTAATCATGTCATGATGCCTAAAAGACCTTCGACAGTGCTTAACATGCCTATATCTAAGACTAACTAGGAATAGAAGAATAGCTTTAACATAAGAAACATCACATACGAGAAAAACTCTAATCAACATCATGTTAAATAGAGAAGAGCCGAGAACATTTCCGCTGAAATCAGGAACAAGGCAAGGGTTCTGACTCTGTACGATGACCTTGGTCTGACCCGAACACTAAGACAAGAGACATAAATAAACAGGATGGACAAGAGGGGGGAAAGTCTAATTGTCCTTATTTGCAGATGACATGGGCCCATACTTGACAAACCCTAAAGACTCCACCAGAATATGCTGAGACATGATAAACACTTTCAGCAAAGTATCCGGCCACAAAATCAGCATACAGAAATCAGTAGCCTTTCTGTCCATCAATAAAGAACTCGCTGAGAAAGAAGTTGGGAAAAATAGCTCACTCACTTCGGCTTTACAATAACTAAAAAATGTGGGAATAAATCTAACCAAAGAAGTGAAAGACCGTTTACAGTAAAACTTTAAGATACTGAAGAAATGGACTGAAGACTCTGGGAGATGAAAGACCTCTTGTGCCCGTGTTGGCAGAATTAATATTATGAAAATGATTACATTACCTAATGCAGTCTACAGATTAAGCATAAACTCTCTTAAAATTCCCGAGGACATTTTTCACAGATCTAGAACAAACAATCCCAGACTTCACATGGAAGCCCAAAAGACAAGAACGGACAAGGCAACCCTAAACAAAGTAGATTGATCCCTTTTTGTCAACAAACTAGAGTCATCTGAGAGGTGGGAACTTCAGATGGGGAAATGGGGAACTTCAGATTGGCCTGTGGACATGTTTATGTGGCATCCTCTTTATGGTTGATTGATGGAGATGGGGACCCCAACCCACTGGAGAAAATGCCACCCCTGGGGAGGTGGTACTAAGTTGTATAAGAAAACAGGCTGAACAAGTCAGTAAGCAGCACTCGTCCATGGCCTCTTCTTTGGTTCCTGCCCCCAGGTTCCTGTCCTGGGTTTCCGGCTCAGGTTCCTTGGCTGACCAACTGTAATACAGAGGCTGAAATAAAGCCTTTCCTTCCTAGTTGCTTTTTTGGTCATGGTTTCTGTCAGAGCAATCCAAAGCAAACTATGACACAGAGAGCACAGTGCTGGAGCCATATTTTCTGACTTTATGTAAGCATCCGGTTGCTGCCTGTGGGGTGACTGATCAGATCAGTTCTGGAGGGAGAGGGGCTTCTGAATGGCCACATTCTAAACACTCAAGCCAGTGGTTCTGTCTGTCACCTAGATGTTCATGTGTTTGTTTAAGACAGGATCTTACTGTATAAGCCAGGCTGGCCTCAATCAAGGCAGTCTCCTAGCCTCAGCCTCCCCTGTGCAAGAATTGACCCAGAGCAGGCATCTCCACACCTGGCTTCTTACCAGTACTCTCCTGGTCAGGTTGTAGCAGGAGCTGCTTCAGAATGCTTGCTCACTTTCCCCCACTTTTTAAAAAGAGAACTTGCTTTTGTGAGCAGACTCCGCCTGCCTCACTTTGGCCTTCTGCAGAAGGTGGGCAGGACACAGGAAGATAGTTTATAAAGTACTTATTCGTCCTTTCAAAACCGCAATGGTGGAGCTGACTTTCCTATTGTTGCTCATATAAGAGAAGCCCTAAATCTCCAGCAACTCCATAAGCAGAGGAGCTAAACGTTTACCTGGAAAGACAACACCAAACGGGTAAAACTCCGGGCGTAGCAGTGCACATGTGTAACCCCAGCACCGGAGAGGTTGAGGCAAAGGGATCCACAATTTAAGACCAGTGTGGACTATATGGCAAAATCCCATCTGAAGTGGGGTGCATGGGAAGGAAATGAAGTATCACAGAGCATCCGTGACTCACACTTGAGGAAGGTTAGGGCAGAGTTCTAGAGGAGAGGGAGACCTGCCCCACTTGTGGGATGTCTTTCTACTGATCCCTGGATATGGCAGTGCATAACCAGCTCTACCTTTCTCTGCAGTCCACCCACCCCTCTGCCACCCACCAAGGACAAGAATGCCCACCACCTACCAGGCTCCTGCAACCTGTTCTCCTAGTGCAGTTTGCCCCATGGAGGGATGAGGAGGTTTCTTGTGTCTGGATCGCTTTGGGCGCTTGCGCTGTCAGTGGAGACCCCCTAAGCAGCTCTTCCTCTCTGTCTCTCTGCGTCTCTGTCTCTGTCTGTCTCTCTGTCTCTTTGTCTCTCTCTGTCTCTGTGTCTCTCTGTCTCTGTCTGTCTCTGTCTGTCTCTCTCTCTCTCTCTACCTCTCTCTCTCTCTCTCTCTCTCTCTCTCTCTCTCTCTCTCTCTCTCTCTCTCTCCTTAGCATTTATCGGGGACTTCAGGTGCTCCCTCATGGACACATAAGTTCATTCAATCTCTGTCTCTTGCTGAAGCAGGAACTAAGAGTACTTGGGATGCCAGGGTACACTTCCCACCTCTAAGCCCTGCCCCTCTCCCCACCCATGAGGAAGGATCAGCTACTGATATAGAGAGCAAACAGCAGGACACCTGTACACTTACCTCTCAGTGCTGGAGAGGATGGGTCCTGTAGCTACCCAGCATCCACCTACGCTTCAGCAGCTGGGTCAGCCCACAGAAAAGCAAGAACAACTTTGAGTGGCCAAAATAGCTGCAAAGCCAGATTCTGCACTTCAAGCCCCTGAGACACTCTACGGAAGCAGGTGAAGGCTTACGTCATCAGTCATCAGAATAAGCCTGGATCTCTGCTTTCTGGTCCAAGGCTAATTAGAGATGTTCATTTAGGAATGGAAAGAGGGCCATACCCACAAGAGCAGAAGGCAAAAGCCTAAGAGTGAGAGAAGGCCCCCAACGTGCTAAGAAAGAGGCCTTGTGACTAGAGGGAACTCTACAAGCCCAGCCATTAGTGGAGGGCAAGTACTCCGCATGCCTCATGAGCCCCGAGGGCTGCGTTACCTCTGCTCAGCATCTGAGGTTCACAGCAGCAACCCTGAGCCATTACAGAAAGGTTAATGGTGTTCCACAGTCTCCTAGTAAGAGGGAAAAGAAATTTGTGCCTCATCTTAGGAATATTTCCATCTGAAAATGTTACATGAAAATAATTTACGGTGCTGGCTGGCATCTGCAGCTGTCTGGGGTCTCACTCCCTGTGGTTTCCACATGGCTTGAGGTTTGACTGTCCCTGGAAGTGTCCACTGCTTGCATGCAGTCAGCATTTATTGAGTGCTTACTGAATGCCGAACACTCCATGAGGAAACAAGAAAAGATTCCCAAGAAGGGAAGGCTGTGTCTTCTAGGGTTTTAGGTAGCAGCAATACCCAAAGATTCTGATATCTTCCTGAGAGCAACCTTGTCTTGTCACAATCCACACCACTTGGAGCTGATGGTCTGGATGGCCAAGCATGGATTAGCTGGCAAGACTAACCTGGGACCCTCAGCAGCTGGGCACCCCAATCTGTGCCCCTCTCTGGAGTCTGTTTTTATTATAAATATTTCATTGTTTAGGAGTTTGGTTTTAGCTGATATACAGCATTTGGCAGGATTCCTTGCTAGCATTTGGTAATAATTCCATACCAAATGCTAGGGAGAAACCCACCCAAATGGAACAGCTTCAAGCCAGGGCTCTTAAAAACTGGAGCCTGAAGAAGCCACTGCATCTGGGCTGTCCCTGGCTTCCTAGAACCAGCTCAGGAGAGCACAGCACCCTCAAGATGCCCGACAGACTTCTTCTGGCTCCCATAATCATCACACAACCCTCATGCATTCCACACTAGCCCAGTGGCAAGCTATAGCCAGTGGCAGTCCCAGGAGACTTAAAGCATGTTAGCCGTGTACACACAGGCATTCCATATACACAGCTAGGTCAAAATCGGTGGCTGTAACATGGAGATGTGTTCATTTATTTTTACTAATGGAGAAAACAAACTCTAGCCAAAGACTGTCCCAGGGGACTCAAATCAGGTAATCCACATACACACAAATGGTCCATAAATGTGGCTGGGTCAGAATCTATGAGCGTAACATGAGCTGTTCATTTTTCTGAAATGTCATTTTATGTCTGCCTCTCCGTTCATTCTCCCTCAGCTCTGTGAATCCTTTACTAGAATATTTACAGTCTCTGTGGACATCGGAACTGGCTTGCCTTGGTTCACAGACAATGGATTCTGTGATGCTGGCTCATAGATAGTTGAGAGTTGGCTCACCCACTGTCTGTGAGGCAGGGATGATACTGTGTCTCTTAAGAGCAACTAATGGAGATGACTCTGAATGTATATAAAACACTCAGGCCCAATAAACTTTCACCCTTAGCTTTACCGAGTACTGTCTAAGTGTCAGCGGCTAAATGTGCCATCCCATCTACGTTTAAGGGGAACCAGGATACTTCCTCCCAGACACCTCCTTAACTCTCCTCCTTCGGGCATGGTGAGTAGATGCACCCCAGGGCCCTGCCCCTTTCCATTCCATTCCCTGTAGGAGTTCGAAGGCTTGGGTGGATGGTGGCTGCTGGAGCCACTGCCAATGGTGAGTGAAGACTTTCCTGCTGCTCTGCAGCCCAGCCTTCCTCTCCAGGTGCTGGTTCTGAGTAACATACATCCTCCATTCCCAGAAACCGAAGGGGCAACTATGCAGAGGAAGCAGCCACAGAACATCACGGCCCAGTGAGGTTGCTGTAGCTGCCTACCATCTTCCACAGTCCCAAAGGCATCCCCTGTTGTCTTTTCAATAAATACCCTTTGACCTGGACACTCCCTCCCAGAGCCCCCTCTCTCTGATGTATCCTGTTGTCAGGTGATTTTAATATCATATCCTGTCTGAGACGCTGTGATTTGTCATTTGTGAGGATTAATGCCTTTTATCCGTTCTAAAAACCTCTGATTCATTAATCTCCCTAAAATTTGCCTGTCTCCCACTCTCCACTCATATTTCTAAAAATCCCTACCAAGATCCAACCATCACACTGGCCTCTACGTTAGCTGCTGGTGTTTGCCAGCTCTTTTTTTGCCATACCTCTGTGTATGTACAGAGATCTGCATCTGTATGAGCGGTTCCTTGCTCTGCCTCAGTCCTCCTATGGTTAGAAGGCAGTTCACCTCAGAATACTAAGTGCCACTGAACTTGCTAGCACATCACCCTTGGAACCTTCCAGTTCCAAGCCTACCATAATAGGGGGAACCTATGCCAACCTTCTGGCTTGTAGACTCCTCCACCATCCCTCCTCTGATACGTGTAAACCACAGCTGTTCTGCCAGTGAGTTATTTCCATGAAGGGCTGCAATGCCACTCCCCCTGCAAAGTCCCAATATTATAAATGTCGCCGAGCCAGGGGATGGGCAGGGTGGTACAGCTGACACTATAGAACCAGTGATTGTTGCTGATTCCATGGGTGTGAACATCCAAGCCAAGGTCAGCAGACCCAGTTTTGAAGCCCAGCTCGGACACTGTACAAACTGTATAACCTCAACCAATTTGCTACCCAGGCTATACCTTGATTCCACCCTCTACACTGTAGGGTTGTAAATGAGCCCTGCACTCAAGTGCTCTTGAAGACTCGGAGCTTTGAAGTTGGAAAGGCTTTCTGCATCCGTACAGATGTTCTCTGGGTCCATTGTGAGCATCTGCATCAATAAAAAATGGAGTGGGAAATCCATTCATATCCATAGGTTGTGGCATTGCTTTGGACATACAAAAATTCAATTGCTTGTTGGCATGATAGCTCATGCCAGTGATCCAAGCACTTAGAAGGCAAAGGCTAGAGAATCCTAAGCTTGAGGCTAACCTGAACTACAGATGTCTTAGTTAGGGTTTCTATTGCTGTGAAGAGACACCATGACCATGGCGACTCTTATAAAGGAAAACATTTAATTGGGACTGGCTTACACTTCAGAGATTTTGTCCATTATTTTCATGTCGAGAAGCATGGCAGCAAGCAAGGCAGACGTGGTGCTAGAGAAGTAGCTGAGAGTTCTACGCCTTGATTCACAGACAGCAGAAGTGAGTGCCATACTAGGCCTAGCCTGGGCATCTGAGACCTCAAAGCCTGCCTGTACAGTGAGTGACACTCTTCTTCCAGCAAGGCCACACATCCTAATAGGGCCACTCCCTATGGGCCAAGTGTTCAAACGAGTGAGTCTATAGGGACCATACCTATTCAAACCAGTACAATAGAGTAAGTGTAAGGTTGGCTTGGGCTACCTAATAAGACTCTATCTTGAGAGATAAAAGGAAGGAAAGAAAGAAAAACTCAAGGTGCTTTGTTGCTTTGACTTATTAATATATTAACTTATCTACTTCTTTTTTATGAGGAGGGAACCCAAGGTGTTTCCTATGCGAGGAATGTACTCTGCCACTGAGCTTCACCCCCAACCTTCTCCCATAAATTTAGCATCACTGGAGGCACTAACAGGAAGCAATCCTGTTCTCATGTTTGGTACAGGTAATGAGAACCCGGAATGAAACTCAGAGCCAGAGGGTTGCTTCTATGCTGGGGGACACATCACAAACCTTGGAGGAAAAAAGATTGAAAAGCATCCATCAAGTCATTAACCTCAGAGCAATGTGTCTCACTTAAGTTAACCCCCAGTCTTCAGCTCTTCTGATCTGCTGAGCTAACCATAGCGCAACCGTGAGCCTGACCATCTCCATCCTGCTATACCCTGCCACAAGGCCGTGGAGTCAGAGCCGCACCCTCTCTCCAAACGTGTCCCCCGATAGATATGCCCACCCCTACCACAGAAAGCAAGAAGGTTTCCTCTCCCAGGAGGACAGTGTGCCTCTGCTGCTGTTCCTTCAGGATCCATAGTCTCAGAAATGTGAATTCAGATGCAAGTTACGGGGCTTAAGTTACTGCCGACACTTGATTGGAATAACTGTTACGTAAAAGCCAACACAGATGAATCGCCTGTAGGGAGTTGTCTGCCTGCATGAGTTTTTACACATCTTTCAGCTAAATCAAAGATCCAAATGCTAAATCTCACACTCAGGAACATCAAGTGGATTTGTGACAGTCCCCGGAGGACTCGGTGTCCATAAACCAATGAATGAATTACACTGATCCCGGTATGTAGTTTCTCATCTGTGACTGATACAATATTGATAATATTCTTTATTTCACTTAACTCCTTCTGAGCCACAAGGAAATGCACTCAGCCTCAGGTTATGGCAATCTTCTGATGATGTTGATCATCTCTTAGGGGAACAGAGTAGATCAGCTGACTGACCATCACCTTGAAGGCTACATGAGGGTTGATGACAGAAACCGTTGGCTTCAGTGGTGGTGGTATCTGGGTTCTGTTTTGTCATTCCAGGGCTACTTGTGACAGAATTTTGGGAATACCTTTTCAACTACTGTAACCAGCAGCATTTTTGGGAGATTATTGGCCCTAAGCCAGCCCTACCTTGGAGCTCACTAATTTGGCACCACTAAATCTGATCTATTTTCCTTCCTTCTTTCCTTCCTTCTTTCCTTCCTTCCTTCCTTCTTTCTTTCTTTCTTTCTTTCTTTCCTTCCTTCCTTCCTTCCTTCCTTCCTTCTTTCCTTCCTTCCTTTTAGATCATGTTTAGGGGTGTGGCTGGAAAGATGCCATGAGTTAACCCTACCCACTGCTCTCACGAAGGGCTCACAATCAGATCCCAGCACCTATGTCAAGCAACTCTCAGCTGCCTATAACTGCAGATCTAGGATCCCAGTGCCCTCTTCTGGTCCTCATGGGTACTTCATGCACATGATGTACACACACACACACACACACACACACACACACACACTCACGCACACACACACACATTTAAAATGTTTTTAAGAGTATGTATAGAAGCGTGTGCGTGCGTGCGTGTGCGTGTGCGTGTGCGTGTGTGTGTGTGTGTGTGTGTGTGCCATGTGTGAAGCTGCCTATGGGAAAATAAAGATTCAGACCTCCTAGAGCTGGATCTCACAAGAAGTTGTGAGCCACCATATTTGGGTGCTGGGAATTGAAAGTGGGTCCTATGGAAAAGCAGCAAGTGTTCTTAACTGCTAAGCCATCTCCCTAGTCCCTAGACTGATCCATTCTGTCCACAGCACATTGATTCACGCTCCTGCAAGGGTTGTATATGGAAGATGGGAAAAAAGACTCAGGGAAAGATAAGAGTAGTGATTGCCTTCAAGTTACTGTCAGCGCAGCAGAGTGCACCAGATGTACACACTAGGGAGGCACAGAGAGATAATGAACACAGTAAAGATGATGCTGACCGTGGACATGTTCTGGCCAGGTGCTGAGGTTGGTTCTCTGTGCACATTAACCCTTTCACCTCTTGGTTCAGTTCCCTGTTATCCAGGTACTCCACTCTGCCAATGGGAAAGTTGGAATGAAGTCACAATGATCAAGCAGTTGGAACCCAGAACACTCAAAACCTTTGAAAATCCTCCCAAGACAGGGGACACACAAGGAAGCCCTGCTGATCCAGCTGCTAGAAAAAAAAAAAAAAACAGAAAAAAAGCAAGCTTTGAATTTAACATTTAATCTCTCTGTGTGTCTGTCTGTCTCTGTGTCTCTCTTTATGATCTTTTTTGTGTGTCTCTGTCTTTCTCTGTCTCTCCTCTCTTGTCTCTGTCTCTCTGTCTCTTTTCATGTCTCTCTTTATGGTCTCTCTGTCTCTTCTTCTCCCCTCTTCCCCCCTCTTTTCTTTCTCCCCCCCCCCACCACACACATACAGAGTATTTTGAGATAAGATCTCATTGTAAAACTCAGGCTGGCCTTTATCTCCTGATGTTCTTGCCCCATCTTGAGAGTGCTGGAATTATAAGCCTTGAGTCACAGCACCCCAGGTTTTTTATTCTCTTTTGGTCTTCTGGTCCTGTGAAAGAGTCACCGATGAGTGTGGCTTTGGACCCTTGGGGTACCAGCTGAGGGTCACAGAGCCCACAGTCCAAAAAGTACCTGGCTACTTCAGAAAGCTGGAATATGCCAGCACAATCTGTTCCTGGTGTGTTGAAAAGCCACATGGTCTAAACTGGATGAGCCCTTGGGAGTTCCCAAAGTGTGTTCTCAGAAACCTGAAGGGTTTCCTGGAGAAATGTCACTGCTGCTTGGGGGTCTGGAAGGCTGCTTCTGGATTCTCGAATTGAAATTAAAAATTAAACTTCAGGAATTGAAAACAATGTATCACATAGACTCTCAAACTAGCAAGGGGAGGTGATGGTACAGGGTCTGTAGGAGACAGTGTGGAGAATGACAATGACCATGGCAGTGAGAGGCCTCAAGGGCCCTGGTCGTTGTTTGGGGCTTCACATTATAGGGTTAAAGAGAAGAAGGGGCTGCTAACTAAGGGATGGGAATGAAAGTAGTTCTCTGTCTTGACTGCAAGATTGTGTCTTAGGTTCGATTTTCCTACCGTGGATGTGCCTTCCCTTAATTTTAAGCATATGTGCCCAGTTGTGTATAGGCATGTGATTATATAAATAGGGGATCCTCCCTAAAAGTTTACTTGAAGACACAGGTTTGCTGTACTGCTGAGTGTATCCCAACACTGACTGCCATATTTTTTATACATACATACCTTAGGAATACACTTGAAGAGGAGCAGCCTAAATTCGGCTGTTCCTAGGGGCAGAGAGATCTAACCATTGAGAAGTTGGACCATGTGACTCAGGTAGAGTGCGGGGTCCAGTGTTCAGAGGCAACTTAGTGCACCGTTTGGAGAGGGGTGCCTGTATAGTGAAGGAACTGGGCTGCCGTGTGCATTTTTATTAAGAGGGAGGAGTGCGCATAACCAAAGCCAAATGAAGTCCCTCGCTAAACTGACTCCTGTGTTCACCTGTGCAAAACTACAGGGCTATTGCCCTTTTGAGGATAAGATGGTCAAAAACTGGTCTGAGCCAAGCTGCCTTTTGCTTTTTTATTCTAGAGAAGAGACTCAGTGATAGTCACATGTAAGTGAGGAAAGGTTTCTTTTGCTCATGGTTTTGAGTCTTTCATGGTTCAGAATGTGGAGCAAAGCAGCTCCAACCATGATAATGAGGAAGCAGAGGAAAGGGTGTGGGGAACCAGGGCAAGATAAAGCCCCATGAACACCCCCCCCAGTGACCCACTTCCTTTGAGGAGGCCCCAATTCCTACCTGTCACCAGCTCTCAATAATGCCATTATAAAATTTATTCATCAAGACATTACTCCTCTCATTGGATAGAGCACCCAAGGATGCAATAGGTTCTGAAATGCCCTCACAGACAACCCAGATTGTGCCATGATGGTATCCTGCCCCTCCCCATCCAAATAAAATGACAGTGAGGATTTTAATCATTACAGACTCATTGACAAAATTAAACTTTCATGACAAGCATCTCTTTCATCCGCCGCACCTCCCTAATTCCTCAATGAACAATGAAGGTCTGGGACCCAGAGAGTCAACCCTTAGCCACAACACAAGTGAGTCTGTTCAGAGCAGGGACACAGTCAGTCTCTGGCTTCTAACTTGGTGGCTCCCCAGCAGACAAAGTATAAAGGTTTGGTGGGTCGTACCACTGAGCAGGTCACATTGCAGCCACTACATCAGCCCCATGTATACACTTGGTCTGAATCAGGGACTTCTCAGGGCTCCTTCTTTATCCTGGCAGACTAATAGTTCTGGAGTTCCCTGCCTGGCATCCACACTCAACTTCTGGTAGGTTCTACTAGAAAACACCCAACCCCTAGTATCAGTGACTAAAAGCAAACCTTTGTATCTTCTTGCAACTGCACCCCAATCTTGTCCTCATCCTGGGTTCATGAGAGGAGTTAGCACTTTCCAAGTCACTCTGGTGGCTGTGGCAGAGGAGGAGCATCAGAGAGCTCCATGTTGCCTGAAACCAGAATTCCACTTCTGCAGACTTGCTTTGGACACAGGAAGTTGTGACGTCATGTTTCACCTCTCTCCCTCTCACACTCATCCACGACTCAGACCCAGCTGCATGGAAGCCATTTTGCCCCGGAAACCCATTCACTGTAAGCCAGGGCTTGGGGCAATGAGCTCCAGTGTGTGCACAGTCTGTACACTAAGAAGAAAGGCTGAGAGCCATAGGGAAAGTGGGGCTGGCACCCTGCTCAGAAAAGACAAAGCTGCACCCCAGCAGATCCTTGCCTAAGCTATTCCAGAATCCCATCCCAGCATTCTCAGGCCCTTTTCCAGGGACCTTCCCTGGGGTCAGTCTCTGATTCTGTTCACAATGCCAGCTCCCTTGGTCCTGGCTCTGCCACTTAGAAGGCCCCTCTCATTCTCTGATGATCTCCTACTCAGAAAGGAGTGGGAGCCCACAGATGACTCGAAGTCAGGTTTTGGCAGTACACTCACCAGGGCCATAGGCCTTTTATCTTCTTGCCTCTAGGAAACTCTGTGTGCTGGTAAAGTGTGCCCACACTTCTAGGTGATAAATAAGGCCAAACCCCTTGCTTGTTCCTTGTCCACCACCCCCCAGCCCAGCCCGGCTCCCTCTTTCCTTACTTTCGGTGATGTTTTCAAGTTTTTATTTTGAAATAATTTTGCAGAAGAGTTGCAAAACCAGTGAAGAGGATTCCCCTGTATGCTTCACCCAGTTGTCTAGTGTTTATATGTTGCATAAACTATGGAGTGATTGTCAAACTGAGCAGCAAGGTGGCTTCTTGCCCCCTCTCCCTCAATCTCTACCTGCTCTTCAGTCTGTCCTTTTGTGACCTTTTGTGACCTTGACACTGAGAACTGGTAGTCACTTGTATCTGAGAACTTCTCCAGCTTAATTTTTTTTTTGTTTTGGTTGATGGGTTAGTTGGTTCTGTTTGTAATTTTGGGTTGTTTTGATTTTTTGTTTGTTTTGTTTGACACTGTTCCTGGCAGCATTAGGATTATGTATGTGTGTTGTGAAGATTCAGAATCCCTCTGCCTTATGTTTTCATTTTGGAGAAAAGATGCAAAAAAAAAAAAAAAATATGAAACCAACTCTCCATCTACCACAGCTTCCTTGAGGCATTCAAGACTTACAAGGGAGACTGAGGCACAGTAGACAACACAGAAGCCATGACACCCGAGTAGATTTGTAAAAAGCAAAGACTAAGTCCTCATGATGACAGAATGGTGGGCTGACTTAGAAGGTGATCTAGCTAGCGGCAAATCACCTACTTGGAACCTATTACACACACACAACTACACTCCAGCCCCTCACTACTTGATTCTAGGCAAATGTTCTACCACTGGACCACATCCTCCTCCTCCTCCTCCTCCTCCTCCTCCTCCTCCTCCTCCTCCTCCTCCTCCTCCTCCTCCTCCTCTTCTTCTTCTTATTCCTCATCTTCCTCCTGTTTCTTCTCTTTTTCTCTTCTTCTTCTTCCTCCTCCTCCTCCTCCTCCTCCTCCTCCTCCTCCTCCTCTTCTTCTTCTTCTTCTTCTTCTTCTTCTTCTTCTTCTTCTTCTTCTTCTTCTTCTTCTTCTTCTTCTTCTTTCTCTTTCTATTCCTCTTCTTTCTCCTCCTCTTCTTCCTCCTCTTCCTCCTCCTCCTCTTCTTCTTCCTCCTCCTCCTCCCCATCTCTTTTGGAAATAGGGTTTCATTACATAACCTGGCTGACCTAGATATCACTGTATACTATAGCAGGACTTTCTTGGAACCATCAGTGATATAAGTAATGGCACGGAGGTTTCTAACATAGTTTAAAGCTTGAAACTTTTTGCTTGGGTCATCTCCCAGAGACTCTAAATTTACCGTGACTAACTAGCCTACTACCTGCCATGTGGCTAGCTTTCTACCTTTCTCTGCTCTGTTGTAGTCCATATCTGTTCCCTCCCAGTCTGGTCCCTGAATCTCCAGCATCTGTTTTCTTCCCCTGTGTCACTTTCCCTTCCAGGAAGTTCCGCCCTCGGCTTCCTACCCAGCTATTGACCATCATATCTTTATCACAACCAATCAGAATGTCTGATACAATTCTTTAGGCAAGTGAGTTAGGACGAATAATTACAAAATATAAGTCTAGTGATAGGCTATAGAATTGACAATATCAGAATCCTGCCAGCACTCAGCTCTCTCTCTCAGTACAGAATGAACAATTGAAAATACAGAAATAAATCTCCACACAATGTGAGGAAGAGTATCCCAGCAATATACTCCACAGCATGGCTTCCAACTCAAGCTCCTTCTGCCTCCTCATCTTCCTGAGTGTTGAGCTTACAGGCAGGAGCCACCATATCCAACTGGCCTCTTCTCAGTAATTTCTGACTGTCTTGTGTGACAAGTTGTATCAGTTCATCTTGGATTCTCCCCAGCCCCATGCTGGAGTTAATTACTTCCACAATCGTGAGTCTGGGATCCCTATACTGAAGAATGACACCTGGAAAGAAAGCTTAGAGCATTCACTATGCCAACGGCAACCACCACACCACTGCTCACAGGTCAAGGTATTTGATGCGTGCTTTCCCTGTGCAAACACACATTTGTATTTCTGTATCTTTATGTGCCTCTGTCTGTGTCTCCATCTCCCTCTCCCTGTCCTTAACTGACACTATATGTGTGTATGTGTTTTTGTTGCTGTTGTTGTTGTTGTTGTTGCTATTGCTGCTATTACAGAGTGAGAGTCAGGATCTCACTCTGTAGCACAGGTTAGCCTGGAACTTACTATGTAGCCCAGAATGACCTCAAACTTATATGAACCCTCCTGCCTCAGCCTTCTAAGTGGTCAGAATATAGGCATAATCCACTGCATCCTGTTACAAGTCTTTGCTAAAAGAAAAAAATTGCAGACACTTCCCCCTAGTACGCGTCTTGCTTATTATACTAGTTGTGTACTTTTAATTTTTTTAAATGTGAATTTTTTTTAATTTTAAAATGAAGTTTAACTTATTTTTTTCTCTTATGAGTTACACTTTTATCATCGTATTTGAGCACTAACCTAATCCAGACACGACTGTGTTGTCTTCTAGAAGTTGATAGCTGTGTAGTCTCACATCTCTGAATCATTGTAAGCTTTCTTGATAGACATTTTAGTTTTCAATTAAAAATTGTGTATATGGGTGTGTATGTATGTATGTATGTATGTATGTATGTATGTATGTCTGGTGCCCAGAGAGGCCAGAGGCATTGGTTCCTCTGAAACTGGAGTTATAGATAGTTGTGAGCTACCTGTGTGCTGGGAATCAAATTCAGGTCCTCTGTAAGAACAGGCCACTTAACGACTGAGCTATCTCTCCAGCCCCTGAACTGTTTTGAGAGTATGAAGTATGAAGTCTGCGTCAAGGGTCATTTCTTTACATAGCAACTTTCCACTGTCTAAGCACAATTTATCTAAAAGATTATCCTTTCTCCCTTAAGTGGAAATTCTACCGTTGTGTAAGTCTTTTGTGAGAGTACTCTCTGGACTGTATTTTGTTCTATTGACTCCGGTAACTTTTTAAAAAAAATAATTATGTCAGGTTTTTTCAAAATTATTTTAGATTTTCTTTTTTTTTTTTTTTTTTACTGTGCCTTCTAAAGGAATGTTGGGATTAATAAGTATTTGTTTCAAATGACAGGATTTTGGGTAATTTTATTGACTGACTCCTAGATCAATTTGGAAAGAACTAACATCTTAGTGATATTGAATCTTCCAATTCACAATTGTGGATTTCTCTACAGGTATTTGAGTCTCTGATTTCCTTCCTCAGTGTTTTATAGGTCTCAGCATATAGATCTTACACAATTTTTTTAAATCAGAATTACTTATAAATATTTCGTTTTTGTACTATGATGAGTCTTCTACTTTATACATTTGGATTGAAGTCCCACATATCTAGTATTTAGAAATGTGATTTGATTTTGTACATTGATCTTGTATCCTCAAACCTTGATAAATTCATTTATTTGTGTCAGAAATTGTTTTCTAAATTTTATATCATTTTCCACCTTGATAATTTTGTCCTATAAAAAAAATAGAGAATTTTCCCCCCATCTTTTCTAATGTATTTGCCTTGTATTTCTTTTTCTTGCTTTATTACACTAGCCCCCGCGGGTCTGTTGAAGAAATGGGAGAAACATTCTTGCCTCAATCCCAGTCTTAGGGAGATAATAGTCAATGACTCACCGTTGGGGACGATGTCAACCTTGGGAATTTGATGGCTACTCGAGTTGAGAACGTTTCTTCCATTGAGTTGATGTATGGCATGACTCATCTGGAATCCATAAAGTTTTACCTCATGAGGAGATAAAGGCTTAGCCTCCAGTGAAAATTATTTCTTTAAAGACTAACTGAAGTGTTAGAAGTGTTCTAAAGCAGACAGCAAATGCAGACAATTTATCAAAGGGAGAGCAGCGGGCCCAGCAAGAGTCTATGCATTTGAACTGAGCCTGTTCTTTTTGCCTTCTTCCTCCCAGCTCAGAAAGGTAGAAACTGCACTGCAGATGAGTACAGCCAAGAACACCGTGTCCCTTCATCCTCCCACCACACCTCCCAAGACAGAAGGCCATCTTTGTGGGCCAGGGAATGGGTATCTCTGATTCTGCCTCAACTCCCAGTTCGGAAGGTGGTTTCCAAATGATGGAAACCACTGAGCAGCTAGGAGAGGGGCTCTTGCTCCCACCCTCCACTCATAAGATAGAGACTCTGCTGTGGGTGGCCTGTTACAGGCTCTTTAAAGACATAAGACTTATTTAAAAAAAAAAAAAAAAACTGCATTTGTTGAGTTTGTAACATTTACAGATGGAACATTGATACAAACAGTACCACACAGGGAGAGCAGGAACGACATTGTAACATTGTAGCAGTAATGTATCCACACTTAACTGGAATGAAGAGTGCCCATGAAGAGCATTTGATAAGTGGAGAGATAAAAGCTCTGCCTGAGACTGACCACCAAAAAAACCCAAAAAACAAAAGACAAAACAAAAAACAAAAACCTCAAGAAAATAGGGTAAAATATAGTTAAGGAAATTTAAATTTTCTAATTTACAAATATTGAGATGCAAAATAATAGAGTAAGAAAGCACACTGGGCAAACAACAGGGCAGAAGGCATAAGAAGATCAGATGGCAACTGTAAATTTAACTGTATCAACAATGGGAGGGATAATCTTGGTTTTCAGTTTGACTGAATCTAAAATCAACTAAGGCACAAGCTGCTGGATATTCCTGTGAGGAGCTCTCTTGATCAGATCATTTAGAGGGAAGCAGACGCATCTGAAATTTGGGTGGAAAAAGAAGGTGTTGCTTTTTGCATGCCTTCATTCTTGCTGCAGATACCTTCCTTTGCTAGTATTAGAACCAGCTTCTTCAGGATGCCAACACAGACTGAAGACCAGCAGCTCTCCAGGGATTCTTCAGGCTCTCAGTGCCAGCATGGGACTGTTGAGACATCCAGGCCCACTGAAGGAACAACTACCAAATTCTTGGCTTCTCCAGTGTGAGACAGCCATTGTTGGACTATCCAGACCATTTTATGTAAGTCGATCTAAGAAATCCGTTTCTAATAAATAAATTTATATATCTGCGTATAATGTATTATAAAATATATATATATATATATATATATATATATATATATATATATTATCATTTATGTTCCTTTGGAGAGCTCTCATTAATACAGATTTTAATATTAAATGTGTATGGATTAAACAATCAAAAAAGGGGAAGCATATTTATTCTAGGGAAAAAATGTACAGGCTAACTATATACTATCACAAAACACATTTACATTCAAAGATTTAAATCAATTAAAACTGTTTAAATGTTAATATATACTTGCAAACAGAAACCATAAGAAAAGAGGAAATAGAGCCATATTGACATCAAAACAGACAAGAATGTAAAAATACCCTATTACTATAATAAAAGTTGATTAATTGCAGTAAAAGACTGGAATGTTGAAAAACACTCCATGTCAACTAAACTTAGTAGGCACCTGTAGAGTATGTTACCCATTACTAGGTATCTGTAGAGTGTGCACCCATCAGAAAAATGTACACTGTTCTTAAACACACATGGACATTATCCAGAATGCACCATATACTAGACAACCTCCACAGATCTTAAAGGATTGGGTCAGGTGACATACACTCTCTAACCACATAATATAAAACCAGAAATCATTTTTAAGAAGAACATCTGAGTGGAAGAGAGACTGTTGGGGGATAGGAGAGAGACCTGAAGGAGTTGATGATAAGTGAGGCTGGTGGGGAGAAGTAAATATAATCCAAGTACTTTACACAAATGTGCAAAAATGTCACCATGAAGCACTGTTTTGTACAATTAATGTGTAGTGATAAAAATTAGAAATCAATTTAGGAAATCCATAGAACTATGAAAAATCAAATATTGTATCTCAGTTTAAAATGATGAAACCAAAAAGTGTATTACAAATTAACATGAAGGAAATAAAAAACCACAGGGTATCAATAGAGTTAAGAGAATGTGTAGAGACAAGTTTATAGCTATAAGTGCTTGTCTTTGAAAAAATAAATCAGCTAAGAAAGAGGGCTAGAGAGATGGTTAAGAGCACTTGGGTTCAGTTCACAGCATCCACATGACAGCTCACTACTGTTGGTAACTCTGGTCCCAAGGGATCTGATGCCCTCCTCTGGCCTCTATCAGCACTAGGAATTCAAGTGGTGTACAAGCATTCACAAGGGGGAAATGTCTATACATATAAAACTAAAACAAAACATTTAAAACAAAACCAAAACATTTAAAAATAAATAAGAAAGGACTGGAGTCGTAGCTTAGTGGTAAAGCATTTCCTAGCATGCTCAAAGAGCTGGGTTTGATCGCAGTAGGAGAAGTAAAAAGAAAGTGTTAAGGAAGAGGAGGAGAAAGAGGAGGAGGAGGAGGAGGAGGAAGAGGAGGAAGAGGAGGAAAAGGAGGAGGGAGGGAGGGAGGAGAAGGAGGGGGACGAGGGGGGAAGGAAGAAGAGGGGAGGAGGAAGAGGGGAGGAGGAGAAGGTGTTGGGAATTAATGAAGCTCTGAGAGGGTGGATGTGTATTGTTTGGCATGGACACAGCCAAGTCAAGGAGCCCAGTGCCTAAGACACATGGGAGTGTCAAAGCCTTTCTCTACTCCATGTTAGCAGTGTGCAAAGCACTAGCCAGAGAGCTTTTCTCCTCTGGGGTGACAGCAACCTGAGACTGCTCCCACAGAACACTTCCTATGGGTTACATCTCAAAGTAGAACAAGTCTTTATTCTTACTTGTTCCCTTTCCCAAACACTTTCAAATCTTGTATCAGCTGCCAAATCCCTCCTCAATACCCTCTAACTTAAATCTTCCAGAAGGAACTTCCCCAATTCTACTGTTTGTTTAAAAAAAAAAAAAAGTCTTCTATAATTTGAAAAATATTTTCACTGAATACAGAATTCCAGGTAGAACAGTTTTAAACCATTCTGAGGTTGCCACCACATTTTCTTCCGCCTTACCCAATTTCTGGTGGTAAGTACCCTTGGGGTTTTTTTCATATGTAATGTACCTCTTGGATTTTGTGTTTTCTTTTCAGTGGATGGAATGTAACACATCTACTTGACTTATTTGTTTTGGATTTTTGTTTTGTTCTGACTTTTTGTGGATAGTTGCATTTAATGACTGAAATTTTTGAATATGCAGTTATTCATTTAGTTATTGTATTTAGTTATCATATTATTTAGTTATTATATATTCAGAGCTATAGTTATTTATTTAGTTATTATATTTAGTTATTGTATTTAATTATATTATTTAGTTATTATATTTAATTATATTTAGTTATTAGATTTATTTAGTTATTGTTTCTTCAAACACCTTGTCTGTCCTAACCCTCTCTATCGTCTCCTCCCAGGATTGCTGCGGGGCATACCATAGACCGGTTCACGTTGCCCCCAGCTCCTGTATCCTTGTATTTTTCATAGATGTTGTGTTCTAGCCTGTCTTCAAGTTCACTCTGCTGTGAGGTTTGCTGGTCCCTTGTGAGCCTATAAAATCTTCATGTGCTGCTGGGCTCCTTCTAAGAACTGTGATTTGCTTTCTTCTTCGAGCTCTCACCCGTCTCCCGGTTTTTTTTTTCTTATAGCCCCACCCTTTTCCAGCAACGAGCCCTGAGATCTTACCCGCCGTGCACCTTTTTCGTTATATTCTTTAAATATCTATTTGTGTGGTGATCACTCTTTCTGTACAGCATTCTTATTGTGGACTGGCACCCTGGACACTCTCTGAGGTAGACACAGACACATTTTTCTTTCTACTGAGCTACAAAGTGGGGTTTAGGTTTGTGTCCCTTCTTGTCGAGAAGTAGGCTAACTTAGAAGCTGTTTGGAGTAATGGCCTCCCCAGAGTACAAAGGGTTTCAAATATCTCTATTGTAACTGAGCAGACACAGGTTCTAAAGACCCTGGTTACAGGTTCTGATCTGAGTGCTTTTCCAGATCTTCCCCCTGAGCTAGAGGACTTTTTCCTGCCCTTTCTTCCCAGCTGCTGTAGATTTTCCTAGTTTCTTAAGTGCAGCAGGTTTTTCATGCCCGTTTCTCTGTAAAATAAGACGTTTGTTCCGAAGGAGAGACCGGCCGGAGTATAGATAGCCTCGTAGCCTTTTTGCATAGTTGTTTCCTTCCTCTGGGAAACACAAAGGAAACTCTCAAGAGTCGCCCTATCTTTCTAAGCAGTGGAGAAAAAGCTCACGCTGAGATATTTGGGTTCCCATGAGGCACCCTGGGCTCATCTGGCTCCTTCAGCCCTCATGCAGCCTCCACCGACATCTCTATTACTCCGCCTTGCTCTTGCCCCCAGGGCTTGGTGGCCTTTCTCATCGCTAAGCAAGTTCATCTCCTTACACGTTGCTGTTTCTCTCTAGATGTGGGGCTAGGTGGTCATCCTGCAGCTTCATCTCGGTGGTGTACACAACAGAGACTGCCTCTGACCTGTCGGCTTCCTTCCCTATTGTGTGGGAGGGTCACTTTCCCCAGCTCTGCACACCTCCCCTTATGTTCATAATACACGCCTTGAGCCTCATCCTGATTTGCTTTCCATTGCTGTGATAAACACCATGACTCAAAGAGACTTGGGGGAGGCAAAGGTTGATTTGGTTCACACTTTCATGTCACAGTTCATCACTTAGAGAAGTTGGGGAAAGGAACTCAAGGCTGGAATCTGGAGGCAGGAACTGAAGCAGAGCTATGGAGGAGCACTGCTTCCCTGTTTGCTCCCCAGGACTTGCTTAGCCTGCATTCTTACACAACTCAGGACCAACTGCCCAGGGGTGGCACTGTGCCCAGAGGCCTCCCACATCAATCATTCAACAATAGAAAGCCCAGCAAACATGTCCGAGGGGCCCATCTGCTGGAGGCAATTCTTCAGTTAAGGGTTCCTCTACCTAAATAACTCTAATTTGTGTCAAGTTGACAAAAAAGTAAATAAATAACCTGCACAACATGTATTCTTTGGGAGGTGGAGATCTCATCTTATTTTTCTCTTTCATTTAAATTTGTAATCAATTGAAAGCATTCTAGGTACCCCACACCTTCACTGAGTTTTGAGCATGCAGAGATGAAGACTCTGGTTAAGAACACTTGCTGCTCTTGCAAAGGACCCAGAATCAGTTCCCAATGCACACACATGGCTGCCCACAATCATGTATAGTTCCAGATCCAGGGACCAGCACTCTCTTCTGACTTCCACAGGTACTACACACTTATGACGCACATAAACTCACACAGGTACACACATTTGCATAAATAAATCTTTATGGTTTTGATCAGTTGAAAGTACTCAAGGGACCCCACACATTCCCTTAGCCTCCACTCTGAAAACTTTCAACCCTCCTGAGGTTTGAAACAGCCTATCAGCTGGACCCTTCACTCTGTTTCCGTTAGGCTAAGTTTTCCATCAGCCTTTGTTATCAAAAGTGTTTCCTGAATTTGTCTTTCCTATTGCTTCTTGGAGCCTTTTAGGTTGTGAAAGTGTTGCCCTTTTCCTTCCAACTTGTGAGTGAAATAATTGTGGTTAAGCTCATCTTTATCTTTATCACCTTACCAAACGCAGCCAGCAGGCACTGTAAGCATCTCCTCCTCCACACTGTCCTCAGGAGCTGTGTGTTTGTGTCTCATTTCCCAAATCACCACATGTGACAGCCATGCCAAATGCTTTGCCATATTCTAACACCCTGTTCCTTCTGCCCAGCTTCTACAGCCCCCTCATTGCCTGCTGAGTTTTGGATCTAAAACATCCCCCAAAGACTATGTGCAAAAGGTTTGTTCCCCCAGACAATAGCTTACTGTGAGGTGATGTAACCTTTAGAAGGTGACGCCTACCTGGAGAAAGTTAGGTCATTGGGGGTGTTCTAGTCTGCTTTCTATTGCCATGATAAATATCACGACCAATAGAAGCTTAGGGAAGAAAAGGTTTTTCTTTTCTTTTCTTTGTTTCTTTGTTTCTTTGTTTCTTTCTTTCTTTCTTTCTTTCTTTCTTTCTTCGTTGTTGTTTTGTTTTGTCTTGTTTTGATGGGTGTTTTAAGACATGGTTTCTTTGTGTAACAGTCCTAGGTGTTCTAGAACTCTTTGTAGACCAGGCCAGCCTCGAACTCACAGAGGTCTGCTTGCCTGTGCCTCCTGAGAGCTGGGATTAAAACTGTGTGCCACCATGTCCCACTGGTTGTGTGCATCAGTTACATTGTTGGTTTTATTGTTGTTGTGTATATTTGTTGTTGCTGCTGTTGTTTGTTTTAGTTTCCTTTTCTCAGAGCTGAGGACTAAACCAGGGCCTTGAGCTTGCTAGGCAATCACTCCAACACTGAGCTAAATCCCGAGCCCCCAAGGTTTTTCCCCCTGGTCATAATCCAACACTGAGAAAAGTCAGAGCAAGAACTAAGTAGTAGGGCAGGAACCTGGAGGCAGGAGCTGAAACAGAAGTCATGGGGAATGGTGCTTACTGGCTTGTTCAACCTGCTTTCTTATTCTACCCAGGACTACTTTCTGTCTTTGTTAGGGTTTGCATTGCTGAGAAGAGACACCATGCTCAAGGCAACTGTTACAAGGGACAACATTTAATTGAGGCTGGCTTACAGGTTCAGCTTACAGGTCCATTATCATCATGGCAGGAAACATGGCAGCGTCCAGGCAGATACAGTGCTGAAGAAGGAGAAATGAATTCTACATCTCGATCCAACTGCAGCCAGGAAAGACTGTCTCTGGCCAGACTTGAGGATATACATGAGACCTCAAAGTCCATCCCCAAAGTGACACACTTCCTCCAACAAGGCCACTCTTCCTAACAGTACCACTCCCTATGGGCCAAGCATATTCAAACCACCACACCTTCTCAGGGGTGAGAATCAAAAGCTAACAAGCACAGGAGACATGTCCCTGATGGGGATAAGTGGGACTTTGGTCTCCTCCTCTTCTTCAGCCTCATTCTACCCTGTGTTGAGGTGCACAGGTACCCACCATACCTCCTTCATAATACACTAAGTCACCATACACCAGAACTGACTGTGCTGAGTAGCTATAAAGTGAAACCTCAACCAGTAAATAATAATAAACCTTCCTTCCTTATAAGTTTACAGTCTCTGTTATTTTATCACAGTGTTAAAAATCCAACTAGCATTCTACCCAACTATAAACAATGCTCCGTGTATTTTAGGTTTGGGTTTTTTCTGATGTGGACTTCCATATCAGTCAAGGAGAGAATGTCCTATGTGATTTCTTTACTTCCGTCATGGGTAGCTGACTGAGGGCTTTGCTCTGGCCCCCACTGCCTAGAGTCTTTCTGCCTAAGTTCCTACCTTATATATGATATCCCTAAGCTCCTTTTATATTGCACTCAGAATTTCAAGTGAATTGACCTACCATTTCATCCAACAGAACCAAAGGCACCGCAGACCTTACTTAGTGCCTTCATGACTCAGAACAAATGTCCCCTGATCCATTTTTGATTCAAACACTTGGGACTGCATTCATAGTCTTGCCTCTGGGAGTGGGATTGTGTCCAATCAGAAATTCAAGTCTCCCTGACCCTGGGGGCTTGCTCAGAGGGGAGCTTGTAATCAAAGTTAGCTCGGCTAGGTCTACACACCTGAGCCTCCTTTGCAGTATCATGACAATATCCTTCTCTAGTGGACTTGGAACTGTAGGATTGCAATCATAACATTGGCAGGGCTACCGTGTACTCAAAGTATCACCTGACAGTGTCTTTACTACAAGGCAGGGAGATGAAGGAAGAGGAGAATGAGAAGAAGAGGGTAGTCTCAAAGCTCAGCCTTCCCTGGTCCACTGAAAGACTTTTGGCTACAATAAATTTCTTCTTGGCCCCAGTTGGATGCTGTTAGATACACCTGCTAGAATCCTGAGCAACATTCTTCTATTCTGGAGTGTGGTCAATTCAGTTTTCATGTCTGGCGCCTCCCATATCCTAACCAGCATCCTCTGAGGAGACCATTTTAGAAAGACAGAGAAAGCAACCTCCCTCATGCCCTGGATAGAGCAAGCAGGTCAAAGATCCCATGTGAAAGATATGTAAGATCAACCTGAGGCCATCAGCTTTAAAAGGTACCCAATCAATAGGAAGTCATTAAAAATCAATCCCGTGGCAATGAAGGCTCCCACTTGCTCACTCTAATGCTGGGATTATTTCCCATTGATATGCATAGCATATGCCAATTTAAATTTATTGAAGCACTTCATGTTTGTTTTGTTTTTTTTTTAAGTACTTAAATTTGGAAAAGATGAGCTTTATGGGCCAGGCTAGTGAAGAATGATCAGAAGTGTTAGAAAATGTGATGCACTTTTTGTCATTTACAAAAGGTTAAAGAATGGGGTTTATGAAATTCTTGATGATTTAAAATCATAAGTTCACTTTAGTCCAGGGCAGTATCAGAATCTGAGAATCACTGTGTGTGTGTGTGTGTGTGTGTGTGTGTGTGTGTGTGTGTGTGTGTGTGTGTTTATATATAAACATTACACACACACCCACATACATCAAACACAGGATTTGTTACAGTGGCTTATAGAATGTGGTCCAGCTAGTTCAACAGTGTCTGTCTCCCAACAGAAAGTTCAGGAGTCCAGGAAGACTGATATCCACTGGTCTTCAGTGTACACTGAAATTCTGAAGAAGTAGACTGTAAAACTAGTAAAGAAATGGACTTTCGGGTGAGAACAAGAGTTAGCAGGCAAACAGCTTCCTTCTTCCTTGTCCTTTTTGTAGGCTGCCATGAGAAGGTGTGGCCCAGATTTAGGGTGGGTCTCTCAACCTTGAGTGATCTGGATTTAAGATGGGTTGCCCCACCTCAAAAGAGCCAGTCAGCTAAAAATCCCTCACAGGTGTGCCCAGCAACTTGGGTTTCTAGTTCATTCTAGCTGTCGTCAAGTTGACAACCAAGAGTAACTATCATACATGGTTCACCCTTTGGCTTGCCCAGACTGATCCTCAAAACTTAGACCTTGCCCCCAGGAGAGTCACCTAAAAGAGCATTTAAAAGTCAATTCAAGGTTTGCCTCAAATTTACTTATTTCATTTACAAGCAATGTGGGTTTTCTGTAAGCATGATATTACAGTGATTCCAAATATTTAGCAGAACTCACATTCTTAAAAGAATTCCACTCAGTCAGATTAAAACTCATTTAAAAATTTTTGAAGTGATTTTAATTGGTCTTCTCTTCAGGCTGGAGGGAAAAAAAAAAAAAACATCTTACTTCACTTTTAAGAACATTAATTTTTTGTTTTGCCCTGCTTGTTAAAGACGCACGTGTAAAGTTAGTGTAATCAGCACTGTGATTTCAGGAATCTTAATCTCACAAAATAAACATTGATCAACCTGCAGAACATCAGATTGCTGGGAGCAGGCAAGAGCGATATTGCTTCTTCACTGGGGCTGAAGGACCCATCTGCTTCCCAGAGGGCTCGAATACTCAGCCACAGATGAAGCAAGACACCGCCCTTCTCTGGAACAAAGAGAAGGCAGGGAGGATCTGTAGGGGGCTTGAGGGTACTGAGGGTGGGCTTTCTCTTCCCAAGAAGCTTCGGCTGAATTTGACTTTCTGTATCCACACTCCGTCTTTGAATTTAACCTATAATAACTCATCATGATGGTCCCTGATCCTGGGCATGACTTAGCACAGGTGCTGGTGCCTACATTTGCTAATCTTGTCCTAAAAAGAAAAAAAAAATGTCCATTGTAAAAAAGATAAACATTTTCTTCCTGTAATCATCCATTAAAAATACTCCCATGTTGAGCTGGAAAAGTGCTCAGCCAGGAAAAAGTGCTTGTGGCCAAATCTGATGACCTGAGTTTTATTTTCAGGACTCATATGATGGTGATATAAAATAGATGCCACAAAACTATCCTCTGATCTCTGCTCATTGGTGCGCGCACACACACACACACACACACAATTAAATTCTTTTTAAAAACACGTATGTTCCATGGGTAATCAAAAATGTTGCTCAAATGAAGGAAGGTATGTAAACATAAGAACATAGATCTGTCCCATTCGGAGTATTTGTCAACTCTCCGTGCCTGAATAACTTACCAATTATTATTTATTCACTCATTGATTTGATTTTTCAGGAGTCTTTACTATCAGCTTGGGCTGAGCTAGAACTCGTGATATAGTTCAAAGAGTGCTTGGACATCTAATCCTCGCCTCTACCTGAGGAGTGCTGAGTTAGAGGCATACGACAACACTTGGCTCTGCCTGGGGTTCCCCTCCTGGTTTGTGCTTCATCTTAAACTCCCACAGGTTTCTGGAAGCATGGACCTGCCTCAGGAGGCTTCAGTACCTCACAGACATTAAGAGCCATTCTTTGTCTGGCTACCTCAGCAGAGAGATCTCCCCGTCATCCATAGGAGTGACTCCTGGGGGAGGGGGATTTAGGGGTCCTCCACCTGGGAGCTAGGGAGTCACCAGCTTCTTGTTTCTTACTACCAGATCCTTGAGATGCCCACTGATAGGACAGAAAGGGAAAGGAAATTACATCCAGTGAGTCACTTTATCAAGAAAATGCCTCAAGAAATTGGTTGTTACCTGCAGATAACAACTGGTTTGTTAGCTAATAGCCAGGGGCAAAGCCAAGGCCGGTAACAGCTCCAGCTGTCCAGTCGTTAACTGCAGTAAAGGCCGATTCTGAGGTGGTTATTGCTGTGATAAAACGTCCTCAAAAGATTATAACAGCAATAGTGTATAGGAGAAAAAAAAAGTCTTAGTGGCCCTGGTATGACTGAATGGCTGCGTTTGAAAAATTGGCCGTTCCCCGGCGGTTCATAACCGATTTTCCACCAGTCAAAAGCAAGTTGTGCTCTGTTAGGTTTATTGTACAAGGCAATAAAAATATTGGCCAGGTTAAACTGTCAGCGTGCTGTGGCATTAACCATTCTTTTACTGTGTTTAATTTAAGCGTTACGATGATTCATTATGGAAGAACGTGTCCCATGCAAATGAACAGACATCGAGTGTCAAAAATATGCACGGTGTTTTTTTTTAAAGCAAAATTAATTTTTATTTGACAGCTTCTGTGGGCGGAAGGACATCGGAGATGTGACAAAAAGTGTACAGAACTTATACTTTTTTTAAATTGCCATGGCATCTCTGAGAGGTTGAGTCGTGACAGTGCGGTTTCCCTGGGGTGTCTGCCTGCTGTGTGTTAAATAGAATGTCTGCTTGGGGCACGTGTCACCCAACAGATGCCTTCTAGAGGAACACAGCTCAGGGATATACCTGGTGGTCCCAGTGCCAAGTGACTTCCTGCCTCACAGACCTAGGCTTTTGGCTTTTTCATAGGTCTTTCACACATCTGGAACCAAATGACTCTGGTATGGACTGCCACAAGGCTGACCTGTCAGATCAGGCTGGTGGGCAAGCTTCCAGGGAGATCTGTGACCTAGGAAGAGCCAGCCAACAGTCAAGGTAACAGATGACTGGGATCCACCTGCTTGTAAGGGAGTCAAGAGTCTACCTTGAGGCTAGTATCTTCTCTGCATGTCCTCTCGCAACCCTATTAACTGTGGGATCTTATTATCAAAACCTATGGGTGTTCAAGCTAGTTGCTTGCTGCCTAAATCAAGGATGTGGCTGCCACTGGTCATGGGGGCATCTGATAGAAAGCTAACATGGTTCCTGACCCTGACCAGGAGAGAAAAGTCTATGCTCTCCTCTCCTCAGTCCCAAGAATGTTCTATCTTACCCCTTGCACAGCACACGGCGCTTTCTGTCTCAGCTAAGAACAAGCTATTGACAGCCCTTGCTGCCCACCCCTACTGCTGCTCCTTGAACAAACAAGCAAACAAACAAAAAGGTCCTCATGTGGTGTCCAGACACCACATGTATCCAGTTCCCTTCAGAAGCAGGCAAGCTGAAAAGCACCATGCTCCACCCACATGCACACACTTTCTAGAGCCTTCTCTGAAACCTAGTCTGCCTGAGGACTACAACTATGACTCTCCATCCAGGCTCCTGTTTGGGGCAACTTCACATCACTAGACTCTCTGTCTCTAATACACTAACATCCACCAGCCACCCAAGGGCAAGGTGTCCAGCATCTGAGTAGAATGCTGGAGGTGCCCCATGGGTGGTCCTGTCAGCGGGATCTGCATGGATCCAAACAGGGTCCCTGCTTCCTTGTTCCCTCAAAGCACTCAGGCCAACCCAGGTTATATGCTGGGCTTAAAATGGCTCCAACTGGCTCCCTAGAAACTCCATATACTTTCCTTCCAGGAGGCCACATGATCCTGAGCCAGCCCAGAAGACTCAGATTCCACAGCCTGGGAAGATCCCTTCAAGCATCTGGGCTCTGGGAAACAACGTCAACACACAGGCACCCAAATATCCACATAGTCATCCACCCACTCTCTCATCAAACACACACATACCGTGTTGCATGTCCCAGCATCTTATCCAGCCAAGCTGCCATCACAAAGCTCTGTAGACTGGAGCTCAGGCACACCTATTTCTCACAGTTCTGAAAAACTGAAAGTCCAAGACCGACCAAGGTTCTACCAGACCAAGATGCCAGCTGACTGAGAGGGCTCCTCCCAGAATGACCCCCAGAGGCTCATATAGAAATACTTAGTCCCTAGCTGATGGAACTGTTCTAGAAGGATTAGGAGGTGTGGCCTTGTTGGAAGAAGTATGTCACTGAGGGCAGGCTGTGAGGTTTCACATCATTCTCAGTGTGCTCTTCCTGCCTCCCACTTGAAGTTTGAGAGTGTGATCTCTCAGCTGTCCCTGCCACCATGCCATTGCTCTGCCATCATGGACTCCAACCCTCTAAAACCTTAAGCCCAATTAAACATCGTCTTTTAGAAGTCGACTTGTTCCTGTCATTTCATCACAGCAATAGAACAGTAACTAAGACATGGATGAAGCATGCCGTCTTGCTATGTCTTGCCATTTCAGGGACAGTGATCTTGTTCTTGGATCTATTCTTATTGTTATAAAGGTCCCATGCCCATCATCATAATCTCTCCTAAGGCCAGTTACCTGCCATGGGCTCCACCCCCAAACACCGTTGTTCTGGGAAGCAGGGTTTCTGCATATGAATCTGGGAGACACCAACATTCAGTTCATAAAATCACACACACATATATACGTGCGTGTATATATTATATCTGCACAAGTACATGTACACACAGACACTAGCACTCACCTGCACACATGCACATATACACACTCACATGCATACCTATAAGACCATAAGCTGGCACACAGAGCTTGTGCACAGCCTCTGATAAAATTGAGTGATGTTTAATGAGCCTTGTGTTAAGCTGGCCAGATTGGTGCACACTCTGCTCCTTAAAAGCCCAGTTCTGGCAACACAGACCCAGTGAGCATAAGTTTACCAACCATAATCCAGGTCTATTGATCGTCTGTGACGAATACCTCAGAAAACAATATAGGTTGTTAAGTATTAGTTGCTTTAGTTTTTTAAATTTTATGTATGAGTACACTGTAGCTGTCTTCAGACACACCAGAAGGGGGCATCCAATCCCACTACACATGGTTGTGAGCCCCTGTGTGGTTGCTGAGAATTAAACTCGGGACCTCTGGAAGAGAAGTCAGTGCTCTTAACTGCTAAGCCCTCTCTCCAGCCACTGTTAGTACTTGTTTTAATCAGTTCTATGGCTAAATACATGACAGAAAACACCTCGAGTGAGGGAAGTTTGCTTTGGGTCATAGTTTGGGAGTAAGTACAGCCCATCCTTTAAAGGCTTGAGGGCAAGAGCAGTTTAAAGCTAGGGCAAGCTGAGTCAGGAAGAAGAGCAGAGAACTGCGCTCAACTGGCTTTCTCCTGACTTCATCTGTGTTTCATTTGTGCTGTGTCCACAGACATGTGCACATTCACATGTGTGCACCTAAACGTGGAGTCGAGAAGCCTACTGGACAGATGGCAGAGTGGTGTGTTTCTAACACTGTTGGTTAGAAACTTTCTCTGTTCTGCACACCAGCCTAGGAGAGGCAAGTAGCTCTGGCTCCTGAGCCCTGTACCCCCAAGCTCTCAGGGACAACTGGGTTCTCACCCCCCCAGTGGGAAAGCCTGGCAGGAAAATGGTTCGTTGTTTGCTGAGTGATTTGAGGTAAAGCTGAGAATCCAGGGTGCTGGGGGGTCTCCCTAATCCTCATCTCATTGTTACTTTTACAGACCAGGCTGTTTCTTATACTATGGAAGCTGCAAGAGCCCCTGCCCTGGTCCCTTCAGCCTCACTCTCTGGACAGCGCTCTCATACACTGATGCTCTATACGCTAGCCATGTCTTCCCAGCAGGGTCCAGAGTTCTTGGAAGCCAAGCCTCCAGCCAGTCCAAAGAAGCACTAGTGAAGAACTGGGCAGTGACCACACCTCGCAACTTGTGCTACATGGTCCCTTGGTGGTCCCAGGAAGTGGCCTTGGTCAGGTGATGCTGCACATTTGCTCAGACCTCTACCAACTCAAAAAGAACACACATCCTAGTCTTGACTTTTCCCTGGCATCCATTTTAAAGCACCGATCATCCCTCCCCACATTTTTCTTTGACCCCCCCATGCATCATTCTGTGTTGCAGATTGATTATAGCATTGTGTTTTCTAAAACTATATTGTGCTTTGCAAAAGTAACACCAAAAAAGATGAATGAAATGATATAAAATTCTTATTGTTTATTCTTATTCCTGGCCAACTCAGTATTGTAGATGGAAAAGCACAGCCCTAGACAAGTCTGTATGATGTACTTCAGCACAGTGGTTTAGCACAATTGACTTCAAGAACATGTCACCCACAAACATAACTAATTTTCTGTTTACCCAGAGAAGCAAGAGTTAGTGTTATGTCCCCAAAGCTCATCCAGTTTCAGATTTAAAGCACCATTTCCCCGCAGATCCTTGGGTGGCAAGCCTGTGCTTGCACGTCTCCACAAAAACCCACCAGGTCCCCATTCTCCTAAGTTCTCAAAGGCTGCGATTGACTAATTCTGTTCTTCTGTAATTGCTAAATCAAAAGAATTTATTATCCCTGAAACTTTAAATTGGAAGGAAATAAGAGGAGGAGGTTAGCACTGAACCTTAATAATGATAAAAATTCAACCATGGTCAGCCGCCTGCAAACCCATAATCCTCATCCAGGAGAAGATGGCAAACGAGGGAGGTGGGCTGCTCTGAACCAGCACAGCCATGTCGCACTTCCATTCTGCTCCAAGTAGCTGATGTGGGCTCCTTCCAGGAGGGAGAGAGAGCAGCACGGGCTTTTCTGCTACCTGCTTAAATGGGGCCTAATTCCTCTTATTTTGCTGTAATTAATTTGGCTTAATTCTCTCTCCCCTTGTTAGAGGCTTCTTGCCATATTCTGGGATTTTAAAGATCACCCTGGGATAGAAAGAAAGGGGAAGAGAGAGAGAGAGGCAGGAGATGGAAGAGGGGGAGAGCAAGGAGGTGAAAGAGCTTAGCTTCACAGTATTCCCTCAGCAATCAGAAGGGTACCTCTTTGGGGTTGGGACCCCGGGCTTGGGTGGGGCTAAATAAAGCCAGTGCGTGGCTAGGGCAGTATTCACCCACGGAGATGCTCCCAAGACAGGGCCTGTAAAAATTAGTATTTTTGTGTCCAAGCTGGAATTCCCTGCTGAAGCCATACTGTTGTTCTTCGTCCATGGGCTCCCCTTAAGAGGCCCAGAGCTCCAGAGCAGATCCAACCTATCCACAAGGATTAGGCAAGCCATAGTGAGCCCCCTCACAGGCAGGTTGCCACACTACTAGGTCACCCAGGGTCTAGAGGTCACCATGTGAACCAACAGGAAGCAGGCACATTCCCTATCCTCATGCTAGGGGGAAAAAATCCTTCTACGAACCTGCAAAGTCTGACCTCTGTTTCCTGAGCCCAGGTTGTTAGAGCGACTAGTCTGTTTCCTCCATCTTGTCTTACATCCTTCACTCAAGATGTGGCCATGCCGCCTAACAGTCTGTTAGCCCAGAATATTTGCCTGTGCTGTCAAGATTTTGTTCATGCCCCATTTGGCCACGCCCTCCCACAATGTCATCTCCAGAACAAGCAGCCTCTCCCCTCAACACACTCCTAATCTTATCCCGAGTCCACTTCTGCTGGTCAGCATGCCCACCCTGGTTTCCCAGCTGCCTAGCGCCCGCTTGTTTTTTATTTTTTTTTATTTTAAAAGCTATTTATAAAAATTAACTTTGTGTGCACACGTGGTTTTGTGTGCGCATGTGTATGAGGCGTCTATGCACAATGCCTGAGCCTGTGCACACCGGGGGAGCCAGAGGAGAGTATCCAGTGTCCGCCTCTCACTCTCCATCTTATTCCCTGGGAGGCGGAGTCTCTTTCTGAACCTGGAGCTTGCATTGTCTAGCTAGGCAGCAGCCAGCAAGCCCAAGTGATCCCCCTGTCTCTGGGATTACAGATGTGAGACCGACTGTGGCTGGCTTGTTCCAGGGATGCTGGGATCTGAACTCTGCCCGACCGAGTGCTTTCATAACAAGTGCTCTCAACCACTGAACCATCTCTTCAGCTGCGGGATTTTACTAGTGTATAGTCATAAATATATACGGTTGTATACGAATCTAAGTCACAAGTATAAGACAATGACTTTCAAATGACATTTTTGCTCATGTACTCCATGTACTTTGATCACCCCATTCTTCTTATGTCCCCTCCCTCCTACCAATTCCTCACTCTCCCACAGTAGCTCCCCTTCCGCTTCTATGCCTTGTCTCCGTTTTTTTTTTTCTAAAGCTGGACTCTAAATATGAGGACAAACACGAGTCTTTTTTTTTTTTTTTTTTTTTTTAATCTCCCCCAGTCTGGCTTATTTTGTTCAACATCATGATTTCCGGCTCCATCTATTTTCCTGGGGAAAAAAATGACATGATTGCTTTCTTCTTTGTGGCTGAATCAAATTCTGTTTATATTTATGCCACATTTTCTGCAGCCAGCCCTTGAGCACTTAGGCTGGTTCTGTGGCTTGACGTTTGTAGGTTGTGCAGCAATCGACGTGAGTGCTCACACATCTCTGGTGTCAAGTGCCTTCTATTCCTTCAGGCACATGTCCGAGACAGGATAGTTGGGTCATAGTGTTCTCAGGTGTCTGGGTTACTCGGCTTATGTTTGCAACGACAAACTACCCTGCAGGAGTGACTAGGGTACAGTCCAATGTGTTGGGAGGTCATGATGAAGAGCCTGCAGCAGCAAATCCCATTCATCCACAGTCAGGAAGCAGAGGGAGCTGAAAGCTCTTTCTCAGCTCACTTTCTCCTTTTTCTTCAACTCTAGCCCATGGGAAGTTACCTCCCACAATTAAGTTGGGCCTTCCGGCCTCAGTTAACCTAATCTACAAGGTCCTCACAGGCACCCAGAGTCTTGTCTCCTTGGTAATTCTAGATCCAGTCAAGCCAACATTATTAACACCATGGCTGTCTGAGACCTACCAGGGTTCTAGGTTCTTAGCAAGTTAACCAAAGGACTGAAGAAGTTTGCACAGTTGACAGCTAAAGGTTTGATTCCAAAGACAACCATCTGTCCTAACCGTCCATCCACCCATCCACCCATCCATCCATCCCACCCATCCATTCATCCCATCCATCCATCCATCCATCCATCCCATCTATCCTACCCATCCATCCATCCATCCCATCCATACATCCATCACACCCACCCATCCTACCCATCCTTCTATCCCACCCATATATCCATCCATCATACATACATACATTGATTCCATCCATCCATCCATCCATCCATCCATCCATCCATCCATTCATCCCATCTCTCCAGGCTCAGGCAAGATGGTTCAGGAGCTCTACATTCTTTTCTGGACATCTTTTACATGAGTTTAAGAAGAAGGAGGAGATGATCCCTTGGGTCAGGATTGGTTAGATCCTTACCCTGACTGCCAGATGAGCTGTTATGTAACTTTGGACAACCTGTACAGGAATAGACATACATCCCATAATTTTAAGCCATACACAGAAGATGATGGTAATTAGAAGGGTTTCCTGATAAGTCATCTCAAGGACAGATTATTTCTCACTGTGTTTATTATACCCAACCCTGGCTGGTTTGAGCAGACCTTGTTTAACTCTCTACCAGAAGTGCCTGACCACAGATTACCCTCAGGAGTCTAAGATGTTGCAGGTTGTGTCTGCTCCCAGGACATATTTTTCCAAAGGTTGTTCCTTACACTGCCTGTCTATGTATATCTGTTTTTAAATTTTTGAGGAGCCTGAATACAGATCTCCATAACTGGCCAAAGGAGTTGATATTTCTACCCACTGTGTATAAGGTTCCTCTTTCCCCACATCCTCATAAGCACAGGTTGTTATTTGCTTTCTTGGTGAATTCTGACTGTAGTTGGGTGAGATCTCAATGTAGCTTTGATGTATACTTCTTTGATGGCAAACGAGTGTATGCCTCCATGTCTTTGAAAGGGGTCACTGTAAGACTGTGAGGCTTGGGGAGGGGCTGCAGCCACAGGTGGGGTCACTTCCTCTACACAACACCAATGTGCAGCAGCAGTGCTGGTGGGAGTTGGCAGAAAGCAGCAGGGAAGGCTGCTGAGATGATGGTTTGGAGGGAAGATCAGGCAGCACCCTAGCTCCTTCACCTTGCACTTCTCCTTCTTAGGAACCCCAGGCACCTTCTCCACTCTCAACTTCCATCAAACCACATGCTCATCAAACGTCATCAGACTATGTGAGCATCTGCTGGGCGTCTCCCAAGGCCTCTGTCCTTCATCCTCAACACAACCACAGCCTTGTTATCTGCTTTTGTAGCCCCATGACCGCTCTCTTGCAGGACCTCTACCCTCTGTCACCTGGATAAAGTCCTCACCATCTCATGGACACCTCCACACCCACGGTCTCTGGTGACTGCATCTACCATCTTGGGAAGCTAAGACAGTAATGTCTGTCCTTTAATTGTATAATTAGCTGACCGATATTTCTCCCTCCACATTTTTTAGCCCAGGGCCTACAGTAAGTAGGGCCTGACAAGGAGCAGTCACCCAATAAAATTAATTTTAATTTAATTTATATTTATTTTAATGAAAATCACAGAATAAAAAATATGTACAGGATAGATAATGGAGAAGTGTCTGATACCAGGATGAGTCTATCAATGTATAAATATGTTAAATTACTTGTATGGGGGCTGGATGGAGGCCTCAGTAGTTAAAAGCACAGGTTGCTCTTGCAGAGGACTCAATTCCTAGTGCCTATATGGTAGCTTACAACCATCTGTAACCCTAGTTCCAGGGGATCCTACTGGCCTTTGCAAGGAGTGCATACATGCAGGCGTTCATACACATAAAGTAAAATAAACAAATCCTTTTTTGCTTTTGAGGAGGAAAGGGTTTATTTCACTTATACTCCCATACCACAGTCCATCATTAAATGGCATTAGGGTAGGAAGTCAAAAAAAAATGTGGAAAGTTTCCTGAATTTGCGTGTCATCCTTGGGCAGGGGCCATGCTAATCTTCTCTGTATTGTTCCAATTTTAGTATATGTGCTGCCGAAGCGAGCACACAAATCTTTTTAAAAGTTATCTTGTGCCACTTTCAAAAGAGATTTGTCTATTTTTATGCTAGGTGGCGAGTGTTTTGCTTGCATGAAAGTCTGCACCATGTGCATGCAGTCTCCACAGGGGCCAAAGGGGGGCCTCAGATTCCCTACAATTGGAGTTACAGACAGCTATGAGACACCATATGGATACTTACAATTGAACCTAGGTTCTGCATAAGAACAGCCAGTGCTCTTAACCAATGAGCCGTTTCTCCAGCCCACTTCTGTAGCACTTTGATAAAGCACCTGACAAGAGCCAATTTAAGGGAGAAAACATCCTCTGGGCTCATGGTTCCAATATGAACCATGCAATATGAACCAATTGCAGGGACCAATATGGAGGGAAAATCAAGGGATTGGGCCAATCCACATCTTATCGACTGACATAGGGAAGGCTAGAGAGAAGAGCTACCATTAAGGTGCCTGGGAACACACGCAAAGTGGGTTTTCAGAAGTCCACACCGGCTGGTTGTGCTGCATAGCTTCTCTTTCTATGTTGTGTCCAAGGAGTCTTTAGAACCTGCGTGTCCTCTGCAGATCCACTTGCTATTTCTTTTTAAAACACTCAGACACAGTCCTTATTATGAAGCAAAACCATGTGTGTCTGTGATGGAAGTCAGTTCTCCCTATTTTACAGAAATTCCCGACAATCATGCCTTGAGTCTACTTAATAGAGCCCCCACCAGCCCCACAACCTTCCCAAATACAACTTTGTACTTGGGCTTTACCCCAAGGCCTCCGTTTCAGCTCATGCTTTGTTTTCTCTTCATCTTAATCTGTTTTATATCTTAATGCTATTTTCCTGAATGTATTTTTGTCATCCACATTAAATGCTTCCGGAATAAAGTAGATGTGGACCAACAAATAAGCAAACACGCCTGCCTGGTGGTATGACTGCCTCTCCTACTCCATCACCAGCCAGGTAGAGCCCCACAGAAGACTATGAAAACATCTCTAACAGACCAGAGAATAGGGGCTGAAAGGACCTGAAATGTGGGAAGGGAGCAACATCAAGTGTGGCCATAAAAAAAATGGGGAGAATGTTTATTCAAGGCCATGGCTACTCCGGAGTCAGCATGGATGGAGGATGATCATTCTTGGCCAAAACTTGACACTAGAATGCCAAGAAGTAGACTATCTGGGAATGATGGGTGACTTGTGCCTGTATTCCCAGCACTAGGGAGGTAGAGATAAGAGAGTTCAGAGTTCCAGATCAACCTGATATTGTGCAACTCTACAGTAAAAAATAAGATCTAAGGGGAAGGGAGGGTGAGAGAGAGGTGGGTAAGGGAGGAGAGGGAAACAGAATGTGACCAAGCCAACCCTTTCTGGGAATAGGAGTAGGCAAAGGAGGAGACCCTGGTTCCATACCACTGTCCTGGGAAGGTCTACTTTGTTATAGAAGCCACCTGAGCAATAGTCTCTGTCTGGCTGACCATCTCTCTCCAGACATACAAGGAGGAGTGACAGGCTAGAAGGGAAAGTTATTGAAGCTGATTGAATCAGAAGGAGACGCTGTGGGCACAGGGCCAGAGAGTATTCTTGGATGGGACTTTTTTGTTTCCAGTGTCCTATGGAACCAGCTGCAATTCTTTTTTTAAGTACCATTCCAGCTGACCTTTTGAAAGGAAGGATTTGTATTTCAATAGGAAATCTGCATTTCCACTGGAGGCAGAGGCTCAATTTTCTGTCCTTGGTTGTTCTCAGACAAGCAAATTCTGTGTGTGTGTGTGTGTGTGTGTGTGTGTGTGTGTGTGTGTGTGTGTGTGTGTGTTGAGGGGAGACTATCTGTAAATTTGCTCTAAATCAAAGACAAGACCCCAAGTGTCCATAGAGTGGCAGCCTAGAGGCTGATGCACTGATGGAGAGAGGGATAGCTCTGTCTGTCATCAGTGCACATGAGGACATCTTGCCATATTCATTCCTTGGGAACACACAAAAGTAACCAGTAGAGAAATACTGGGAAGAGACTGCACAGACCTGGATATCAAATGGCCTTTGCTTTCATTGGATAGGAGATGAAGTAGATACTTGTTACATTTTTTTTAAAGGAAGACATGGATATTGGGAAATTGATGGAAGATTAGTTTTGTGAGTACAATGGTTTGGAGTATAGATGGGTGGATAAGTAGATGTGTGGATGGGTGGATAAATAGGTGGGTGAGTGGGTGGGTGAATGGATAGATTGGTGGGTGGGTAGATGAGTGGATATACAGGAGCGTGGGAAGGTGGAAAGATGGGTGGATAGATGGATGGATGGGTGGATAGATGGATGGGTAGGTGAATAGAAGGATAGATGGATAGGTAGATGGATGGGTAGATGATGGATGGATGGATGGATGGATGGATGGATGGATGGATGGATGGATGGACTGGTGGATAGATGGGTGGGTGGGTGAATGGATGAATGGGTAAGTAGACAGGTAGCAAGCAAATGTGTATGTGTGTGTGTGTGTGTGTGTGTGTGTGTGTGTGTAAAATTTGTGAGTTCTAGATAGCAGTTGAGAATGGACATAAAGTACATTTAATTTTGTAGTCACAGAAAAGTACTAGAGAAAGGAAGGGAAGAAGGAAAGTGAGAGGTAGACAGATCGAGAAAAGCGGTTGTCACATGACTCCCCAGGCTTATACCACGGTGGACAATGGGCTGCACAACATCAGCAAGTGAACACAGAACCATGGTGAAGGCGATGACCTGGAAGCAGAAGGCTTTGATGTTGCTGTCACTTCAGAAGGTGCCACTGGCCTAACATCCAGACCCTAGTAACCTCTAGGAGAAAGTAGGGCATCTGCTGTAGCCAAGTTAGGATTTACTCAGGATTAGGAATGAACCACAACCTGCAGGGTACACGAGGGAGAGGGGGCAAGGACCACATTTGCCCTGGTTCAGCTTAGTGGACATTCTTGGACAGCAGGACACAGGGCTCCAGTTGCAGGTGCCTAGGCACCAAGCCACTAAGATCTGAGCCCCACACTACAATGGCCTGCAGGAACTGGGGCGAGAACTCTAGACTTGGGGAGGAGAGAGAAGGGAAGCCAGACTGTAGCTGGCTCCAAGTCTCTGTCCATTAACAGTAAAAATGAGGAAATGCAGGAGGGAGCTGATAAAGCTGGCTCTGCTGGGACAACCTAGAGACAGCACATGGGCCCAGAAACCCATTTTTCAGGGACAGTGTGCTCTGTGCCCTCCTGTTGCCATGGTGACCTGGGCATGCTGCAACCCGTTGTCGTGGGTGCTGAACTGGTTAAGAATCAAGAGGGAGGAAGGGCCATTCACCCTAGCTATTCTCCTGAAACAAGCCCAAAATCTCTTCAGAGACTTTGATTTTATTCTCGGAAAGAAAACAATATATTAAACATCGAACTTTCTGGATTATTTAAATGATGGGTATTATCACTCATATAGGTGTTATCCAAAAACAGAGGAACCAGGGCTGGGGCGCGAGCTCCCTCCAGCCACTGTTACAGCTCATGTCCAAGAGGCTCCTGACCTCATCCCTGCATCTGACCTTGAGGAAGGCTCTCCCAGGACAGGTTTCTCTGACCGCTCTTGGACACAGTGGTCTCTATGGATAGAGATCCCTGGGGTCACTATCTGCAGCCTAGATTGAAAGATGTGTCCATTGAATCTCTGTATCTCCATCAAGGCAGGAACAACAGACAAAAAGAAAGAAGAACATAAATTAAATGTACCAGTTTTACCCCATAAGAGGTGAGTCCAGAAGAGAGGGTGAGGGAAAGTGGGGAAACTAAATGATCTTTATCTCTTTCAGACATACCCTCAAGAGATAGACCCAGGTCCAGTCCTCACTGACATCTAGTCAGGTGCCTACTGAGTGGCCCTAATGACTTGCTTAGCCTCTCTGGGTCTCTGAAGCAGGACAGAGTAGGTGATGTTTTAGCCTTTCAGATCCTTAAGCTCTTGAGAGAGAGGTCAAGGCTGAGACTGGTAGGGAAAGGTACCTTGCAGCTTCTGGCCTATGTTTTCTAGAGAACATCGACAGCCCGTGGGTTCAGAAGCCTCCTGGACCAGCAAGGGAGTGCTGTCCTAGTCATTCAGTGGGGCTCTGGGAATGTGGACGGGAACTGAGAACTGCCTTGGCATTGTGGGGCAGGGTCTAGGACCCTTGAGCATGCTCCAGGGATGGCGAAGATGTAGGAGAAGAGACAGATGTAGAGCCCAACACTCAATTACCATCCTAGTTGTGGCTACTGGGGGCCAAAACCTAATGGTCACAGACACAGCAGGATGAAACTCAACCATGGATGGAGATAGGTAGAGGCCTGACTAGGGAAGTGATTTGGCCAAGAGTCCTTCCTGGCTGTGGTCACAGCTTCTGGCTGTCCCATTAGAAAGTCCCACATTCTCAGACTACTCAGCTTATCTGATCTCCTCTTTCCCTGACTATCTACCAGGATGGGTACTTAGGATCCACACCCAACCAGTCATGGGTGTGGCACCTGGCTAAAGAGATGCAGAATTATCTCTAGACCCATCTGAGGCTGCTAAGCTGAAGGATGGAAGTGACTGGCCCATTCTTTACTACCCAAAAAAGACAGTTCTAAGGAAGAGAGCAAAGTTTGGCTGGGACATGACCCCTGTGACACCTTTGATACAACCATGCCTGAAGATGTGTCCTAGCCCTCTTTCCTTGTTGTTGCAACCGAGATTCTGCCTTTTCTAACTAAAGGACTCTGGTTAACTGTCACGGCTGTCACATCATCACACACACTCCATTCTGGAAAACATTTCCATCTAACCCAAGGGGCTGCAAGGTCAAAGAGAAAAACAAAGAGGTGCACAGGTCCTCGGAGGAGACACAGTCATCCCTCCCAGAGGCCCCATAGCCATGGCTCCTAGAATAAGACCAGGGACCCCTTCAGGGAAGGGAGAGGGAGGCCAGTTCTTAAATGAAGGAGGAAAGCATTTAGACAGTTGGTCTCTCTAAAGAATACACAAATAGGGGCATATCCACGGCCAGACTATGAAGTCCCCAGATATGAAGACAGAGAGGAAAACAGAGTCTTCTTCATCTGGCACAGCAAAAACCATTTGGGTAAAAATTAGAGACAATAAAAGACACTAATATAATTTTTAACTGTTACTCTAGGTCTTGAGGTAGTTAAGGGAAGTAAATTAGGAGGTGTTTATGCATGTAGCTTCCCCCCAGAGACTTCAAGGGCCTCCCTAGAGGGAAAACTGGGGTGGGGGGAGTTTGCTGCTTAGTCTTTAGGGATTTTCTTTACCCAACCCCCAAAAGCAAAGCCTTTCTAATTGGCTGAGCCCCGCAACTCTTCCTTGTGGCCAGCCCTAAACCACAGACCAGAGATGTTCTGCCTGAGGGTGGACACACTTAGCAGTACTAAGGGTAGGGGATGATGGCCTCATCCCTGAATCACAGTGTTCCTGACTGCAATGGACTTAAGGTCCTGTCCTCACATTCTTCACACTGCTCCTGTCCCACTTCTGAAGCAGCCCTGATCATTCAAGGCTTGCATCCCTCTAAGGAAACAACACCCTCTGAGCTGAGTGGCTGTGTGGACTCTGACACCAAGGGACCCTTGGTGGCAGTATCAGGAGGCGAGAGGTTAAGATCTTGAAAATCTTGTATAGCCTGTGGGTTGTTCCTCTTCCCCTGTTGCTCCTGTGTCCCTCCATTCTTCCAGGCACACCTAGAATGCCCTTCCCCACAAGCCTGACAGGAGAGCAGCGGGGTCTCTCTGTGCCAGGACAGAGCACCCATGGTTAGGTGAGATACAAGATCAAAGTGCAGGCAGACTTGGTATCTGGTGACTGTCTCTTGGCTTCTACGATGCACCTTGAACTCTGCATCTTCTCTACAAGTGGAATAGTGGAGACAGCAAAAGAGCAAGGGATCTGGGCTTCCTTTGCCAACTCCCTTTATGAATGCACTAATCCTCAAGTGAGGGTAGAGCCCTCAGGACAGAGCCACCTCCCACAAGGTCCCACCATGCTTGAGATTTAGTTTCTAACACAGGAGTTTGGAGGGGGGCATATTCAAGCCAGGGCACTACTTCCCCATTCTTCTTTTCCCCATGGACTCTCCATGGACCCCTGCCTGCCAAGTCCCCATTGGCCTCAAACCTACACTAGGACAGAGTGACAGGCCCCAAACTGGTCTTCCTACAGAAAGACAAAACAGGACAGGGTTTTTCCCAGGGTCAAGAAATGAAAATGAAAAAATAGAAATAAAAATGTATGTTGCTGCCCCAAAGCCCAGCTTGCTTCTTCCTTCCTTCTTTCCTTCCTTCCCTCCCTCCCTCCTTCTTTCCTTCCTTCCTTTCTTCCTTCCTTCCTTCTTTCCTTTCTTTCCTTCCTTTTTTCCCTCTATACAAGGGAGTGTTGCAGGGAATCCTGGGGAAATCTTGAGCAGTTGTATGAGACACCCTTTTGAGCATCCCTCCAAGACACTAGGCTTGGAGTACAGGGAGAGTAAGAGCATCCCCTTGCTTGCTGAAAATTGCCCAGGGGAAAGCTGTAACCGGTTATGTCCTCCAATCCAGAGTTCTCAGCATGGTTCATGGGTTGCTCCAGACATCACCTACAGAGAGCAGTCACAGCCCAGACAGGCAATGGGGCAGGTGTTTCTGCTCTGTCCTCCAGCAGATGGAGCCTCTTGTGGGCTGTGAGGTAGTTACCATAGGGGGTCAAGAGAGAGAAGTGGGCTCAACGAGAACAGTGAATAATACCACAGCAATCAAAAGACTGCCTTTCTTTGCTGATGGGAACTATGGTGGTTCCCTGTACCCGGTCTCTCTGTCTTCATTCATTCAAGCCAAATGAAGGTTGAGACTGAAGAATTAGCAATGGGCAGGAGAAGCCACACAGAGCCCGCATATTGCAGAGGTATCTAAGAGCCTCTACCATTTAGATGCCCAGAACATGCTCCACATATGATGACCCAAAATGTCCCCAGATGTTGCCAAATGCCTCCAAGGTAGGGAGTTGAGTATTTGATTTGCCCCCCCCCCCCACCAATTTGGGTGCCTCTGGACTAAAGAGGAAATTTTAAAAAAGGCAAATTCCCTTGGGAAGGGTGGACTAATACGAGCTGAGACCCAGAGAATCAGAAGGAAGCTTTGGCATTGTTAGGCAGGCAAGGAGGTGGAGAACCCTCTCCACGCAGCTCCAGGGCACAGCAGAGAGGCACCCCATGCAGTTAATGGCACAGGATAACTGCATTGTCTTCCTTCTGTCTCCTCCTGGTTCAAATTCTATAGGGATTCAGAAAGCAAAGAAATGGGAAGTGATTCAGGGTCATCTAGCCAAGATGTCTGACCCTGAATCTGGCAGAGTCCTCTCCCGTTTCTCCCCTTTTCCTGCTCTTGTCCTTTCTCAGTCTCTCCAGCTGTCCCCCATTTCCCTCATTTTCTCTCTGACCCTCTCCCACAGTCCCCTGTGTGCATAGAAACTCGGGATGTGAGATGGTTCCGGCTATGACCTTGAAGAACCTTTGCAAGGCGGAGTAGGTCTCTGCCTGGCATAGATCCCACACACAGTAGGCATTTGTGCACCCTGACTATCCTTGAAAACAGCTCAGCCCTGCCCCCACCACCCAGCCAGCAGTCTGGGAGCAGGTGGCTGCCTGTTTTGACAGGGTATTATATAACCCCCTGCCCTTGATGGGTAACAGAAAGGAGAAAATGAGACACGCTGCAACCCACTCAGAGGGACATAGACCAAATCCACAGCTTGGAGTCACCGAGTCTTGGCAGACGTGAGCAGTTGAGTCTTTCCCAAGGAGACTGTAATTGAGACCGGCACTAGGTTATCAGTGGTGGTGCATCTGAAAGGAAAAAAAGGCAAGAAAAATAAAAATTTAAAAAAAAAAAAATTCTGAATTGCTTAGCATCTGAATTGCTTCCCGAAGACACAGAATTTAAACATGATTAATTTTTCGGCTTTTTTGTGAATAAGGGCTGATTAAATGTTTATATTTTCCATCATTTTGCTGAAAGCGTGACTACATTATGCCAGCAGAACTGTACTAACTAAATAATATTTCTGTTACTGTTATTACATTGATTCTGCAGCATTGGGAAACAAGATCTCTGCTGTCATTATATCAATCCAAATATGGTATTAAGATCAGCGTGGGCACAAGTCACTACTTCTCACCCTCCTCCCTGTACCTGAAGACCAGTACTCAACACCTGTGACTGGAAGGGAGCATGGGGAAAAGTCGCCTTTGGGAGCATTTAGAGATGCTGTGTCCAAAAAAAGAGGTGAGGTCCCAACCTTGTTCCCCATGATTTTGTAATGCTGCTGTGTCTCCTGCCCACTCCTAGACACCCTCCCGCAGAAAGGACAAATGTGCCACCTCCTGGATTCAGCTCCCAAAGGTAGCCCCTCTGTTCCCCCAGGAGGGTGAGGGCTCAGTCCCAGAGATGCCTAAATTTAGTTTATAAAGATGCTGTCGACACTGTCACCCAAATACTGAGTACAAAAAAAAAGATGAAATACATTTTGACCGGTTTATAAAAAAACAATCTGACATAAAGTAATATTCATCTTTGATGAATCCAATATTCTTATGGAATGACATTAGGCGGTATCTATTATATCTTTCATTGTGTTCCCATCTGCCCTTTTCAGGAGCTAAATTATGTGCATTAGTACGTAAATGGGCTAATGCCTCTCAGTATTTAGAGGACTGCACGCCGTGAATACATTCTCTGCTTCGAGAAGTAATTGGTAATTACAATGGTCATTTAGGCAATCACTGTCTCTCCTAGATTCATGTCATTCTTAAAAATAACTAGCTCTTAACCTTTGACAGGGTTCCACAGAAACCGTTCATCATCGCCCACGCTTTGATTAATTTCACACATACACAAACCTGTATCAATAAAAGTGATGGTTTTACATTTGTTAACCACAGCAATTTACCTCCCTCATCAAAACAGCTTAATATCAGGTAACACTGTGCTCCAAATCTCATTAGTTTCATTTTATAAACACCTTTACAGTTCCTTTCTTGGAGGAAAAAAAAATACCATCTTGGAGCACTCTTTTTCAGGCCATTATCCAAATCAGAGATGGTGTGGCAAATGACGGGGGTCTTTTTTTATTGGGGGGGATGGCAAACATGGGGAAAGTAAGGAAAATGACCTGACGTCACCAAATTCGAGTTTCTCATTTTCTAATTTACTGTTCACCCCGATCGGCAGAGCCACCCATGTTTTTTGCATGTGAGCACCTCCGTTCCGAGCGGGGAGGAAGAGAGAAGAAAGCTAAAATGTCAGGCATTTGATACGAAAGCCTGTTGTGGGGAGCCTCCCAGGACATACCACATTCTCTAGCTCCTTGATACCTGCTTCAGCTCCAGCCACTGCACCGGGACTTCATCTTTAAATGCAACACATACCACACACACACACACACACACACACACAAACACATATTTTAGCACCCTTTTTATTTATGTGGAAGCTCCCACGAGTAAATGGCAGCAGCCGCATGCCACGGTGGCGTGTGCCTCTTTCTCAGAGCTCAAGCTGCAGAACAGACCTCTCTGGGCAAAGGGGATGAAAAGCATGATCCGAGCCTGCAAAATAATCCAGTCCTGTCTATGGGAGGCGGGCATGCTTTTCCAGTTAATATAATTATATGGAATTACAGAGCCGCTTGCAATATGGAGGTAAAATTAGACTTTATTGTCGGCATCACCCAAATCCCTGTCTTCTGCAGGGTACATATCTGCCCACGAAACATAGCACATGACGGTTTCCAGATTCCAGTATCTGCAGAGACGGGGCTCTCTGCAGGGATGTCTCTTTGGACTTGTGACCTGGTAGTGAAAGGCTGAGTCCATGAGCCATCCACCCCAGAGACCCAGAGTAGGGGATGGCTATAGACAGGCTAGTCCAAGAAATCTGAGGGAAATAGGCAGGCCATCCAAAGACATGGCCAGCACTGTTGAGTCCTCAAGGGAGATACCACTGGTGGTCAGATGTTTACCTCAGGATCCCCTTATGGATGCAGCTCCTTCTCTACTTTAAAACAACACTCCTTTAAAGTAATTCTCAAATTTGCGTCCATTCTGCAGACAAGGAAGGCAGGGTTTTAAGGACTGCCTCTCTCCTTCCTGACCATGTCACCTAGCCGACTGAGACTTGAATGTCCTTATCTGTAAAATGGGCATATAGAGGCACTGTCTGTGAGGGCTTCGAGGATGGCTTAGCATATCTTTGTAGATGGCAAATGTTATAATCATGTACCACTATTCTACTGGCCTTGTGACTTAATAGCTGCTTCAACTCAAGTTTTCAGGCATCCCTGGAGCCAAGCCCCCTGGGGCCCCACACCCCAGAACAGCTTTGTAGAAGAAAAGACTCAGCAAAGAATGAAAATAAGGGATCCCTTGGGAAAAAAAAAACCACAATGAGGAAAAAGTCCATGGGTTTGACAATGAAATGTTTTCCTTCCCTCTGTCTCTCTTTGAAAATTGCTACCCGGTCTCCTTCTGGCTGAGAGAAGAGATCCCCTTAGGGCTGAAAACGGACTTTCAGAAGAGCTGTCCTTGTCCCCACAGCATCACATTGGCCACGAAGAGCACCCTTTCTGAGGTAACAGGGGGCAGGAGTTGGGTTCCTGGCTTTTGTCTGAGCCAGGGTAGGGGACAGATGACCCAAACACCCAGGACAGTCCTTGCCACTGAGAGCTTGTCGGCAATACAGCTGCTTGAGGGTTTGTTTTGTTTCATTTTGAATTCCAGTTGGAAAGATGCTAATAACTGACTCATATTTTTTTTCTCAAGGCATAAAAGGCAGAGAACATCGGTCTGAGTCTCTCTCCTCTTTTGACAGGTATATGATAATAGGATGGTTTTATGTCTACAAAGGTCAGGGATAAAAATTCACAACTCTCTCCACACATATATTTGAAATGAACATAAAGATGGAAGGAAAAACAAATATGAGTCATAATTGGGTCCCCCTTCCCCTCCACCCCTTTTCCTTTGACACACACTGCACCCATGCATGTACATGTGCGCAAACAAGTGTGTGTGTGTGTGTGTGTGTGTGTGTGTGTGTGAACATCATGACCTGGATATAGGAGGAGGGAAGTGTCATTCAGAACTTGGGAATCTCCCAAAATCCTACACACCCTCTGCCACCAATACAAAATTGCCCCAAGTGCTAAGCACCCTATATATTAAGTCAAACAGAATGAAAGAATGCCTGAAACTACTCTCCTCCATGCAGAATGCACCCTTCTCCTCCGAGTTGGAGAGGAGAGCTAGCTGTGAGACCTTCCTTTCCTTGTCTTCAGTCTGGATGGCTTCCTGTGCAGCAGGGAGGACCATACACAAAAACCTTCCTAAAGGCTGTCCTGTGCTCTACGAATCTAGTCAAAGCTCTTGAAATCTTCTTCCTTTCATTTGAACTCCCAAACCCCTCTCAGGGTAGATGTTTTGGTTCATCTTGATATCTTGATAAGAGGTGTTCTGAGACACGTCCAAGGTTACACAACAGGAAGCTCTGTCACTCTTAGCCCAGCTGGGGTTCCCCATGGATTGCAGAAGAAACAGAAATCAGGCTCGAATGGGTTTGGGAGCACAGTGGACTGGCTGACTACGTTGTAAGATTCAGAAAAGGCCCAGCCTGACCCCTGAGGTCAGGTCACCACATTATTTTTTTTTTAATTCACACTCCCCCAGGACCCACTGGGCAATGCTCAGTTAGCTTTGCAATTAATCTGTAATAACCCAGTGAAGCCAGAGTAGTGATAGTGAAATGTAACACTGTGATAGTGTAGCAAGGACAGCGACATTTGGAGACACACTGCAGATACTCTGTGCCCATGGCCTGCTTAATTTCATCCATTCTGCATACCCATTTCACAGACCACACAGCTAGAGTGCAAGAGAAGGACTTGACTTCCCAGCCCACCAAATTGCTGCTGACCAGATACCTCCCACGGAGCCTCCCCTGAGTCCTCCAGCCTTTTTTAGAGCATAGTCAATTCCAGGCAGTTTCTGTAGGAGCGAGCAGAGCAATGCCCCCAACCCAACCCCTCACCGCCAAGAGGGAGACCTGCTTCCTCCTCTGAATGCTGGAAAGGGAACGGAATCTCCCTCTTAGGTGACAGAAAAGCAAAATCAGCAAAGACTCAGACGGACCTGAGCTTGTCACAGTAAGACTTTCTAGTAGCCCTACTGCAGGCTAGCTCATCCCTGTACAGGAAGGAGGCAGGCAGACAGGGCTATGAACAGCATAGATGGATCTTGTAGTGCAAAGACCAAGTTCTCTGCCCTCAGGAAGCCTTTTCTGATTGTCTCAGGCCCTGCCATTTCCCTAGTCTGACTCACATTAAGAGTGACTTTCTACCTATTTGCATAGCTGGGTGTCCCCTATCCAACACAGAAGCCAGAACATGACATATGGGCAATCACTTTTTTGTGTGTGCTATCTGGGCCTCCGTGTGTCGGAAACACAAAACAAACAGACGTTCACCCACAAATAGGCCAGTGTTGCTGGGTTTCACGTGACCTCTGTGCTATCATCTGCCACGCTTCCCTGCATCCTGTCTTAATTCCCTCCAGTTTAAAGGTGTCAACAAGGGTGTGTTTTAAGTGCCACTGACAGCCCTTGGACAGTCCCCCCACTGTGCCCTTTAGGTTCCTTCATGCCAGTGAGTGGAGGGCACAGCAGTGTTGTCGAATAAGACACCACAGGCTTGAGGCATTTCTGGCAGTCTTAGGCAGGTCCGGTGTCTATCTTGCCTGTGTTTGAGTGTCCCTGCCTGTCTGCCACCTGTGTGTGCACATGTGTGAGTGGATCTGGAGCTTGAGCGAGAATCCGTATGTATCGGTTTGCACAGTGTGCACAAGAAGCATGTATTCACACATCTATACACATCAGTCTGCCCAAGCAGTGTGGGCATGCACGTCTGTGCACATATGAGTGGCGTTGGCACAGCTTCTGCATAATGAGAGTGTACCGATCATTCCTCAGTAGGCAGGACCATCAGTGGTACATCTGTGCCCATGTGTGTATGTGCCTCTGTGTGCAGTGTGTGCGTGTGTGTGTGTGTGTGTGTGTGTGTGTGTGTGTGTGTGTGTGTTTGTGTGCGCGCACGTGTCACATATTTATGTGCATGTGTAGGGCAGCAACAGGGGGCAGAGACAGCTATTTTGGGATCCCATGTCATCACTCAGACAGGAATGTGGAGCACAGCCCCTCCCTGGGTTATTCTTATGACACTGGAGCCCTTAATGACAAATGATGACATGCCACTTGGGGGAGGGAGGAGCAGACAGCACAGCATGGGGACAAGCAGACATTCAGAGGCATGAGGCTGCAAAGTGAGTTCTAGACCTCAGTCTGAGCCTCGGGCTCCCCATCCCATCCAACAGAGCAACAGGGAGGCTAGGATGGCAGCCCAGCCCCAGACAGGGCTGGAGTTCCAGTTTGCACTTTCCTAACCATTCTACTGAGCCCATCTCTTTGAACATCTTTTCCTGAAAAGTGGGTATATCATGGCCCTACCTTTGGAATTTCTAGGACTAAATGAAAATGCCAATTTTCTAGGGAGGTGCCTTACTCACCCCGGGTGCAGTAGAGGCAAGGTATGGCAACTACATCACTGTTCTGCTGACTTGATCGCCCCATATGGAAACTATGGTTCACACTCAGGAATCCCTGAACCATATAGTTTCTGGGCCCCTACACACCCAGGGATAGCTGTGTGACAGCTAGGACCCACAAAGAATAAAAATGTGAGGGTCCCTTGCTCACAAGTGAAGGGTGATAACACCCCCAAAGGCACAAAAAAAAATAAAGCACCTTTCTTTGTTTTGCTCATCTCTGTCACTGTGTTGTGGGGTCTTTAATTGCTGCTTAGTGTCATTCTCAGTAAAGAACAGAAGAAGTTTGTCCCATTCACATGAATTCTGTCTTTCCCTGTTTATGTTGTACCATGACATTTTTCAAACATCTACAGAAAGCATTTGAGTCACCCAAAGTATGTGATTTCTTGTGGGATGGGTGGTGTTTATTTGTTTTTAAGATGACGTTCTTGATAGACCACAATGGTGACTTTGAACATAATGATCCTCCTGCCTCCACCTCCTGAGTGCTGGGACTAGAAGCATGCAGTACCATGCCTAGTTTATGTGATGCTGGCATCACACCCAGGGCCTCACGCAAGCTTTACAAGCATGCTACCAACTGAGCCACATGATATGCCTCTGATTGGGAGCAGTGTGCAAGCTGCGCAGAGGTAATTCAGCTGCTCTAATTTCCCTCTTCCATGCTCATGCCCTCTACCAATACGTTCTACCTCTTTCTGTGGGATACCAGGTCTTCCTCTTCCTCAAATAGTGTCACTCTTGGTGTGAGGCGCTAGTTACTATGGTGAAGTAGCCCTAGTTGGAAGGAGGGGTGAGATGGGTCTTCTGTGAGCACAGATGTCCTCTTCCTGTTTCAAGGAACAACTTCCAGATCACAGGCAAAGCATGACCTCATCGTGGGTGGAGGGGTTCCACTTAATCACAGATGAGCCCACAGTTCTGTGCTCACAGTAAGTCATGCTGAACACCCAGGCATGGTGTCCACCACAGTTCTGTAGGATGGGGCTTTGTGAATGCTCTGTGCACACGTGTGAATGGCCTGTGCCCTGTATAGGTGTGATGTACCTCCTTTGTCTACCCAACCTTTCAGTCTCCCATTTAAAAAAAAACAAAACAAAACAGGAGTATTCCCATAAAAATCACTGCCCTGGAAGATTAGGTGAGAGAGGATGGCCAAGCCTGGGAACTGAAGGATTAGCTAGGTCACCACACCTGGGAAGCTTCGGAGAATGGGGTGGGGCAGCTGGACCTGGCCGACAAGATGGCTTTGGCCAACTCTGAAGTCCACCTGCTACAGTTTGGGTGTGAGTTATCTCCAGTTCGTGACTGGAGGCTCGGGCACCATCTGATGGTGCCACTGGAGGCAGTAGCATCAGCTCAATAATCTAGGGGAATGATTCGTGCCATCACCACCATCTTGGCCACCATAGGTGAGCCACTTTCCTCCGTCAGGAAGCTGATACTTGAAGAAAGTTGAAGATGAATGTCAAAGAATATCAAGAAGTATTAAGAATATCAAAGCTGAGTGTGGTGATAACGAAGTCTGAGGTTACAAGATGGTAAATTCAAGGCCTGCTCGGACTACAGAGGGAGTTAGAGACCAGCCTGGGCAACTTAGTGGGACCCTGTCTCAAAATGAAAAGAGACCTGGATATAACTCAGTGGTAGAGTAATTGCTAGGCATGTATGAGGCTCCGGGTTCATTCCTTGTTGCTGCGGTGCAGTAGGTATGGCAGAAATGGGATTTGAGACAAAATTACACCGTGCATAGAGCCCAGCTGGGAACAGCACTCTGTGAGCCAGCTCAGGTCTCATAAACACACTCAATACTGCCTTGGTGGCCTTGATTTCCTGGCTTCCTATGACTCTCAAGGCCATGTTCATTAATGGCAGGGGCCAGGTGATGAACACAGCTACTACTCATCTCTGCCCCCAACAGATGCCTCTTGCAGAAGCATCATGACAGCCAATCCTACCCACTGACGTCCATAAAAGCTCAGACATAAATGATGTTATCTCTGAGGCCAACAGATGATTCAGTGGGTAAAGGCACCTGCTGCCAAGCCTAATGACCTGGGTTCAAGTCCCATGTGGAGGAAGGAGAGAAGCAACTCCCTCAAATGTGTTCTGGTGTCCATATATTTATCCTAGTGTATGTACACACACACACACACACACACACACACACAAAGATGCTTTCGCCCAGGTGTTCTATAAACGGAAAAGACACTGCCAAGGCTCCCATTAGGATGTGCCTGAGAGTGGATAGAGGTTCTATTGAACAGCTCCAGAAATGGTCTCAGGCCTGTTCTTAGTGTGATGGAAAACCCAGTGCAGTCATTCTGAATCTGCTAAGGGAGGGACCCAAGAATGGAGGAGAGTGAAGATGAACCTCAGACTGAACCAGTCACCAGCAGAGGTGACTCTAAAGCACTGGTTGTCAACCTTCTTAATGATGAGACCCTTTAATATACAGCTTCTCATGGTTTAGTGACCCCCAACTATAAAATTATCTTCGTTGCTACTTCATAACTATAATTTTGCTACTGTTATGAATCATAAGGTAGACATCTGATATGTAGGATATCTGACATGCAAACGGTCTTAGGTGACCCCTGTGAAGGTGCCTATCCCCAAAGGGGTCATGACCCACAGGTTGTGAACCGCTGCCCTAGAGGGTGAGGTGAGAGAGGATGGCCAAGCCTAAAGGATTAGATAGGTCATCACACCTGGGGAGCTGCAGAGGATGGGGGTGGGGCAGCTGGATCTTGCCTACAAGATGGCTTTGGCCAACTATGAAACCTGCCTGTTGGGCATCATCTGATGGTGCCATTGGAGCCAGTAGCATCAGCTCAATAACCTAGGGGTATGATTCGTGCCTCCCCCACCATCACCGCCATCTTAGCCACCACCTTCCTCTCTCAGGCTAAGTGGCCACACACAAGCCAAAATAATCCCTTTCTCCTTTACATTTTAATCCATCTCAAGTATTCTATCACAGCAAGGAGAAGTCAACTAGCACACTTTCTATGCATCAAGCTCCGATTACCTAGAGGCTGGACACCTGCCATGACTCCCGCTAAACAGAATGTATATTATCTCATCTAATCCCAACAACCATCCTATAATAAAAATGTATTATTTACCCCATTTGTTTTCAAGCCAGGAAATGGACACAGAGAGTGTCCAGTTAGTAAGTGATGATGATGTGGGTGTCTGCCTTTAATGAGACTGTCTGCCTCAACCTCAGCCCAGGAGCCTAGCCCTGAGCCCAGCCCAGGCAGAAGTTACTCAGCAGAGGGCAGACGGACATATTGTAGAGCCTGGTCTCCCCAGGTTGTGGGAGCAGGAGACAGACACCTGTGACCCACACTTTTAACACTCTCAAGAAGAGAGAATATTTCAAAAAATAGCTTTCATTTCTTTTTTCATCAACAACAAAACAATTAATTTCTCTGTAGAGATTGTTTCTGTGAAGAACAATAAGGTGCCTCCCCAGGGGGTGTCATTATACTGAAAGCCTCCGTCTGGGGTGGGGGCTCCCCTCCGGAAGGAGCCTGCATGAACTGCCTGTCTGAGCCTGCTTTGCATGTATACCCTCCCCTCAGCACAGTGATAGAGCAGTTTGCAGGGCCTGGTGTGGTGCCCTGTCAGCCACGGGGCCAGACCACCAAGGGACCAGGCGGGGGAGGTATTTCCCTCTGTACTGACTTCCCTTCTCGCTAGTGTCCCTCAGTACTGCTCCAAGAGCACGGACAGTTCCGGCCTAGGGAAACTGCCATCACCATAAAATGCCAAGCAGACCAGCTGTCTATAACCAGTTTGGGCATCCTGGCAGGCTCAGTCACAGAAATCCATAAACAGGACTGCATGAAGAAAGGAGGATTAACGAGATGTCTGCCTGGCACCACTCTAAAGCAGAGGGCCGAGTCTCCGCCCACTTCCCAGGAGGCAAGCAGGAAAGGCTGGGAAAGATGTAAAGGCAGAATTCTGGCTCCCTAAACGCGGGGACTCCCCTTAAAGGCTGTCTTACAGGATCATCACTTGGCCTGTGACTGACTGCTTTTCCAGTAGCAAGGGTTTCTCTGGTCCTCTGAAGACCTAGCAATTGGGGTGGGGGAGGCATTTTTCTACAAGACAGACTCTAAGAGACCCTTGTGTCCCGGCCCCTCACTAAAAGAGCAAAGACAGGCTTATGAGTGGAGCAGGCTTTCGCAGAGGCCAAGCCCTGATCCAGGGGATGCAGGGCTGGGTCAGGGCACTCTTTTGTGTCTGATTATCAGGCAGGAAGAAGGCTGATCTAAATGCATAAAGGAGATCTGTTTGTCAAATACAAGTCCCTCGTAAATGAAATGGCAGAAGGCCAAAAACAATGGCGGCGTGCACAGCCTTCACAGAGGCTCCAGTGAATCGCCACATGCAAGTTACTGTGACTCCAGGTCCCAATTCAAAATCCACCAGGCTCTAGTGATAGCCTGGGGAACACCTCATTAGAAGGTTCGTTCGAGTGATGTAGAAAATGCACCTGGGAAGAGTTATCAGGCTGAAAGGGGTCCCCAGTTCATCCATGTAGGCAGACTGAGCCTGGACTCCCCAAGAGACTCCCTCCACGATCAGGAAAAATTAAAGGTGGTAAAAACCATGGGGTGGGTATAGATGGACATAAATATCACGGTTGGAATGAAGCACTAGATAGTTGATATCTTTGTATTCTGTTTCCCCCAGAAAGTCTCAAAAAAAAAAAAAAAAAAAAAAAAAAAAAAAAAAAAAAAAAAAAAAAACTCCTTAAGATCCAAAGAATAACTTTTCCTGCAGGACTTAGGCATGTTCATAAATACCTCCCTATGGCTAAGAGGCAATATGCTTACCATTAACACAGATTTTATGCCATTATCAATATGTCATTAACTTCAACTAGGACTGGAGCCGGGTCCTGATGAACTGTGGTTCAGCCAGCTTTATAAATAAGGTGATCCTCACAGATACACCTTGGAGAAGGCTGGACGCGGGCTGGGCTGGCTGGCATCACCAGCATGAACCATCACCTCAAGGGTTGGCTCCCCTAGCAATCCAGCCAGCTTCCTGAGAGACCTCCCCAGACAGTAGTAGCCTTGAGGACATTCTGCTGAAAGCCCACATCGGAGTTTCAGAAACTGGTGTAAGGAGAGCCATGATAATGACATGAAACCCACGGCCTTGCAAGAGAAGATTTCATTTTGTACATAATTAATAAAAACTTATTCCCCTTTTTCTTTATTACAGAAGAAAATAAGTTATTGATTTCAACCACAAAGATAACTATTTGCATAACACAGCTGATTATGGGCTGTAACGGGTCCAGATGGAATTAATTTGCTTGAAATATATTATATCATTTTCTTAAACAGGTAAAGATTTCACATCCAGTAATCTTTCTAGTTGATTACCAAAGCCCCTAATCTCATCGCCACCGGCTTAGAGAGACACATCTCAAATCCCCGCCCTGCACAGACAGAGAAGTATTGTTGCCTAAACCAATTCCACACAAGAGCTAAGGTACTTTCTAGCCACTTGGGAAAAGTGTTTAAAGGGGAAGTGCCTCTAACTGAACAGACCCATGCTTCGTGAGTCTGCGGCCTCCTTAGTTATCCTGGCCCAGAGAGTTCGTTTATAATACCATCACCTCACTTCTCTGGTCTGACAGTCACAGTGCACACTGAATGCATGCTTCTCTGGTCTATGGATCAGATGTTTGTCCTTTTTTTCTCTTTGTGGAGATGAAGGAAAAAGAGGTTTAAGATGGTGTGGCCAGGTACCAAATTCTTTCTAGGTCAATCATTGTTGTGATGGTTAATCTCAACTGTCACCTTAATGAGATACAGAATCACCTAGGAGACAAGCAGTTCAGCACAGCCATGAGGATTATCTAGATTAGGCATATTTATGAGGAAGTTTCTCAATTGGGTTAATTGACATAGAAAAATCTACCCACTGTGGGTGGTGCCATTCCCTGGGCTGAGATCCTAGACTATAGAAAAAGTAGGAAAGACTGCTGAGCTGGCAGCATTCTTAACTCTCTGCTTCCTGGTTATGGATGTAATGTAACCGGCTCTCTCAAGTTCCTGTTACCTTGATTTCCCTCACCATGGTGGTCTAAACCCTTGAACTGTGAGCTAAAAGGAACCTTCTCCTGTTTAACTTGCTTTTCTCAGGGAATTTTTATCACAGCAACAGAAAAAGAAATTAAGACAATCAGCAAGCTGCCAATGGTGTGGGCTGCATCGCATCCTTAAAAATGGCAAGAGCCTGGGAAACACCTGAAACACATATGACATCACACAGAGTAAATAGGCATAGTAGCCTAAGCCTATAGACCCAGCCCTTGGTGTTCTGGGGCATATAGCTAAACAAGTTTGTAAATTGGCTAGCCTCATTCTACAGAACTAAATGCACAGGAAATTAACATTAGTTTGTAGCTACATTTTATAGGAGATATAAGTGTATCTTATATTAAAACAGCTGGACCAGGAGGAGATTCAGGAGAATCTTAAGTTCCAGACTAGCAATACTCCATCTCAAAAATCCAACAAACAAAACACGTCAGCCAAAAGACTGGCTACTTCCAGTTGGGAACGGTCCTAGATCGTGAAGATTCCTTCAAGCCACTGCACACAACTCCCCTGTTTTCAGCAAGGAGCAGACCCCTGCCTGGAGTCATCTGCTCAAGTCCAGAGCAAGCAGGTTCAAAGCCTCCTGCTTCCAGATAGTTCTTCAAATAATCTTTGAATAACGTGTGACTCACCCTTCCTCCTCGTGCTGAACTTTGACAGCTGATCAATTTTGTAAAATGGGAAAGGTCAGCTTTGGTTTGGACAAAAAGTCTGGGGTGAGCATAGAAGGATATAATAGCTCCATTTCACAGCTGGTCACAGCTGGAAGGACCCCAGGACAGACAGCAAGCAGACAGTGTAGGAAGGATTCTCTGGAAGCGCTCTCTCTCTCTCTCTCTCTCTCTCTCTCTCTCTCTCTCTCTCTCTCTCCTCCTCTCCTCTCCTCTCCTCTCCTCTCCTCTCCTCTCCTCTCCTCTCCTCTCCTCTCCTCTCCTCTCCTTTCCTTCCCTCCATCCTTCCCTCCTTCTATCCTTCCCTCCCTCCTTCCTTCCCTCCCTCTTTCCCTTCCTTCCTCTCTCCCTCCATCTCTCTTTTCCCACCCTTATCCTCCCTCATCCTCCCACTTCCTTCCTCTTTCTTTTTTTCTTTTTGTGTGTTAGGTCTTGTACTTACTAGGCAGATGCTCTACTATTGAACTACACCCCCAGCCCCTCACTGGTGGATTCTAAGCAGGTGCTCTACCAGTGAGCCACACCCCAGCCCCTCACTGGGGGATTCTAGCCAGGGGCTCTACCACTGAGCCATGCCCCAGCACCTCCCTGAGGGAGTCTAGGCAGGGGTTCTACCACTGAGCCACACCCCCAGTCCCTCACTGGGGGATTCTAGTCAGGTGCTCCACCACTGAGAGCCATGCTGCCCCCCCCCACTCCCAGGCTTTCAGTGGGTGTGGGGCAGTAGGCTTTGAGAGGCAGCTGGGTACCTGGTCGAGGGCAGGCCTTGAACCCTGGAGACCCTAAAGAGACAGTAGATGTTCAGCCTTGCTCCTGGGACCTGGTAGCTTTCACATAGCCACAGCCCTCTACGCCCCTTCCAGAGAGGTTTGTAGCCATTGGTCACGTAGCACAGGTAAAGGGTGTGACTACAGGCCACAGAGCCTCAAGACATCTCCATCTTCATGAGATACCTAAAGGCCAGAGGGCATAGCCAAGTAAGCATTCCTTCCCAGACCCTTCTCTCCACAAAAGGTATTTAACCTCAGACCCGCCCTGAGAATGGGGTATTCATCCATTTTCTGCCATGACAATAAACATTTTAAAACCATGGACTACCTCTTGTCTTTGGGGCCGCCATGGAGAAGGTCTTCAACTACAGAGCCACTGCCTAACCTCCCATCGAAGACCCCTCTACATTCCATCCACGGGAGACCAAGCCAACACCCAGCCAAGCAAGTCATGGGGACCAAGAGTCTCCTATCTCACTCCCTGTAAGCACCCCCACACATACACACCCCTGTCTTGGCTCCAGCCACCTTCTCTCTCTCAGGGATACCCAGCCCAGGAGCTCTGTCCCCACAGGGTCTCAGACTGTGTTCTCTCCACCCCAGAACAGAGTCATGCAGCTTCCCACAGCCCAGTATCCACCCAGTGCGGGCATGGAGTAACATGAATTCCAGCACTTCTGCTCTCTGAGCCACGGGGCTCCAGACACCTGGGGAGGCAGACATGCTGGATCCACAACTCAGCCCAACAGAACCCACACCCACATAAGCACACCGTAGCCCCATAAGTGAGAAATTCTAGGCAAGTCTGTATGACTCTAACCCTTGAAATTTTTTAAAATACACTTTTATGAATTCTTTGAGAATTTTATGCATGTAAAAAAATATATTTGATCATAACATGAGTTATCCAATCTACCCTCAGGTCCTCCCATATCCTCCCAAGATGTCCCATCCAAACTTCATTTCTGTCTTCTTTGTCGTGAGCTAGTTGAGTCCAATTACAGTTGTCCATGTGCAATAGGACTGATACGTACATTTCATTTCAGACTGAATACCGAACACTTATTTCCAACACTTTGACTATTTGTAAGTCTGTTTAACCACTTCCCACTGCAAAAAGCTTCTCTGGCTAAGATTCAGAAAGCCATTTGACAATGTAACGTGTGTGTGTGTGTGTGTGTGTGTGTGTGTGTTTTACAACCATTCCCCAATTCCAGTTCCAAGGGATCTGATGCCATTTTCTGACCTCCAGGTGTTGCACATACATACATGCAGGCATGTAAAACAAAGCAAACAATTTAAAATTTTAAATACATAGAAAATAGGTATGTTTTCCCCTCTAGGACCTAGGATGTTCCCAGCCATGGGCTTTTGACAAGGTTTATAGTATCAGGCATTAATTCCTTCCTATAGATCAAGTTCAAGTCTAATCTGAAAATGGTTGGTAACCCTCCTAACAGCCATGCTGTTACTGCATCATGACTTTCCAGGCAAGTTGGTATTATAGCATGCAATGTTCAGCACTGGATAAGACCTTGATTTATTTTCTCCTTCAGGACCTTAACACAGTATGAACATTAGCAAAGAGGAAGTTTCCTAGTAAATTCCTGGTTGATGTGTCTATGTCCTGCCATCAAACTGTGTAGTATCTTCCTCAATAGGATCTTACCATCTAGCTATGTTGAGCAACAAAAAAACAAGGCCTGTGTTGTGGGGGGAGGTTCTCTGGGGCCTTCCTGACCAATAGCTCATAAGAAAGGTGTCTTAGGGTTTTTCTGCTGTGAACAGATACCATGACCAAGGCAACTCTTATAAGGACAACATTTCATTGGGCTGGCTTACAAGTTTAGAGTCCATTATCAAGGCAGGAACATGGCAGCATTCAGGCAGGAATGGCACAGGAGGAGCTGTGAGTTCTACATCTCCATCTGAAGGCTGCTAGCAGGATACTGGCTTCCAAGGCAGCTAGGTTGAGGGTCTTGAAGTCCACACCAGCAAGGTCACATCTACTCCAACAAGGCCACAGGAGTGATAATGCCACTCCCTGGGCTGAACATATACAAGATATGGCCATAACAGAAGGTCTTCCATCCCTGGCACTGAAATTTTTAACCATCCCTGCCTCTGGGAGCAGTATTGTCCACCCCTGAAGAGTTTTTCTATTCAAACTCCATTATGCAGTTATATTTTAAAATTTATTCTCTCTCTCTCCCTCCTTCTCTCTCTCTCTCTCTCTCTCTCTCTCTCTCTCTCTCTCTCTCTCTGTGTGTGTGTGTGTGTGTGTGTGTGTGTATAGAAGCTAAAGCACTAGATTCCTTGGAGCTGGAGCTAAGGGCCCTTGTGATCCTCCTGGTGTGAGTGTTGGGATATGAACGCTGGTCCTCTGACAGAGTAGTAAAGGCTCTTAACTGACCCACATGTCTCCAGGCCCTAATTATATTTTTAATTAGCTTACAAAATAACAAGTTTCCATAACAATTTTCCACACAGCCTTGGTTATGCTAACCCTCATCCTCTCCCCTCCCCAGTCTCTCAGCCCCATCCTTATTTAAACCCTTAACCCCAGTATCCTCACCTCTTCATGTATATCATCCATGCTTATCCACCTCTTCTTACCTCCCTCCTGTGGGCCTTTTCTGGCTTCCTGACTTCTACAGATATCGCAAGGTAAGCATACAGATCTAAAAATTCAAAGCTTAGTTCCCCAGTGAGAGAGCAAATGCAGTAGTTAACTTCCCAGTCTTTGGTTTTTTGAGACAAAGTTTTGTTACATAGCACCAGTCAGCTTTCAGTTTACAATTTCACCCAGCCTGGCCTCAAACTCCTGATCTTCCTCCTCGGCCTCTCAAGTGAGGAACGAAAGGCATGGTTCAAAAGTTTTAAGTGATTCAGACGTTGTAGAAATTTTGGACATGTTCAAAATGGTTGGTAACTGAAACTGGTCATCCTCCACCTGTCCCCAGCTGGTCCTTCAGGCCCTGCCCCTGCCCTGCACAATGCCAGTGGCTCAACTTTCCAGACTGAGCAAAGCCATGTGACCACACAATTCATCAAACAAAAAGAGGAACGCTTCCGTAAAAAGAGCAAATGCAGACATCTTCCACAGTGACAACCTTCGGTCTACGCTAGAGAAGTGTTCGTCATGTGGGAAATAGGTTTCTGCTCTTCTTGGAGGGATGGTGGCTTTCATACAAGAAGTGAGGCACCAGGGAACCTGTGTTTATATGGTCTTCAGTGTCATTGTAGAGCACCTCAATCTTTGGAGAGAGAAAAAAAGAAGGAAAAAAATAGAAAGAAGAGAGGGATTTAATAGAAAGAGATCTTTTTATTAAGAAACTATGAATAGAATTGCATCCATTCAACCTTGCAAGTATGATGGCTTCCAAGCCAGCAATGCATTTAGAAGGGAATATGTCATTAATATAAACAGTGAAAAGAAACTATTAAACTAACACAATTTAAAACTGAGCAAACCCGAGTGTTTGATTAAAGTTTTTATACATTCTGTACACTTGAACAGGTAACATAGAACCTTAATATTTTTGTTGATTTTTAATTTGTTCAAGGTATGACATGGGAAACGTTAAAGTTTCCCTAATTTGTATTTGAAATTAAGCAGCAGATCCACAAGGAGGATTTTCGGCCTAATTTTCTCAACTGTCTTCAGACTTTCTGGGGAAGTCTACAGTACAACAGTAACTCAACTTAATGTCAGCCGCGTGAGAGGCAATCTCCCCTTTGTCGGAGCAGTAATGCAGCACTCAATTTTACTGGAGTTGTGTTGAATATAAATACATATGGTGAATATTAACTTTGAGCATCAGCCTAATTCCATATATGTTTTAATGCCTGCATATTTTTCTAGAAGGTTCCATGGGTCATGTACTCCACACTGTGTCTTAACATTAGGTTTATTTTTCCATGATGGCAATTAGGAGGTCATCCCCGGTCACACATGATACCAATGAAGGCTCAAGAATGCCTCCCCAACATCTGGATAGACAAGGGCCTCGTCTCCTCCACAGGAAGTATGTGTGCTCTTAATGACAGGAGGCCATGCCCAGTACAAACAGACCCTTCAAAGCCACCATGTGCTACCTAGATCTACATGAATTCCTCATCCACTCATTCAAAGCCAACTCCCACAGGAAACTGGCAGATGTGTGGGCTGGCAGGCTGGAGGGTGTCATCACGTTTCTTCAGAGCTGGGAACCCAGATACTGCCCCTCGGCAGGCCGACAGAAGCTCGCCGGGCACACGGAAATGACTTACTGTAATAGGGTGGTTTGAATGGCCAAATTACAGCAAGCCATTCTCATTCCGATCACAACCGCTGGGACTCTGATACGCTGACACCCAGAATTATTGCTCTGTCATTAAAAAAAATAAAAGAACGGGCGGGAATGCTTTGAATATTCCCCAATATGACATGAGGATGACACAGTGGGTCCCTAGGATTAGAGGATAGCTGAAGGGCTGGGGAATTGAGGGAGTCTGTGTGGGGGGAGGAGCGGGCCTTTCGGTGGGCGTCCATGGGACGCTGTTCCGTGGGCAGCTTCACCGAGGGTGTGAATCACCAGCGAGGACCAATCCAAGTGAAATACCTTTAAGACTTCTTCCTCCTCGACTCTTGGAGATCCGTCTTGTCGGCTGCGAGGAGCCTCATTTTCATGTTGGAACAGATGGGGCAAAATTGTCATTAACAGAATCTGACAACTCTAAAACTGAAATATAGATTTCGAAAGGAATCTAATGAATTAAATCAATGTTATTGCAGTGAAAGCCACAGAAATTATTAGTGATTTGTAAAGTTACCCTGTATTTTAACCTCAGTATATTTCAGTCTAGGCCATTTGAACACTTGCTGTCCTTTTTCACTGTCGTGGTTAATGTGTAACTGCATGATACACTCATCATAATTTATCTTCCCCCTCCTGATTCTGTGACTGCATGTGGGCCAGCCCTGGTTCTGGATGTTTCCAGGCTTTGTCTGGACTGTGGGGTATGCTGCCTCTGACTTGTACAGGCCAGGGTCTGGCCATGACCTTGTGGGGTCTCCTTGAAAATATTCCACAGTGGATTCATAATTTCCCCCCCTTTTTCTTTTAGTGAGGAGAATCTAATTTTAAGAACAACACTAAACTCCAGGGCTGTTTTAAGTAATAAATGGGAGGGAAACATTTCCAGATGTCCAATTTTCAGATGCTTTTCATGATCATATCAAACCAATTAGAAAAAAAAAAAAACCCAGAACATGACTGCCCTTCCTGCGGCTGGGACCAGAGGGATGGCAGCTGATCCATTCCCTCCCACCTCCACTGGAGGAACATTCTAGAAGGGCTCCAGGCCTCAAGGCAGGCCTGCAGATAAAGTCAGGGTGAGCCTTGTTCACTCAGCTCTACCAGAGGGTCCCCTGAAATGTTCAGTCAGCCAACTCTGAGGGCTGCTTCTCTTGTGCAGAGCCCTGGTGACCCTGCGGTGTTCACAGTAGACATGCTCTTGAGGTTCTGAGGCTCCCTTTGTGTTTTGGGCAGGTGGGAGATGTGTCATGAGCAAGGAGACAGTGTCCCCAAAGTCCATGATAGCACAAGGAAAGAAGACAGAGCTGAGCCAGGACGGTGGTGGTTTCTTGTGCGACTTGATGAGGACAGCCTCTTGGCAGGCACTGCACAAAGACCGGAATATGTGAACTGGCTACGGGAAGCGGAGGAGGAAGCCTTCTGGTGAGGGAAGCAGCCCATGCTATGGCCTCGGGTGCAAATGAACATGAGTTTTCAGAATAACAAAAGGCTTGGAGACCCAGGCCCTGTGTAGTTGGGAGAAAGAGGCTGCAAATGGAATAGAAAGGTTTGGCAGAATAGACCCAACTGTGTAGGGACCCACAGATCCCATCGAGGGAGGCAGATGGCTTCACAGACCTAGAATTCACCATGTCTAGAAGGAATGCCTATGGCCTGCTTTCTGTCACCTACGATGGAGTTTCTCGGGACTCTGTAGCCAGGTCACGCTGGGTCCTAGCAATAGTGGGTCTCACCTGACCTTCTAGTCACAATGCCTCTTCCAGTCATCATGGATCTGACAGACTTATGCCCACACCTGCACCTTCAGGATTAAGTCTAGACTCCTTACCGCTGTGTCTAAGACCTTGAAAGAGGTCTGAGTCATCACCCCCAGGCTCCACATTCTCAGTGCCAGCCTGGCACACTGGCCACTCCTGTCCCTTCCCATCTCAGTTCCATGCCCCACTCCTGCGTACACCCATCCTCTGTCTTCATAGGTCATGTTGACTCATCCTGCCAGGACCAGCTCAGCCATCTCCCTCCATCTTTCCCACTCCTCACAGGCAAGTAGCTTTCTCCTTGCTCAGGGACATGGTCTCTCTCACAGTCACAGCCACAAACAACACTGACACTGACTCTGTGTCTGACCCCTTCACCTCATCAATTTTGACAGTTGCCAGTGCAAGCCTTCCAAGTCGGTGCTTAAGGCCAGCAGGCGGGGCTACCCTTGCTCTCTTCTCTAATACCCTCCCTCTAGTCTTGCAATTGCAGATTTCTGCAGGCCCAGCTCTCTGGTGCATCTCATACTATGTGTCTTCTCTTGTCTTGGTCTCAGGCACTCTTATTCCTGACCTGCACTGGCTCCCTACTGTTTTCTACACACCAGCCATTGGGGATTTATTTTGTACGTGTGCATATTTGTGCGTGCGTGCATACATGTGTATGTGTGTACACACACACATGAAGCTCAGAGATCAATCTCAGGTGTTCTTCAAATGCTGTCCCACCTTGGTTTTTTAGATAAAGTCTCTCACTGGGATCTGAAGCTCACTGATAAGGTTAGACTGGCTGGCCAGAGACACACCTATCTCTGAGTCCCCGGCACTGGGGAATACAAGCAGGCCATCACCCCTAGCTATTTGAAAAGAAGAATGAAAATCATCTGTAAGCACTTTTTTAAAATGTATACTTTTTTAAAATGTATTTGTGTGTGAGTATACATGTTCAGAAGCCTGAGGAGGATGTGGAGTGGCCTGATCTACTATTGACCCTACTCTCTTTAGGCGCCATCACTGACCTGGAGCTAGGTCAGTCGCCGGCATTCTCATGATCCTCCTGTCTCGACCTCCCACAGCATTGGGGTTACAAGCACACATGCGGACATAGCCAGCTTTTTATAGAGAGACTGAGGATCTCTGATTTCTGACTGGCCATGAAATGAACATCTGTCCTCCTCCACGTGCCTCTAGCACCTGAACACGTGGAGCCAAGAGCCAGCCACAAACTCTGAGACTCTGAGCCAACAGGTTTCTCCTTTAACTTGTCTCTGCTGGTCATCTTGTCAGAGAGGTGCAAAAAAAAAAAAAAAAAAAAAAAAAAAAAAAAAAAAAATCACTAATACAGCTGCATACACTGGATGTCTCTCAAGGGGCCTGGTGTGTATTGGAACTTACTAACGAGCTGTGGAGTGAGGAAGTACCACCTCTCTTAGACATGAAGAGGATTAAGACCTGAACTTCGTCTCAATAGTACCCATCATGTGCTCGGCGTTCTTTAGCAAGTCACTGAGCCTCTCTGAGTCGGTGCCTTCTCCATGAAATGAGCATGAAGACAGTTATGACTAACCACTCAACCCTGCTATGCAGATTTAATGGACACGTTCCCATAAGGCACTTTATAAGGTGATCTCTGCCACCCATATGCCCACACTACAGTCACCTGGGCACCTATGCATGTCGGCGTGTGGGGATGTTGGGGACCTTTGCTTTGTCATCTTCAGCTCTCTTCATTTTGTCTTAATCTTACAAAGTGACGGAGTAGGAGCCATAACGGACCAGCTCACAATCCCTAGCCTCAGTGGAGATGGAAGCTGGACCTGTGATCAATACACATCCCCATATCCCATGGCATCTCATTACTTCCCTACAAGAGCTTACACTGAAGCTTGGCCTAATGGCCCACCATTGCATCCTAGTTACTGGGAAAGCTGAAGCAGGAGCATCACTCAAATATGCCAAGGCAACTTGATATCTTATCTCAAAATAAAAACTAAAAACAGCACTAGGTTGATAACTTAGCAATGGAATTGCTACCTAGAATCCCCCAGTGAGGGGCTGGGGGCGTGGCTCAGTAGGAGAACCCCTGCCTAGAATTTCCCAGTGAGGGGCTCGGGGCGTGGCTCAGTGGGAGAGCACCTACATAGAATCACTCAGCAAGGGCATGGAAGCATGGCTCAATGGTAGAGCGCCTGCCTAGAATCCCCCAGTGAGGAGCTGGGGGTGTGCCTCAGTGCTTTGTTTTCTTTTCCCTTTAAAGGCTGTCTGCAGATTTCACAAGGACTGGTTGAAACTGTCCTTCTACCCCAGAAGTGGATATCTTTGACTGATGGATGACAACGGACCCCATGTTTCCCTTCCCTCCTCCCTTGGCTTCCAGGAAGTTGTGCACTAGCACTGATGCGTCATTTTTAATCCAGGGTCCTCCTCCCTCAACACCATCTTTTACCTCTAACATCATTTACATCCAGGACACATGTATAAACAAGGTTCTGGAAGTAGGAAGAGTAGACATTCTAGAAAAATCCACAAGAAAACACTCCCAGAGGCCCTTGGCCAGTGCAGCCTCGTCCCCCGCACCACCACCACCCCACCCCCCGCCCCTCCACCACCATGTTACATTTTCTACTGCAGAAACCCTGGCCACACCTCCTGCTCAGCATCCCACCCGGCTTCAGGTTGAGCATCCACGTCCTCCGCAAAGGCCCGTGTTTCTGCCTCGAACGTCATGTCAGACAGTGCGCAGGTGTCAAAGATCTTGCTCAAGTGCATGGAGAGCACAAATCTCTGTGACTGCTCGAGGCTCAGCCGCTGCTGCATGGCCGTCACTGCACCCTTGCAAACATGCTTCCTGGCTGATGGACTGCCCTGCCTCGGGTTCAAAAAATGAAGCAAATTCTGTCTTACTAATTTAGTTCGCATATGGCAATAAATCCCAGAAATATGTCTTATGTATACTTCACATTACCTTTTGCCGACAAATACAAAAACATGGTCAACATTTGCAATAAAATTATCATAGAAATGCCATCTCAAATCTTATTTTCTTTTTTCCAATGTGCATTTCACAAATAACTTGTATTAAAATTATGTTTTACAGAGTAGAAATAGAAAACAAATACCCCTGGTAATTTAAATAGGCATTTGCATAACATGACTAGAACACTTTAGAAAAACACCCAGGATCGGAAAATGTGGGCTCAAAAACACTTAAATACAAGTGATTTTAATAAGTCTAATATGAAAAATGCCTTTTAGCTGTATTAATTAGTGAATTAAAATGTGTTGATCTTGGAATATTTTCCAGTTAACAGGTTTGGGGATTTGTGAGGGGTTTTTTTCTTCTTTCTTTTTCTTTCTTTCTCTCTTTCTCTCTCTCTCTTTCTCTCTCTTTCTTTCTTTCTTTCTGTTTGTCTTTCTTTTTCTGGTTGTAAGAAAAATCTTTCCCCTCATTCTTCTTAAACGGTTCCTACAAGTAGTCAAAGAAGACTTGGGGACAAGCTGGGAGAATACAGATGTAGGAAGGGGACAGATGTCACACACTCCAGGAATCCTAGCTCGGCTCACTTAGGTGCAAAATGGGGCCAGATGACTTCTGTGTGCCATTCCTGGGCAGGCCTGGACTTCCCAGCCTTGAGTGGGATAAAAAGGGATCCATACTAGACACTATCAATGAGGTCAAGACCTTGAGGCTGCCTAGGTCATGAACCTAGTGGAGAACTCACTACTGTTATTCTCCTAACTGGACATAGCAGTGAATGACTCCTAATAACATACTGCTGTTCCCATAGATCAGTGAAGCTCTCCTCATCAGAAACTTCTCATCCCAGCAGATGGAAAGTAATACATTCTCAACTGGTCAACATGCAGAGATGGAGAGACTTCAGAGCCCTCATCCCTAAATGGGATGTCTGTTTATCACATCCCCTCAAGGCTCTTGGATCTAAATGAAAGAGGAGGCAAAGAGATGGTAAGAACCAGAAGTGATGAATTGACTTCAGAGAAACAAAGTTTTTCACATACGACAAGTCTGAGACACAAGAGAACTCACAGGGTCTGTGACAGAATGCATAAGACCTATACAATCCCAAGCCAGACAAAACCCAGCAGGTAAGAACATTTATTACTATGCAAGCACAAGGACCTGAGTTCAAATCCTCTGCACCCATATTAAAAAAAAAAAAAAAAGATGAGTGTGATCATGAGTGTCTTTAACCCCAGAACAACAGAGCCAAGAGGGTTGCTGGGACTCTCTGGCCAGCAGCCTAGCTGCAGGTTCAGTGAGAGGCCCCATGTCAGGGGAATAGAGCAGAAGGTGCAAAAACAGGGCACCCAGCATCATTCTCTGGCTTCTGCACATGTGCAAAGATATGCAAGGTGCATCTGCATGCAAAGGCACCTACAACACATGCACAAATTCACACATAACATAGAAAAAACCATTTTAAAAGGAAAAAATGGAGTCAGAGTGATTGCTTTTCTCTTTTCGGGGCTGTTTTCTGGCTTCATACAATAGGTCAGCGCTTGGTAAGTCCTGCAAAGTGGTGACCATGAAGCACACATGTGACCGCAAAGCCCCAAAGCCAGATAATTCAATGGGGTCTCTCTTCCCACTAAGGAGAGGGCTCATATACACACACAAAGTGGGGCTCTGTGCAAAGATCACACATCAAAACTGAGGAAGATGCATATTTATTTCTGCAATTTCATTTGAATACCCTTCTGAGAACCTGCAGGAGAAGGAAGATCTTTCTGTGTGAGGCTTCTGAGTTGTTAAAATTTTCATTCCGGGTCCCTGAGCAACAGGGTATTAAAAGCTATCTCTGCTTCTTTGTACCATCAAAATGAGCAGACAATCCTCGGGACATTTCTAGGAAGAAAAAGGCCCAGCCAGGCGTATGACAGAGCAGGTGGCCTCTGGCCAAGCCACTGGGAACCCAATCCTCCTGCCCTGCAAAAAAAGTGCCATCAACCGGTTTGATCTGTGTCAGAACGTTCCCTGACTGATCATTTAGGGAACCAAGGCAGTACGAACTGTCAAGGCACAACTCGGCAATTCAACTTTGTCATTTGACAAGTGGGACAACTGAGGCTCAGAAGAAAAGGGAAGTGACTTGCTTAGAGTCACACAATAACACAGAAACCAGTCCCCTAGCACCAGGCCAGGATCCTAGCACCAAGTCAGTGTCTTAGCTGTGTCAGAAGAGGGTGCCCATTTATAAATAGATAGGGATAGTTTCGGATTTGCAGGAAAACAGTAGAAAATGGCGGTTGATTTTGAGCATCAGCGTGATTGCTTTGGGAAACATCTGTTGGGTGAGTGATGTTCTCCTCTGTGTGTCTGTGGGACTTTCCGAAGACATTTGTATCTCCGGGGCTCTGACCTGAGCAGCAGAAGAGTCACCAATGGATTCGGTGTTAGGACTGTATATACTATTGGGAGGTGGCAGAAAGGAAGCGAGAGGCTGGAGGAAAAGGGTCACTGAATCAGTGCCCTCAGGGTCTGTGTCCTCCCCACTCACCTTGGAGCACCTGCCCTCTGCTCTGCTCCTCCTCACCATCGCCAAGTTGCTCTGCCCAAGAACTTGGGGCCAAGCGTCATGGACTCAACTCCCTGAAACCATGAGCCAAAGAAATCCTTCCTCCCTTGTTTCTGTTGAGTACCTCATTGCAGCAACAAGGAAAGTTCTTCACACAGCAGGGGGTCGGGACCCTACCCTCAGCTGCACACGCCTCATCCGTCTAGAGCCAACATGGGTGTGTCATTAGAAAGGCATATCTGTCCAGACCTCTCGGGCTCTATGCGTGTATATACACTAGTGTCAAGCTGTAGCTCTTCTGGACTGAGTTCCTGGTCTTCAAGGCCCTTGGAGGGACACTGCTGCTCAGGCGTCTAGTAGAATGTTGTTCCATCTGTACTCGTCATAGTTATTTCTCTCCGTGAGACTGGGGTCATGGGATCTTGGGAAAAGGATCAGGGCCAAAATGCTGCCATACAGTCTCATACTGTCACCACGATCTGTTGCTGTAGGCATTGACCTTGCATCCTTGGTTAAGGCCCTATTTCTCCACACCCAAGTGACCGGTCCTCTCCGCTCATACTGTATTATGGAAGGACATCAGTCTATGTATCCCATACCCAGTAAGTCCAAGCCCCCTCCTCGAGAGCAAAGCACTGTATGAACCATATGGACCTTGCACTGCACGTTTGTCTCTCCTCACTCACTAACTGGATATCACTCATATCACCATGGACTTGTGGATATTTGTCTTGTGGTTTGAGCTGCAATCCAATTCCACCCTTACTTTATTGTCCAGACTGTTCCAGGATGGTCGTTGAAAGCCCATCCAAATAGCTTTGAACATCCCATCAGTGCGTGTGTGTGTGTGTGTGCGTGTGTGTGCGTGTGTGTGTGTGAATATATATACACATGTCTGTTTGTGTGTGTACTAATATGTATGTACAGTGTTTGTGTGCGTATGTTTATGTGTATGTACGTGTGGGCTTACATGTGTATACATGCAGATGTGTATGTGTTCACAGGTATGTTCATGTGTGTGTGCGTGTATATACACACATGTCTGTGTGTTCCTGTGTGTGTACTCATGCAAATGCATATGTATATACAGTATTTATGTGTGTATGTTCATGTATGTTCATGTGTGTATACATGAAGCTGTTCATATGTATATGCATGTGGGTTGTATTTGTTACTGCATGTGTGTACATGTATATTTATGTGTTCACAGGTATTTGTGTTTTCCTGTGTGTGTGTGCATTCACATTCATACAAATCTGTGCACACATATATGAGCCCTTCCCACTTTATGACACTATAGGATATTCCAGGTTCATCTTGTATATTTCTTGCCCCAGATTCAGCTATTTCTCCAATGAACCCTGGTTCCTGGTTTTGAGGATGGCATTAGAAACAAGATATGAAACCAAATCATGGGACAAAGTAAACCTTTCCTTCCATTTATAAAACTAAATTTACACTTTGTCTTCTGTAGGTGGGTATGTACATACCCACGTGGGTAAGTGGAGGTCGGAGAACCATTGTGGGAACTGGGGCTCTCCTTCCAGCGTGTGGACTCCACATTGGTCATCAGGCTTGATGTCAGCACCACTTCCCACTAAGCCATCTTGTCCAACTAAATCTGTCCCTCTGTGAGTGGATTTTCCTAGGTATTTCCTAGCTGTCCTATAGACAGCTGTCCAGTGCACAGACCAATGAGATACACATGAATAAACATGTTGTGTCCTGTATGTGAAGAGCTATAGATGTCTCTACATGCATCCATCTCAATCTACATAGGCAAATACACAGATGTCCCCAACTCTGGTCCAGTCCCATGGGCCATCATGTCTTCTGCTGTCCATCCATGATGCGTCTATCTTTAGATGAAGATAATGAGACCTGTGTGACTTGCTCAGGATCACACCTCAGCCCGGAAGGGGACAGTGCCACCACACTGTTTCTCTTTGCCATGTTTCTCACAGCTGTGGTCAAAAGCCTGACAGAAACCCAGATGGCCTTGTCATATAGCCAAGGATAACCTTGAACTCCTGACTCTCCCATCTCCATCTCCTGAGGTCTGGGATGCACCACCACACCTGGTTTCTTTTGCTTGTTTTACTTGTTTGTTTTGTTGTTTTTATGTGGTGCTGGGGATCAAATTCAGGGGCTTTTTGTATGATGGGCAAGCATTCTACCAGCTAAGGTATATCCCTAGACCAGGAAGACATTTTGTTTTGTTATGTTTCAGAGATAGGACCTTGCTATTTAGCCCAGGCTAGCCTCAAACTCAGAATCATCCTCACATGTGCTGAGATTACAAAGTGCATTCAGACAAACTAACCCTTTCTTACTTGTTTTTCTGGAAACCTGGCTCCTTCAGCCCAAACTAATCGTGCACACACATGAGAAGAGGCCAACAGCACTCACAGGCAAGAAGAGGATGTCAGAGCTGAGGCTCTGGATCTCCGGCTTCTCAGTGGGTCCAGAGGAGACAGTGGTATGCAGGGTACTGTCTGGAGGTTAAGGCAGTTGACACCACTTATATATCCACTTGCCCATCTTGGAGGGGAGCCAAGAGGTGACATGTCTCCTGTGGTCTAGCCTGGTGAAGCCTTAGGAAAGAATCAGAAAAACTACTTGGTGGTTTAATTCTGAGAAATGTTTGAAATCCATCCTTCCTGGAGGCACAGGAGGGAGCGAATGCCATTTGTCAGCTGTAGCTAGATGAAGCAACACAGTGTCAAGGGATTCCAGCATCTGAGAGCACACCTGCACGGAGTCTCAGCATCCTCCCAAGCAGAGGCCATCCGTCAGAGGAAGGTGCCTATGTCCCATGAAGGGCACTGTCACCAGCAAATGATAGTCTGGGATTCTAGGTTCACCCATATGGAGTAGTGCCTCCTGTCCCCCTCCCCATGAAGATGAACAACATTTGTCACCAGCATCCCAGGTCTGCAGACATGCTGTGTCTGATTCATCTGCACCTCTGCCACCTTGCCTGACAGAGGCCACTGGCAGAAGCGTACTGTACCATAGCTGGAGGCTCTGTGCTGCCAAGCTGACTGCCCAGCCCAGGTCTCAGTCTGTTCCTTTTGCCCAGGAAGCCCATGTGTTCACACACAGACTCACACATGTAATCACACACATGTGCTTACACACGTGTGTTCCCATAAACATGCATATATATATATATATGAAATGGAAATGCTCTTATACACATATACCATGCATACAAGCATGATACTGTCTGCATACATATATATGCATGACAAGCTCACCCATGAACAAATACCTACATACATATGCTCATACACACATGTTTACACTAGTATGTACTCATACATATGCATATGCCTTCACACAAACATTCATACACATATGCTCTCTCTCTCTCTCTCTCTCTCTCTCACACACACACACACACACACACACACACACACACACAATTGCACATACACAACGTACACTCAAAGTTTTTCTACTTCTATGTAGGAAATCTCTCAACTCTTCAAGCGGGTGTCTCTCCTCCAGCTCCCTGGCTCTCAGGAGGAGCCTGGCATCTGTGCTTTTGTGAGGTGAGGTCCCCAAGAAGACACTGTGACATTTGGTTGGTTTTAGAAGGCTTCTGAGGTGTACCTACTGGCACTCAGTTCTTAGCAACTCAATTAGAGAGCCCTTAACAGATAGCACCTGGGGTTCTCCTTGCTTGTCGGACATTGAGCAATTACCAGTGAGGTCTTAAGATAAGTGAATGGGGTTCCAATGAGGCTTTGGAAACAATTCCAGAGCCACGGGGAGCAATGGCCTTGGCTTCTAACCTGAACTCTGCAGCTCTCTGAGAACTGGGAAGCTGTTAATCCTCTAATTCTAGCAGCTAGCCAGGCCGCTCAGGTTGGATTTGGGAGGGGGGTGGGGCAGGGAGGAAAATCAACAGAGGAATTTCCAGGTCTCCAGAGTCAGACCAGCTCCCTCCTTCCTGCTCTTTCCCATGTGTGGGTAAGGAAAGGGATGCCCCTGGTCTCTCTGCAGAGAATGTTGATCTGTGAGTGTCCACCTCTAGGGACTCTGGTGGCCACTGGCCAAGCCAGTCAAAGGCAAGTAGAGGAAAGCACCGGAAGAGCATCTTTTAGAAAGAAAGCTCAGTGGGGTGTCCCTTCACCTCAGGACAGGCAAGCAGGCCAAAATGCTGTCGTACAGTCTCATACTGTCAATGCAACCCAGTGCGGGTGGCATTGACCTTGTGCACTTGGTTAAGGCCATATTTCTCCACACCCAAGTGACCCATACTCTGTCCCTGTGGTGGTCTTGTAGATGCAACTCTGCAGGGCACTGACCTGGCAAAGTGAAGAGAGGCTTGTTGAAGCTGCCTCATCCCAGGGGCATCCCATACCCTCGTGCTGACTGCCACCCACCCGACACCTTACTCACTACCTAAGAGCTTACAGCCCCTCAGTGGACAGTGTGGGGATCCACGAGCCTCATAGAAAAGAGAAGGTGAGGTGCATAGATGAGAGATCAGGGAGCTCCAAGGGCCTCATAGAGAGGTCAGGAAAGACAGGCGTGATGGCTCATACCTGTAATCCCGGCACTCAGGAGATTAAGGCAGAGGGGTCATAAGCTTGAGACCAGCCTGGGCTCCACAGCAGGACTGTCTCAAAACCTCAACACAAACACACACACACACACACACACACACACACACACACAGAGAGAGAGAAAGAGAGAGAGAGAGAGAGAGAGAGAGAGAGAGAGAGAGAGAGAGAGAAAGTCTAAGGAGTAAGGCATTTACCCAGCATGTACAAGACCCTGGGTTCAACATTAGCATTGCAGAGAATTAAAAAGAGAGTGCACAAACTCCCAAAAGATATCCAGCCAGAGGCTCAGAGGCTCTGCCTGCAGCCTGGAGGGAAACTCCTACTTACCTCCGAACTCCCTTCCTGTCTCCCTGTGGGCAGAGCCACATTAGGCCAGCACTACACAAGTTCCTGACCCTGAACTGGATCCAGAAGGAAGGACCTTGCTTCCAAGGAGCAGAGGGGAAACTGAGGCAGAGCTGGACAAAGTGAAGCTACTACATGACCTTGTGGAGCAGACCCAGGGTAGGTGGGAGAAGGCAGGTACTGCTTATCTGACTGTGATTCTCAACCTTCCTAATGCTGTGACCTTTTAACACAGTTCCTCGTGTTGTGGTGACCCCCAGCCGCATTGCCAGGTCATAACTGTAATTTTGCTACTGTTATGAATCGTATTATAAGTATCTGACATGTAGAATATGTGACCCCTATGAAAGGATCATTTAACCCCCAAAGGAGTCATGACCCACATGTTGTGAACCATTGTACTAGACAGTGGCTTTCGGCGGGAACCAGCTAGAAGCTTGATCCTAAGAACACTGTTGGTTTCCCCAGGAAAAACCAGGCTTCTCTTCTCCAGCCCTGGGCTACTCCCCTTCTTCAGCGGTCCTGGGTAAGGTGGGGAGGGCAGAACTAAAAGAGGAAAGAGTTTAGGAATCTCCATGTCCCTGACTAGAACTCTGCCCTAGACATACTTAGGCTCAAAAGGTCCTGGAATCAGAGCGAGAGAACCCTCCCCTTACCCCCCCCCCCCATCCCTCCTCCTCTCCTTTCTTTTCCTCACCCTTTCGTCCTTTTCCTCAGACCCCCTTCACATCTCCCTCTTACCCCTCCTCTCAATTCTCCCCCCCCCCACCTCCTTCTTTCTCAAGCTCCTCCTCCTATTTTTCTCCCAAAGAAAGCAGAAGCTCATCCAGGAAGGAGCTAAAATCAAAGCTAGGAGTCCTCAAGCTCAGAATAGCCCATCCCTACAGACAGACAGAAATGCCTTGTGGGGGACAATAGACACAACCTGTAATAGGGGGGATGAATGAGGAAGCAGCATCCACAAGGAAGAGACCCAGTGGAAAAGCAGAGTTGATCAAGGAACACCATGCACTGTACCTTGTCCTTAGAGGTGTTTGGAAAGTGTGTGTGTGTGTGTGTGTGTGTGTGTGTGTGTGTATAAGTATGTGTGCATATGTGTGTACATGTGCATATGTGTGTCTACATATGTGTATGTCTATTTATGTGTGTGAATATGTATGTATGTGTGTATGTATATATGTATGTATGTGTGTTTGTCTCTCTTTCTGAGCTGTGTATCTGTGTGTGTGTGCGTGTGGATATATATGTGTATGTTCTTATGTATATATTCTGTATGTAAGTGTGCATGTGTGTATGTGTACATGTATGTGTGTGTATATGTTTATATGTGTGTCTTTCTCTGAGCCTTTGTGTGCGTGTGTGTGTGTGTGTGTGTGTCTGTCTGTCTGTCTGTCTGTGTCTGTATGCAGACCAGAGGTCTTCCTTAACCATTCTCTACCTTATTTTTTGAGACAGAGTCTCTTGCTGAACCTGAAACTAAGCTAGGCCGCCTGGCTGGCAAGCTCTACGAAGGTGTCCGCCTCCCCAGCCCTACAGATTACAGATATGTACCCTTGAGCCTGGCCTTCTAGGTGGGTGCTGAAGACCTGGACTCAGGTCCTTACGCTTGTTTCCTGACTGAGCCAACTCCCTAGACTCCTGGAGATAGATAATTTTTTAAGCAATAAAGTTATTTTTCAAGTTAGAGCCCTAAAAATTAATCCAGGAATGGATATAGCAGAGCCTCTGACATAGTTGGATCCAGGCACCCAAGTCTAGTCTCCAGCTCCTTGCCAGGGTGTGGTCTCCTTCTCTGCCCAAGTTTCTAGTGTAACAGGACTCCCACCTGCCTCCTGGCTGCTCTGCAGGACCTGGGGACAGACTGCATTGCAGTGTGTCTTGGGCTGACTCTTAAGCTCACATGTGAGGAAACTGAGCACTGTTGGGTCAAACACTGTGACGACAAAGCATACATAATGCTTTCTTGTGACACCCCCATCAAGGCACTGGCCCCAAACTAAGAATGAGCAAGTCCAACAGGGACTGAGCAATGGGAGCTGTGCTCACAGGAAAACCCAAGAGCTGCCTGAGAAGATGAATGGGGTTTGTGCTGGCTAATTTTAGGTCAATTTAACACAAGTTGAAGTCATCTGAGAGGAAGATACCTCAACTGAGAAAATGCCGTCATAAGACTGGCCTGTAGGCAAGCCTGTAAAGCATTTATTTTCTTAATTAGTGATTGATGCAGGAGGGCCCAGTCCATTGTGGCTAGGTCCATCCCTGAACTGGTGGTTTGGGGTTCTATAAAATGGCAGTCTGAGCAAGCCATGGAGAGCAAGCCGGAAAGCTGCATTTCTTTATGGCCTCTGTGTCTGCTCTGCCTGCAGGTCCCTGTCCTGTTGTTTTGAGTTTCTACTCTGACTTCCTTCAGTGATAAACACTGATGTTGAAGGGTACGCAAAACAAACCCTTTCCTTCCCTTGCCTTTGGTGACGGTGGTTCATTATAGCAGTAGTGACGCTGACTGGGGCAGGGTGCCACAGATGAAATTGACTAGGAAACCCTTTCAAAAGCAGATGGAATGGGCAGCACTCAGGAGCCACCCAGGTAGGGATTATAGAAGAGAAGGCCTATGCCACCAGAGGGACAGGTCCACTGTTCAGTGTCTGGATAAGTCATTCCCACCCATACTATGGGCCTTCTCTCTACTCCAGACACATCCCATCCCAGGCTCAGGCACCCTTTGGCCCAACTCTCCAGGGGACTGTTTGGGAACAGCAGCTGTCCCCCTATGCTGGTTATTGATTGAATTCCTGTTTACTTCTCTCTAAGCTTAATTTGCTGTGTTAATGACATTTTAATCCACTTTCCCATTGCAAGGGGCTGATAATGGTGTATTTTTATAAACCAGCAGTGACATTTTCTGCATCCTGGATCTTCAGTGGATGAGGCTGGACATTATTTCCCCAGATTGCTTTCCTGGACTGCCTTCACGTCAAGCTCCCTCAGGGCCAGCTTCCTCAGGATGGGCTACACTGCTTCCCACAATTGGGGCATCAGAACAGACTTAGATAGGATTCTCCAAGTTCAGAGCCATCCCAGAACCCAGAGGGCTGAGGTAGAGCAGCAAGTGGGGTCAGCCTTGTGCAAGCCTTTCCAAATCAAAGACTGAGGAATTCTAGGAAAATTTTAGCCAAATCCGATCCTTGTCATCGGAGTCAAATTGAATCTGTGACTCCTTCTCCATCTACACCCATGCAAGCACCGGGTGCCACGTGGGAGGAGTGGCTGCCGCAGCAGGTCTCCCCAGAAAATTCACCTCTGCAAAACAGGAACAGAAAAATGGCCAAGTCAACATCACAGACAGTGTAGAGGGATAGTGTATGCAGAGCCAGCCAATCCTCACATGGGTCTGCATGGTGACAGTTGAGGTCACATGCAAGGACAGAACTGAGTAACACAGAACGGTACCTGGTCTGTTGTCCCTAGACAGGGGACCTTGCACAAAGACCATATATTCTGCACCCCCAAAACACCACAAACCATTCCCATCAAGCCACAGATTGTCCTTTGATCCAAAGACAACCTGCTGTGGGTACCTGCCTTAACAGGAAAGATGAAACTCTAGCTAGCAGGGAGGCTTGCCCAGGAGCCTAAGGACCAGGCACAGCTCCTCCCTAGCAGGGAGAGCACCACAGTCAGGAGAGAAGCCAGAAGACAAGCAGAGGGAAGAAGAAATAAACAAAACAGTCAGGAAGAAAGGGTATGGGTGAGAAAGAAGAGAAAAAGGAAACATCCCCAGAACAGAGAAGTAAAGCTGGAACCCAGCACTTCTGGGCTCTACTTCCTGGTCCTTTATTTTAAAGATGAAACAGAAGGACAGAGACAGAGACAGAGACAGAGACAGAGACAGAGACAGAGACAGAGACAGAGACAGAGACAGAGAGGCTGGAGACAGCAGGACACCAGGAACAGCACAAGCCAGTGAGCCCAGGCAGAGGCTGCTGGGGCTGCTTGGGGCTGGGGTGCTAAGCCCAAGCTGAGTCCTCAGCTCTATGGAGGTCAGATCCCTCTCAGGCCTACCTCCAACCGTATCCCTGCCCTGCACTGAAGAAGGGTCCCTGGGCTCACTGTCTCCTGCACTCTGAAAGAAGCCAAGACCATCCAAAACCTTCTTCAATTAATTCTGCCTGTCCCCAGTCCTCCAAACACAGCAACAGGACCCTGAACATCATGCCTGGGAATCTGTCTTTTTCTCCCATGTAGCCATGGCCCCTCAGGTTCTGTGTATTTGTGCACAGGTCAGCCACACACACAAGCAAAGATCCAATGGTCCCCACCTCACAAGGAGCCAAAACTCTGCAAGGGACATTCCCAGGGGCCGAGTATCACTGCTCATTGAGAGCCACAGAGCCTGTAATAGCCTCTGGCATTGCCTGGGATTAATGGCCAGCAGGGTTAATAACCCTCAGCGACACCCTGGGCCATTAGGCACCAGGAAACCCCACACCTCAGTGCCTCCTACTTAAGTGGAAGACATTAGAGAGCCAACAACAATGTCACACAGGTGGAGGTCCTCAGAGAACTCAGGTCCTGGGGCAGGAAATGATTGGCCACTGCAGGGCACTAGTTACAGACCCCCATTTGGTCTGACAGCTCTTTCTTTTGGGCTCTGGAGAATGTGTGTGCATCTTATGGTATCATTGTATCGGTGTGTTTGCAGGAGTGTGCATGTCTATGCATATCAGTTCTACATGCGTGTACCTATACGTCACTGTGTGTTTAAGTCAGTGCCCACTTGTGTATATATTTGTTAGTTTTTATGTGTCAGTGCAGCTATGTGTGTTTCTATGTCACTTGTATGCTCATCTGCCCATATCTTCATGTGTTCATGACTTTCTATGTACGTTTGTTTCTGTCTGTGTATCTCTGTAGGAATGGTGTGCCTATCTGTCCTTATGTGTCTGTGTGTCTCCACTTCTATGTGCTATGTCTGTCTAGATATATGTGTGTATGTGTATGTATATGTTTGTAGATATATGTCTGCATGTGTCCCTGTGTGGTATGTGTGCCTTTCTGTGTATTTGTGTGTATGTGGTACATATGTGTGTTTATCTGGGTATATATGTACATATCTCTGTGGGTGGTATATGTATGTGCATATGTGTGTTTCTCTCTCTGTGTGTGTGTGTGTGTGTGTGTGTGTGTGTGTGTGTGTGTGTGTGTATGGTAGGTCTGGTGCATATGTATTGGATGTATGTTTGTGTCTTTCTGTGTACTTTCTTTGTGTGATTATGTTTGTGGTATGTGTGTATATATATAGCTTTCTATGGTTATATGCATGGGTGTGATATATGTGTGTGTGTGTGTGTGTGTGTGTGTGTGTGTGATGTTTCTAAGTGCTAATGTATGAGGGCATAGCTCTCAGCCTTATCCCTGGAATGCCTTCTGAGGGAAGGGCCTCTGTCCTCCCTGTCACCCATTCTGCTTCACAAACACACATAGTCTCCCTTTCCCTTCTCCAAAAGGGAGATGCCATCCCTGCTTTTATTCTGAAACAGTTTTTGAACATCCAGAGTGCTGGTTCCTCAGGAGGTCCTGAGCCCAGGTCTAAGGAGGGCTTGCCCTCTGCAATACACACAGCCAGAAAAGAGAAGGGAGAGAATGACCACCCAGCGGCAGAGAACTGGGCAGGAGTCCCCCAGAACAACCTTTAAGGAACAGGCAGGGACACATGTGCAGATGGCTGCAAAGCCTTCAGTCTCATTGCCAGGCTCTGGTCTCAATTACTTTTTACTTAAAGTTGAATGAAAAGACATTAGTCCTTCAGGTCCTTGACTGCTGATTTTGGAAGCTTATAGAGGTCACCTAATGGAATTGATAATAAAAAAGAAGGTGGAAGAGGAAGGAAGAGGGGAAAGGCAAAGAAAAGGAATGGAACACCATCATCATCACCATCATCATCTTCATCATCACCATCATCATCATCAACAACAACAGCTTCTAGGGAGGCCATGATCTCCAAACTGCAGGTGCTGATGTCACTGGGAAGTGATCTTTAAAAATCACAAAAAAAAGCAATCAGCTAGTGGTTACTTCATGGAGAATTCTGGCACTAGTGGTGCTCACAGCTTTGGACAAATGTATTGATAGCATCTTCTGTAGGTTCAAGCACCATTGCACCACAGCTCCCCTTACAGACACAGCAGGAGCAGGCCAGCAGGAAACACTCGACCAGGTGCAAAGGCAAGGCCCTGGCCATGCCACAGAGCGGGCGAAGCAGAACTGTGGTGGGAGCCACATGGTCGGTGTGTGTGCTACCCCACAGAACAGGTGCCATCAAATGTGCCCCATAGCCCACTTACTGTTCTAAGGAAACATGGGCTTTTCTGACTGTATCCTTAGACACAAGCCCTCTGCAGAGCGATACAGACGATCCCAAGTTCTGGACCAACCTGGACTATGTACTGTGTGTGACTCTGTCTTAACAAACAAACAAAATATAATATGTGTAAGCAGAAACCCTCAAGACCGTTCTCATCATTTAATTGAGAAAATAGGAGATCGTCTTGTGCTCATATTTGAAGGCACAAACAGTAATTATGCAATAAACTATTTAATTAAGTCGCATGTGCCGCAAAGGAGACTGCCGGGTGCCACGAGCCCTAGGGGATGCATTCCTAAAGAAGCTTGGTTTGAATTGGCATTTTAGGAAGAGGAGGAAATGATTGGGTGATTGGCAATGCATGTCAGGGCCCTCCAGGCAGAGAGAAGGACAGGTATGTGCAAAGGCCCTGGGGGCAGGAGGAGTAGGGAGCCCAGAAAACAAAGCCCTCTCTAGGGCAGGTGGGGGCTGCCACAGTCTGCCACTATAGAGCAGTGTGGTCTGTTTGACATTTGAAGGACCCCCTTTAAGCAGCACCAGCATCAGTCCTTAATGGCTAGGGCTTTGGGGATCCCGCCACTCACATGCCCTGTTCTCAGGCCCTTCGCTGCTCCAGCTGTTTTTTATTTTATTTTTTTCCTGGAAACTTGGCTCAATTCTCTGTGGCCAGAAGCCCTCCTCTGTCTCTAGCAGGCTGAGTATGTATCAGACATTCCTGAGACACCCCCCAGTTGTAATTCGTAGCAAAGATGGGCATTGCCCATATGGTGGTGACCTCCTAAGATGGGCAAAGAATAAGAACGAAAGGATAAAAGTGGCCACATGGGGAGCTGGCACTGCAGTGTCCTCCAGAGCCATGCCAAGCGGCTCACAGTGGACATTGCACACTCCAAGGGCTCACTGAGGTAAGCCTGGGCACGGCTCTGTACAGCCAACAGGCCACAGACAGACAAGGGCTCCTGCCACTTTCAGCAGCAGCCCTGGCATCCCGCAGGCTCCTCAGTCACGAATCAGTCACCCAGCTCATGAGAGCTGAGCCCCTCACAGTACAACAGGCCAAATCAACGCCCAATCAAAGTCGCTCTTGCAAACACATTTGGAGAGGGCTGGAGAGGTGGTTCGGCATTTAAGAGCAGTAGACCAAGGTTCCCAGAATCTACATGGCAGCTTACAATCACCTTTAACTCCAGTTTCAGAGGCCCTCTTCTGGCCTCTGGGCACCAGACATACACGTGGTACACACGCATATATGAAGGTTAAAAACACTCATAGACAGAAAATATTTAATTTTTTTTAAAGTGTCTGCTTTTGCGGAGGACCTGAGTTTAGTTCCTAGCACTCGTGTCTGGTAGTTTACAACCACCTGTAACTCCAGCTCCTGAGGACACTGTGTCCCCTTCTGTTCTCCAAGGCACTTGCACACACACACACACACTCAGAGAGAGAGGGGGAGAGAGAGAGAGAGAGAGAGAGAGAGAGAGAGAGAGAGAGAGAGAGAGAATAAACCTCTTGGGATATCCTGTCACCCCCATGTGAGTTCCACAGAAGCCAATCCTGGGGATAGATCCTTCCACTAAGCCCCAGTAAAGCTGACAGCTCATATTTAGAGGTATATTGTGTTTATAAACTTGTTATAAAATATAACACTCATTTCAATGTGGACATTTCTACACCCAGTGAGATGCTCACTTAGGGGGAAGAGACACAGGAAAAGCCACCCCTAGGAACATCAGATTATCACTCCTACCCTGGCTCATCCCAGAGCATGTGGCCACTCAGTAGACTGACCAGGGGGAGGAACTGCCTGGGCTGACATGTCTGACACTGCCTCTGTTGCCCTGCCGTGAATTCTAACATGGTTACTACAGTGTTTCCCAGAGGAGTTCACTCAGAGACCATGGAAAATGTACCTGGACGAGAGCCTCATTGAGCCCAGGCTAGGCCTGGACTCTGAAGACACTAATGGACGCTGCGCCCCAGCAGCGGCCAGAGTTGCAGCTGCCTGGCGAGGCTGACCAGAGCAGCTGGCCAAACCTACCAAAGCCTCTCACTGCAAGGGGTGGGAGCAGGATGCTCGGAGATTCAGGGACCCGACGTGCCATTTCATTCCAGTGAGGTTCTGAGTGGACTCTGATGGCCCAGCTCTCCTTCCTGGAGCAGGAGCCTCGACCCAGGAAGTCTCCATGCTTTGCTACACTGCTTCCAAACCGGAAATAATACGTTGCATTTGATTTACATCTCCTGACAATGACCGGCATGTGAATATCCAGCGCCCTTAGCGTAAAGGAGTTACCATACAACCCCGTGCACACAGCTGGGGTGGATGGAGGGCCCCGCTTCACCTCATCTCTCCTTTCTGCTTAAATATTATGCCACATCCTGATTAATACCAGACCAATAAAATCATCTCCGCAATCTGGTTAGAGGCTTTTGTCTTCCCAGATGGCCTGCAATGTTAATGTGTGACAATTTCAACAATGAACTAGGACTGTTTTATGGAACTAACATTTGTTCCACTGCTTTTTTTTTTTTTAGACTCAGAATTTTGACACAGATGGTACAAATTACTCAAAAAACAGAAATGTTCATTTAGAAGGCTTAAATATGTGGTTTTACTCAGGCCATCAGAATATTTTACATTTGCGATTCAGTAAATTTACTAACAACCCTGCTATAATTAAGGTCTGAAAGAGAAAAAAAAATATCCTCTTTCTCCGGCTTTTTATATCTATAGAGTTTCATTAAAGCTAGAAAAATACATTATTATTTATTCTCCTTGTGCAATGTTCTTATTTCCTCGTGACATATATTGTTCGTCTCTGCTCTCTGTTTCCTTCACAGTTTGTAATTGCTGTTGAGTCCGGAGGAGGAACGGAGTCACTGGCCAAGCTGCCTGGGTCCCCCACCACTCTAGGAACTGGATTATAATTCAAATTGTCACTGGCTACAATTGCTGCATCTTCTGGAACCTTCTATGAATGAAGACCACCACACCTTCTTAACCTCCTGTCTACAGTCCTCTTCAAGGGCAGATCCCAAACCTCAATGTTCTCACGGTTTAGTAAACCCTTTGTTTCTGAAGGGACCCAGGGATGCCTTCTAGCCCTGGGGATGCATCAGCTGCTGAGTGACCACCTATGCTTCGACTGACCTTCCTGTGTCCGGCCCTGAGGGGACTCTGCCCAGGGTGCAGCCACAATGAAGGGAGGAAACATTTGCCGTTTGTTCTTTGCTTTTTTTTTTTCCCCCTTATGCTCTTATATTCTTTCCTTTCTTGTTTTTTTATTTTATTTCATTTTACTCAATTATTTTGAAACACAGCATTGCTCAGCCTGGGCTCGAAATCAAGATTCTCCCGCCTCAACCTTCCCAATGCTGGACTTAGCAATGTACATGGCCTCGGGCAGCTAAAGGGTGCCTACTTTGTATGAGTCACTGGATAGTTTCCTTCTACATATTAGCTCATTTAATCCTCTACAACGTGGTGACGAAGGCTTCTAGACGCTAACAACAGAGTTGACAAAGGCTTTTCAAGACAGGAACTGGTGTAGCCCCCACCTTGGCCAGTGCTGCCAACAGAAGCCAAGGTGGGCCAGCCTGCCATCAGACCTCTGAATCCAGTTCTCCTACGGGGGAGATTGTTGGGTCATCCCACCATGAAAGCAGGAAAAGGACTTTGCTCCGAGCTCGGCTGCCGACAAGTTCTGTACTCTACCAAATTTGAGGAGGTGATAGATCTCAGCCACCATCAACAAGAGGCAAGAACTTGGACTCCGTCTCCAGGCCTCTCCAGACTCAGAACCTGGGGGCTGCAGACTGTCCAGCGCATGCAGGAGAATCTGTAGAGAAGTGAAAGGGTGAGACTGTGGCTTCGCTAAGATGCGGACAAAGATGGCAGCCCAGTGCGGACAAAGAACCAGCCAGGGGCAGGGGTTAGCAAGGCATTGAACATGCAGAGAGCCGTCTGTGGGATTTGGAGGGCTGGGGTGCTTGGTCAGCAGCTGGGTTTGTCATAGTTATCACAATTGTTCTTTTTGGAATTCAAAAGAGCTGCTAGGACAAACTGGTCCAGGGTGTTTCTCTCTCCCTTTGTTCTGAGGGATCCTAGTTCACCCAAAGACCCTCCAGTCGAGCCAAACCATCTCAGTGGCTATTTGTTACTTTGCTAGCACAGACTGGAAGAAAAAAGCCTACTAAGCTGTTTGAGCCCAGAGCCCAAACAGAGCAGGGAGCCCTGTCACAACCTGAAGAGCCATCTTTGGAGATACTCATGCTCTTCTGATGATAACACATGGGTGTCCTGCATGTGGTTCAGAGACCAAAGCTGTATTTGCTTTCTTCACCAGGTTAGAGCTTGTATTTCCATCCTGTTGTCCGATTTCAGAAACAAATGATTTATTTCAACTTTAATATAAAAGGGAAAACATACTGCACCTACCACTGCTGTCCTTTGGTGATCCTTGCTTGCTTCGAGCACTCCCGTGTCTGCGGAAAGCTTCAGTTCATTAGTACGTTCTATCAGCACTGCCAACACAAAACACGTTCAGAGTTCTTAAATGTTGTTTCCATTAAAATCAATCACTCTTCGCAATTAAGCCAATAGTTTCACCATTTTTTTTTTTTTTTTTTTTTTTTTGCTGTTATGAGCAGGAAGCATCCTAAATATATTGACAGCTGTCTTCAATCGGATGACACAAACAAGGGGGAACAGGGCTAAGACTAAATGTCACCAAGGGAAGTAGGGAAGCATCTTTTGCTAAAATGTACCTCATTTTCATACCCTAGCTGGCGTGGAAGACATTTTTTTTTTGCAATAGTAACATACAGTAATCAATGTTTTGCATATTACAATCAATAACACACTTAAATGTTTAAGTTTTGCATTCTTTTGCAATAAATATTGATATATTACAAACTCGGTAAAAACTGTTCATTGGACTTTTTGTTTGCACTGTGTACTGTATCATTCAGCAAATAAGTGAGCTAAATATTGTTTGTTACAAAACAGATGTCAAATAAAATTATGCCATATGTGCTATTAAACACTTTTCTTATTTTTTTTTTCCAGCAAAACCCAAGACTTGGTTTCAGAAGTGAATGCATTTGGCTTTTCAAGGATTTGAGGCATGAAAGCAACGTCTTTGGAGTATTTTTAAACCTGCTGGCTTTGTGTAATCCAGTTTCATGAGCTAATTCTGAATGCTATTATAGACCTCAAATAAAATATAGAGAAATAGAGATGCAGGTACACACACCAGAATCTAGTCTTAAGATTAATTTAGGACTGAAAAAAAAAAGAAAGTAAAAGAAAAAAACTGGACAAAATTTAAAAACAAATCAATATAAATATAGATCAAGATATCAGAGAGTTATTTTTAGGGGACTTGAGATTTTAAGAGGGTGGAAGAGAAAACTTTACAAGAAAATTTTCCATGCAGAATAAGTCAGGTTTGTTTGGAGATTTGGGGGTGACTTGGGTGGTGACTGGGCAGTGAGAGAGAGGGGTAGATGTTTAGAGAGAGACTTCAAAGTAGGAAAATCAGTCAGAACATTGGCTAGCTCTGAGAGACTCACAAAGCCAGGAAGGAGACACAGGTGAATGTAGTTGTCCCGCCTGTGTGAGCCACCCAGCCCCAGAAAGCCATCACCGAGCCCAGCAAGGGTCCCCTCCACCCCAGCCTTGTCAGAAGCATTTGCACTAGATGGATGGATCTCTCAGCCTAAAGAAGTGTGAAATGTGAGACAGAATGAGCAGAATGCAAGAAGCATGTTGCTAAGAGCCACCGAGTAAAGCAGAATCTGGAGCCCCAGCATGCTGGCGCTGGCACCGGAGACTCCCACCCACAGATGGAGACAAACAGAGGCAAGATACAGAAAGACCAAGAAGCAGATCCAGTCACAGGGGTTAACCTAATGGATCTTGGCCACAGTTTCTCAGGACCGTCTTCAAAGGATGCTCAACCCAGTGTGTGTGCTTGAAGTCCAGCCAGCACTCACAAGGCTGAGTCAGGAGGATTTCGAGTGCTAGGCCAATCTGAGCTATATAATGAAACCCTGTCTCAAACACACTCACACCTTATACACCTGAATACATACACACACATTACATACACCCTGCACGCATGCAGTATACACACATTCACATATATTATGTACTTGTATTATAGACACAAAGTACACAAACATATACAAAGTACACAAACACTGCATACCTGTGCCATATACACTGAGAGACACAATATATATGTATATTATATATATGCACTCCATAAAATATATAAAATATATACACACTCTACACGCTTTATGCACACACAATATGTACAATATATATGTGATATATATGATATATATGTATGATATGATATATATCACATATATATTGCACACATACACACGTCTCCTTCCTGCCTTGACTCACTGGAATGGTGTCCCCAATAAGCTACCTGCCAAGGTATCCTGACCTTCAGCTGTGCACTCTTACAGAGATCCAGACTGGGACATTCTCCACATACCCCCAGTATTGTGACCCCAGTGTTTTTCTTGGTCCACTCGGTATCTTGAAGGTTCTGATGCCCCGAAAATTCAAGGCATCCCATGGCTGTGCTGTGGGAGGTCCTGTGACCTTTAAGAAAGAGCTTTAGTCCTCTGCTTCATTTGGTCATCACGAACCGCAGTTTCTCCTCTTCATCCTTGCATGAAATCTCTCCCACACGCTCCTGCATGTCCCCTGAGCCAGGTGAAGCATGACACCCTTCCCCAGACCCACACCACTGGCCTCTGGCAGGGTACACATAGGCAACCAGTGTATGTGAGAAGAGTTCCTATCCTTGGGGTCTCTAGAGAACAAGGGAGAAAGCTGGTGGCTAAACAAACGGAAGTACTTTGCTGGGCTTTTCTTTCTACAGGACTTCCTAGAAGATGCCATAGCATGGAGTCGCATGGTCCATGCTGATGGCCAATGCAATTCTTCATCCGTATACTGCTTCCATCTTCTTCATGCCCCCACTCACAGGAGTGGTGCCCCCCTCAATAAGCTGCCTGCACTTGAACCCTGGCCTTCAGTGCTGCATTCCTACAGAGACCCAGAGTGAGACATTCTCCACACATCCTCAGCACTGTGCCCCCAGTGTTCCTCTTGGTCCCTGACACGGTGTTGACATCTGGCAAGAAGCCAGGCTCTAGGCAAAATCTTTTGGCAGTTGACTGCATAGCAGATTTTTTTTTAAACTAGGACTGATCAATCTGTTTTAACTAAGAGGTTAGCTTATTTAACTGATAGTTGCTGTCCTCCTTAGGTGCTTGAGTCCATAAAAAGAGGTGTGCTTTAATGGTTAAGGGACACACAGCACCCCCTGGGAATAGTGATCAGTGCATAGAGGGCAGAATTTTAGAAACCTTGCCTTTCCAGCACCAAGCCTCCAAGCCAGACTCTGGGTGCAGTCAAATGTCACTTGCCTGGTTATCTGCAGCCGCCTCTGGAGACTCTCCCTCCCTCACGTGCACACATTCTTCATGTAATCTCTAATCATGAGCCCATGTGGTATGCCCAGCCCAAACCTGAACAGTCACTAAACGCTTAAAGCAAATGACAAAAGTTTTACTCACCAAGTGTCATGAAAAGTAGAGGAGGACAGGAAAAAAAAATAAAAGCAAGGAAATGTCTCTAAGTGCCAGAGTACGAGCAGGAATGAGAAGAACAGAGCGAGAGATCCTGGTGGGAGACGTTCAGGCTCTAGAGGGACCTAGAGGGACCATGTCTGAGTTCAGACTCAGCCAGCACTCACAGGGAACAGGAACACCCCAGTCCGACATCTACAGCACAGATATGTGTGCAGGTGTGTCCATGGGCTCTGGAGCTGAGGATTTTGTTCAGATGGTGACATGATTAATCTGTGATTGGATTATGAGACACTCGGGACATTAGTGGAGGCCACCACCGGATGTGTCTGGGATGATGTTTTCAAGCACAATTAGATCATGAGGGCTGTGGCCTAATCAGTGGCTCAATCCCTGGATGGACCCATAGTATGATAATGAAAGTAGGAAGTGGGCCCTTTGTCACATAGGTGACTGGTGGGGGTGGGGGTGTCCTCAGGCCCCACCTTGCCCTGGACTCTTTTGTTCTCTCTTTTCTCTATTCCTTCAAGAAGGCGAAAACCAAAACCAGCCACTTTTACATGCTCTGCTACCTTGAAGTTTTCTGTCCATGTCCCTGGGGTCAGTCAATCAAGGACAAAGCCTTATGGACCCTGAGCCCTAATAAAGCCATTCTTCTTTATGTTGTTTCTATTGGTCATTCTACCACAGCAATGAGAAAAACAGCCAATACACCCTGGAAGTCCTGAAAGCTTTATTCTAGGACTTGCGTGCCTTTTGCTGACACTAATTCACCTCTGCACCCCAACACACCTAGCCTAAACCATCAAGTTAGGGAGCCCAGACTTCCCCCTGAGGGCAATGGGGTCATTGAGTGTGGTAACGCTGGGAATGGTGCTATCTCATCAGATCTGTGAGAAATGAGAGAGAAAATTCATTTCTTCAGCTGTTGAAAATGCATTTAAAATTCTGGAAGCAGAAAGTCCAGCTGGGAGCTGTGGCCTGGAGGGGGGTAGGGGAGGAACTGGTGTGTACGACAGCCTGGCATCTGGAGGGCTGAGAAAGTAGAAGCCATGTGGGTACTTGGGTATGGATCACGATGAAAAGGAGAGGAAGTGGCCAGACAACTTCCAATGTTCAAGGACTGTGTCCACATAAATGGTTTTCTTCCTTCTCTGGTGTGGAAGAAGTAGCAGCCAATACTTGGTTCAGTCAGATGGCTACCCTCTAACAAGAGGCTCTGGGCACCTGAAACAGAATGGGTGAGGTCAGAAGTCTGTTTTTCCACTTGGTTTTGTTGTTTAGTTGTCTTTTAGTAGTGACTATATCAACCAAAAGAAAGTAGGGCAACTAGCATCTGGGCCAATGGCTCTGAACAGGAGGATGGTGCAAGAGAGTAACAGAGAGATGTGCTTCAGAGGCAGTGAGACTGCCCAGGAAGGCAGGTACCATTCAATCTGGAGGTGGCCACGAAAGCCATTGGTGGCAAAGGGTAGGAAACCAGCTTGACGGGACCTTGACTTCTCATGTAACCATTTCTTCCTCTTGAGCTTGGGGTCTCACCTATAAAGTGTCCCGTGATTCTGAACTTTATTCCCCCTCACTTTCCAATTGCTATGATAGAACATCTGAGAAAAAAAGGTAGACTTTGCTCACGGCTTCAGTCTGCCATAGTGAGAGGAAGACATGGCAGAGTTGTGTTGGGCATCTGGGAAGAAAAGAGAGAATATCTGAGTTAGCTGGCTGTCTTCTGGTCTTCCTTTGTTCCATCCAGGCCCATGGTCTATTGGCTGATGCTACATGTGTTTAGAATGGATCTACCTTTCTTAGTGAATTCTCTCTGAAAACATCTTCAGGTGCATGCTTTCCAAATCCCTAGATGCTTCTCAGTTTAATCAAGTTGAGGAACAAGATCCATTACGACAGTGGCCTTGACATTACATGTTTAGGGTATGAGGGACATGGGATTCTAGCCATTAAATTAAGGTTTGCAAACTCAGTGGCCTAGATGGCTGAGCAGATGCCAAAAATGAAAGACAGAGGCCAAGGATAAGAAAGATCACTTGGCCTCTAACGTAATCATGAGTACCCTTAGCCATGACTGTAGAAACTATACCAAGCTGGATAGAGCTGAAGAGACGTGAAGAGACCACCACCGTACAGGACAGGATGGAGTCCTGGGGACTATAACACCCACTATTGCTTTAGAGAGTGTTGGCTTTGAACTTGTAAATATAAACTTTATTTTTTAAAAGCAAATGAGAAAAATAAACATAAAAATAAACGAACCGAGAGTCGGCCAAACTAAAGGTTGTGAAGGGCGGGCAGGGTGAGCCCACGAACCTCGCTCTGTAACCTGTACACTCATCCAAAGCTCATTGGTTTCTGCTCTCCAGGTGGACCCAGCAGTTGTAGCCCCTGTTGCTGGAGCCCAATAGAGTCACCGTCTGTGAGGGAGAGAAACAGGAACCTGGAGAGGCTTCCCTGGGAGCTAACAAAGAAAGATTTCCGAGGCCAGATCTCAAAATGTTAATCAGATTCAGAGACGTAAAACTGACAATTTAATGGTGCTTGGTAGAAACAGAAAATTCTTTAAAGTTCTAACTATCCTACATTGAATTCTAATACTTTTTTAATTATTTGATATAAAATGCTTATAATTTTAAGGGGGAGGGAATTAGACTTGGTAATTTATATTTCTTGTTTATACAGTACAATTTGCTGATGAAAAAAATGTGCTAAACTTATTGATTCATGACCATAATTGTTTAATTATTTATCATTGCAGAATGGTATTAGCATTGCTAATAACACAGATGTGTGCCAGGGCTGAGGAGTCAGACCAGGCTTTTGTTTAAGGGGTGCAGGCCCCAAGGATGTTGTTTTGAGCTGGGGGGTGGCCTGCCTGGGACATGGTAACCCTGCATCTCACTGGTTTCCAAGACAATGACCACAAAGTCCTTCATCTCTTCAGCAATGGAACTGTCAGCCCCACCCAGGTGCTGCCTCTGAACCCAGAGATGGCCTTAGGGGGGAGGGGGTGAGTCATAGAGCTGTGAGGGTCTTCCCTTCTATCCACTGCCCAACTTATCTCCATTCAATTACCCGGCATCCCCATCAGAGTCCAAGAGAGCTCAGGGGAAGTCAAGGGTTATACCCTAGAGAGAGTCAGCATAAGGTTCTAGCAACCCCTAAACCTGGTCTGGGTAAGCATGTCCACAAGCATCACTTAGTGCAAACAGGGAGAGGTGTTCAGAGTGGGGGGCTCATGCCTATAATCCCCAAATAGCGGAGGCAGAGGGAGGCCATCACAAGTTTCAGGTTAACCTGGGCCACACAGGAGTCCCTTTCACATATATTTTAAAAAGAAATCCAAGTGCAAAGGACAAATGCCAAAGGTGATAGAATAACTATGCCCCAGCCACTACAAACCAGGAGCTCCTTGACTCCGCCTTCTCATTTGACTGCTAGGGATACTGAAACTCAAAGAGGCACAGATGCTTTGAGAAATACACAGTCCTGAACGGTCTTCAAAGTAACCAGTTGGACATGCCAAGGGTACCTGGACCAGGAGTCTAAAGCTGAAAAGCCAGGGAGAGGGTAGAACTTTGTCTTGAGTATAATCTTCAAGTATTTTGGCACAGTGATGTTGGACTGGAGGACACTGCCTAATAGATGCCACAAGAAAATTGTTCTCATGGGTTGGGCTACGGCATGAGGCCCTTGGAGCCAACTCGCAGAAGCACTGACAAGGAGTACTTGGTCACTGCTGCTTGACACCGAAGTGCACAAAGCTCACATCATCGTGACACAGGCTCGCAGATATGGTGAGTTTAAAACCTATGGGATTGGGTAGGATCATTCAAGGAGAGAAAGCAGTGGGACAGAGCTGATAGACCAAATAAATAAAGCTGACATTCAGAGCTTCTGTCCAGACTGGACAGAAGGACATAACTGTCTGTGGACACCACACGCAGTGTGGCCTTTACTGTGTGTTCCTCCCCATGAGGTTCTTGTCACCACAGAGCCAAAGGAAGCACAGCAGAGCAATGATGGACCAAAACTTCTGACATGCTATGAGCCAAAGTCAACCTCTCCTCCTTCTAATGTGACTCTCCCAGGGATTTTGTCACAGTATTAAAGAGCTTACTGACACACTAAGGAACAGAGGGTCATTGTCTTGGTCCAAGGACGGTCGTGGCTTTGTAATGGGTAACAGTTTATTGTTCATATTCTGGCAGCCTCGCCCCTCCCCTGTTCCCTTGAGAACCAGATGCCAATGGGTCTCTGGATGCTAGTTTGCCTCCCATTTAGCCACAAGCTTTCAAAGGGCTGGATCTGCCACTTCTCCTGCGAGTTTGGCCATGTGCTGACTGTCCTACTTGCCACTTGGGTATGAATCTAGACTTCCAGGCCATCAAGGGGCCAGGATTTTTTCCCCCTTGGCTCGGGCCTCAGCTGTTGTCCTCAACAAAATACACTTGTCTGTGGACCATGGAGATTCTTCCTTCATATCAGCCTCTTTATCTTCTGCTCAGCACCTACAAGGCTTAAGTAAAAACACTCACGTGAGGACCTCCAAAAGCAGTTATCCTGGCCATGCCTTCTCCCAAACAACATTTTCATCTGTGAAACGGGACTTGTATACACACATGCACACACACACACACATATATAATATAATATATATATATATATATATATATATATATATATATATATATGATGAGTTTTTGCAGTTGGATTGAGGGATCTGTGAAGTCCACTTGGGAAGAGCAAATCTTTATTTCCTGTCCCCATGGCCAAAAAGACTCAGCCCACATAAACCCTAGTCATTCCAGCTTTGCTGTCTCAAACTCTGAAGTGTGGTGGCACTCGTCTATAACACTGGCACTTAGGAAACTGAGAAACCATCGTGGGTTCTAGGCCAGTCTGGGCTACATGAGAGAGCCTGAACTCAAAAACAAACAAACAAACAAACAAAAAAAAACGAGAAGGGGAGAGAATTAGGAGGAAGAAGAAGGAAGAAAAGGAGGAAGGAAGGAAGGAAGGAAGGAAGGAAGGAAGGAAGGAAGGAAGGAAGGAAGGAAGGAAGGAAGGCAGGCAGGCAGAAAGAATCCAAGGACCCAGATAGGCTGAGATCCCTAGGGCATGGCCACAGTGTCTAGCTGCAAATGTGGCACAGAGTCAGGCTAACCTGAGAGATGGAGCCTCAGAAAGTGACACTTCATAGCCAGGTGGCCAGAGTTATACCTGTACCCAGGACACACAGAAACACACACTTCCTAGCATCTTACCCCAGAGAGGGAACCCAAGTGCTAGTGCAGCCTGAAGCTTGTCCTGATTTGGAGGAAGTAAAGACAGGTTGTGTCTCTCCCCTCCAGAAATATCAAGGTTATTATGTGCCCAAATGCTTGTGCTCTCTGAAGAAAGGTGATGTGCTTACCCAGACTTCACAGAGAGCAGAGCCAGGCCAGGTGACAGGAGACACCTCCTTCTCTCTCCTGAGCCTCTCTGTAGCCCCAGCTCTCCCCACACTGCCTTCAAACTGGATCCCACCCTCAAGGAGCTGCCACCTCCTGCTGAGCCTGCTCTGAGTCATGGCTTCCCCTGAAGGCTTATCAGCTCCTGGCCTGAGGGTGTCTGACAGCACTGGGGCTTAGTTAGGCCTCCCCTACAGCACTACAGGAACTGCTGTTTCCAGAGTCCCCCTTCTATTCCCTTACAGCTCCAGAAAGGCCATGAGCTTTAACTAAATGTCTGTAACAGGGATTCAAACTCCAGGGTACTGCTTCCTAACATTGGGCACCTTGGCCATTGTGTTATAGAATGCTTGACAAAAGCTACTTAAGGGAAGAGGTTTGTTGGGGGCTTGGGGCATGCTCAGGGGTTATATTCCAGTGACAAGGGACAGGCATGATAAAGAAGTTCAGTTCTCAGGGGTTGGAACATGGGTGGAGGCTGTCATCACCACCAATGAAGAAACAGAGAGTGGAAGAAACCAGATCGCTAGTGACCAGAGAGAAATTGTGGGGCAGAGACTAGACCTGCCCATCAAGAAACCAGGAACAGAAAGGAGCTTTGAGCAGGCTCAGAGGACCAGGTCAGGTAGAGACAACTTTCTATGCAACCACCTCAAAGGGCCACTCTGTGGCCAGTCTGCTTTGGGATACTGTGCCAGGGTGGACCCAGGCTACCCACGTCTGCACTCACACACATGCCCACTCTTATAGGCTAGACAGTCACCCATGTATGCCCAGAGTCATATGCCTCGTTGATAACCTAAAGTTACCCATCCAAGCCTTCACTTCTCTGACACAATATCCTGTAGACTCAGGCAGGCATCCAATGAGCCTGTGTCTAGCTGGGGTCTCACACAGCCTTCCCACATCTCAGTAATGGAATTGAGGATCACAGAGACAGGGTGGAGTGGATCTTAGTGGGCTCCGCCCAAGTAAGTGAATTGCACTGCCTTCGACCACCAGGCACAGAGAGAGCCCTCGGGGCACAGAGGTAGGGTATGCTTGAGAGATAAGAATCCAGAGAAAGTGATATCTCTGTTGGCACAGATGTGTTCATAGAGTCTGTCAGCTAAGAGGAAGCTAGCCAAGAGGGCATGGGTAGGTACAAACCCCCGAACAGAGCTACAGAGGTGGAGCAGTGGGAGGTGACCCAGGCAGTAGGGGGTGGAGCTAAAAAGGTTGGGAGACCGGGACACAAGCAAGCTGCAGCAAGAGCTGGGGCAGCAGAGTAGCTGCAAGAACAGAATCAGGACAAGGCGGAGTGGGCGGGTGGCATCCTGAGGAGGCGGGAGTGTAGGTCACGACTCTTACACAGACATGGCAAGCACTGTGCCCATGAACGTGCATGACTGCATTCGTACATCCATGGGGGTGCATACAGTGAAGCCACGCCCACACGAGCTTCTGTGCACTACACTCCATCTACAGTCACACATCCCCACACTCAGCATAAATGTGCCAACAATATCATCAAATAGCCTTTACCTCAAAAAAAAAAAAAAATGCACCTATGAGGTCAGACCACTATATTGTTACATTTGAGTTAACTATGACCACAGTCCCTGACAGTGAAAATCATGAAGAAGGAAAGATATATTTCTGCTCCTGGTGGTTTGTTTGTTTGTTTGTTTTTCAGTCCATCATGGCAGGGAAGATACAGCAGAGAGCTCAGTGTATGCTCCTGGAGTCTGTATTGAGACTGTTCCTATCACAGCAGACCAGGTTGCAGTATGAGTAACAGGAGTCAGGAGCCAGGAGTGTCTCTCAGAGGACTGACAATGGTGACTTATTTATACCAACAACACCATAACCTCCCCAAACATTCCAAGATGGTGCTACCAAGTTCTCAAAGCATGAACTTGTGTGGACTTTTCTATTCAAGTGTAACGGCTGTCACTAGTTCCATTTTATGGCTTGGCTGTGGGTGAGAGCCCAGAGGCACTTTGTAGGATCCTAGCTTACCCATGGGAACACCTTCTGAAGAAGTCAGAGATGCCCAGATACAGCACTTTTAATTAGAGATGCTGGGAGTGGCCACCACCTCAGGATACAGAGAACCTCAGAACATCCATGAAGCTGGTACCTGGTGGATGCCCTCTTTGTGATGCAGCCTCTGGCTGGCAGACTCCAGGGCTTAATAGGCACATAGTTGTGAGCAATAACGTGGGTTTCCAGTCAGACACTGAGACAAATTATCCACCTCCTCAGGAGGAGGCCTGGAAAATGGCTTGAACTAAGAAGGAACACAGACTAGGGCCACTAGCTGTATTAAAATTCAAAAGGCGATCAACTGGGACCTCATCCCATATCTGAGTGACCACTGAAGCTGACATAGGAGCCTCTGTTTGGTACCTCCCAACCAGTCCTGTGCTGTACAGGCTGCCCAGCCCCCTCTGTTCTAGGGGATCCAGGCCAGGCTGTGCTACAAGCAAAGCCACAAGCAAAGGCATTCCCACGTACCCATTAGACACAGCCATTTGACACCCAGGCAAGGGCCTCTCACACTCCCCTCCTGGGGAGACCCATCAAGACAGTAATGTCTCCATGTTTCAAGTGAAACTGAGGTAGGTCCAGGAAGATGCTCCCATGGGCTGGCCAGCTGTCTCCACTCTCTAGAGCTCAGGGCTCAGGTAGGGGAGGTGTGCTCAGAGCTCACTATGGTTCGTGGGCAGAGGAGGGGGTGGAACCATACACACAGCGAAGGCCAGAAGCCACCAGCTGATGGCCTAGCCAGGCTGCACCATGGCCCCAGACGGCCCTGGAACTTCTGGCTAATGTTCTCAGCCTCTGCTCTCAGGACTCCAGCAAACACCCCTCCCCTCTGGGGTTAACAGGATAAAGGCTGGATAAGAAGCTACTCATTTCCCCAGCTCGCAAAGAAGCAATTATGCGACTTTCTAGCGTGGTTTCAAATATATTTTGCAAACTAGGACTCAGACAAATATTAATGGCAGCAAATTACAGTACTTAGCAGAATTATCACCTAGCAAAGAGGCGCTTTTAATCTATAAAAAATATCAACAAAAGATGTAAATATGAACCCCTCGATGGGTGGTGTATCTTGAAGAAAATATACATCTAATCTCACAGTGTGCTACCTCTAATACCTGGGGAGAAGGTTAACAATTCTGAGAAGTTCCCTACGGCTAGAGAATATATTTTGATGTAGATTTGTGGATACCAGAGACTTTAAATCTATTGTATAATCACAGGGTGGGAGGGAGGACCGGGCTACCTATTCCTCCCTAGAAAAAAGGCGGCCAGTGAGGGCTGTTTCTGGGGCCTTCTCACTTGCCTTCCCAACGCTCACAGATCGTGGGAATTCAGCAGGTCATGGTCTCATCCTGAAGGAACAGCCCTAGAACTCAGGCCTTTGTGAGAAGTGCATGTTTGGGGGACCCCAGACACCACCAGGCCAACCAAAAGCATCCTGGAGATGGGGGAATTGAGGGTGTTAACATGTGAAAAATAAACTCTTTGTCTTCATATGTTACTGGATGTCCTGGTTAGGCTTTTTATCAACTTGGCACAAGCTAGAGTATCTGGGAAGATGGGCTGCCAACTGAGAAAATGCCCCCTCAGTGGTCTCTGCTTCAGCTCCCGCCTCCGGTTTTCTGCCCTGGGTGATGGACTGTAACCTCTAAGCCATACAAACCCTTTCCTCCCTGCGTTGCTTTTGGTCAGTGTTTTAATCACAGCAACAGAGAAGCAAACTGATATCCTGAGAGCCTCTAAAAGGTATGAACTGTGCCTCTGGAAGAGCATGTCGGAGGAGTCCAGAGGACAGGACCTCAAGATACTTAAGGACACCCTTACATCAGCTCTCCTCTCTTCTCATTTCCATCCTCCCCCCTCTCCTTTGCTGCTATGGGACCAAAATGAACATTAGAATCCCAACCAGCTGCCCAAGCCAAGGTAAGATACAAATTTGAACGTCCGGGAAGCTGAGAGGAACTGGTAGGCTGGAGGCTGCCATCAGGCACCTTCTCCTTGCTGTTTTTGAAGCTGTAGAACATGGGGACTGGGGCAAAGAGTAAGTCATCAGGCCATGGGCAGGTCCAGCAGGTCCAGCCCCGCTTCTGGCCCCGGTTTGTCTCTGCCTCTGATTCCTGATACACTACGATGTGAGCAAGCAGCCTCATACGCTTTGTAGCGCACAGTGCCGCCATGAACCCCACCTGGTCTTCCTCACTGTGGTGGACAGTACTCTCAAACTGTGACCCTAAATTCTTGTTCCCTTAGCTACTTTGTGAGACACTTGGTCACAGCAACGAGAAAGCTAATAGAGACCCGTAGCCATTTGGATTTTAACACTCCTACATGTGTCTCTGTTATAATTTTTTATACTCTCCTTTGCACGTCGCCTTAAGGAAAGTTTGGGTGGAGCTAATTTTGGTGAATCAAATCACAGAAAAAGGGTTTGAAAAGCCCTTTTCACACATCACTCCAGCCCCTCGCCTGCTTCTCACTGCTTCTCCCTGTTCTTCATATAGAGAGGGGTGGGTACTGGCTTGCTGTTCCCTATGCCTGGGGACACTGCCCACCCCTCCCACTTGCACACACATATACACACACCCATCCAAACACACACAGGTACACAGTTTCACATATACACACATGCCCTTGCATACATGTACATACATAAACATGTATGTTGACACATGGACACAAACCTTCACAGGCAATTCCCTTCAGGCTTACTCCAAACTACCCCTTCTTCTGGGAGTCTTCCTGTATCCTCAGCCTTCCTCAGCCCCTACTTTCATCTCCGCTGTCTATTCACATTTCCTGGACTCCTCTGGAACTCACGTGTTAATACATTCACTGTGGAGGGACTTAACGAATAACGCCTGGCCTCTCCCAAGATAGCAAATGCTAGAAGAGCAAGGACCTAGAACACTGTGGGTTCTTGTTCCATTTTGTCTCATTCCCATAGGTCCAGAGGCTGTCACCTATATTTCAAGAGGTGTGAGTGAATTTACACATAGCCTATGGGGACTGGTCCTTGGCTCCTTCTGGCTGATCAACTGTGTCTCATAAGGAATCTTTTCCTAGGACTTGAATGTGGAAGAATCTCCCAAATTTTCCAGGGAAGCCTGTGCTCTCATCTTTCCAACTATACCCGTGTCTAGTCTAAAGTGGAGAGAATCTTCCAGCAAAGCTGCTCTCCAATACTTTCTAGAATAGCACCTCCTGGGATGTCTCCAAGTTGTTCAGTGGGCCTCCTATCCTCGTTAACAACGTTCCCAGCACACTCCAGAGATCCTACAACCTATCATCAGAACTTCTTACCTTTATCAAGCATGATCCCAGAATTCCTTAGAGAATCTACTAGCCATCAATGGCAGCGTCCTACCCCCCACCCCACCCCCTGCATGGACCCTCACAGACACTACAGAACTTCTATAGTTCCCACAAGCCATTTCTATCCTAGCACTTGGGGTCAAAGCATCTAAGGATCTCACTGCTTGTCTGCCAAATGGGCTAAGATGTTTGTAACTCAGCAGATCCCAGCTCATAAAACGACACCATCAAGAGAGCTACTTAAACAATTATGACTCTGTTGATTGTTTCTCAAAAAAAAAAAAAGGAGGTAATTCTTCATAGTTAATTTGTTTTGCAAACCATAAAGTGTATCTGCCTTGGTTAGCTGTCCCGGTCACCATCCCTTCTCAATTGCAGTAACTGATCAGTGCCCTCGACTGTGTCCCCACCACTGTCTCTAGCAAACCAAGCCCAGACAGAGAGAGTTCCAGGAGCAGGCTAAGGGTGCGTGGGTGGCAGTCAGAAACCGACATGTAGGTTGAAGGGACATTTCTGCCACTCATATAAAGCCCTTGTCCCTTGCACTTCAGAGCTCTGGCTGTGGTCGAGCCTTCAGTGAGGATGCTGATCCACAGATGTGGCCAGGGCTCAGTTCTCAGCTCTGTGGGACCTTAGGCAAGTCACTTAACCTGTCAGTGCTGTGGCAGCCCAGCCATGAATGGATCGGACAGGCCTGTCCCCACCTCTCTCACCCAGCTATTTCCACAATTAATTGGATAATGCTCATGGAGTGCTTTGAGCTTTCAAGAAGAGGAGCATGGGAACATGGGACAATTATCCTAATTACATCTGCCTAGACCTGCAGACTGAGTTGCCTTTTAGTGTTATCATCGTACATAAATAGTGGAGAAGTCAAGGCCACGTTCCCCTAAGGGTTGGCTTTAAGAAGTTCTGCTCTCAAAGGTGAGTAGAGTAGAGCTAACAAAACAGAAGCATGTGGAACCTGCCTGTGCTTGCTGCAATTCCCTCCAGCTGGCCTTCATGAATGGACTTCAAAGTTTCCAACCATGGCAGGTGGGAATAGCAAGGCAGGGCAAAGACGACTTTTTTCCAGGCTCACAAGTTAGGGAAAGGGTGCTGTCATAGGCAGGACATTCTAGAGGAACAGAATCATGAAAATACATACACCTCTTATAAAATGGAGTTTGTTGGCTTGGTTACATGATAGGAGTTAGTAATCCAGCAATGGTCACGCACCATGCCCAAGGGACTAAGAACCCGGTAGCTTTCCAGTCAAAGAAGCTGGAAGACTTGGCAGTCTTTGTCTGGCACTGAGAACCTGGAAGCTCCCTGGAGAGTCAGCGCTGTTGAATCCAAGTTGAAAGGATGAGAGAGCTGGAGTCCAATGGTAGCAGCCATGTGAAATCAAGAAAGAAAGTTGTACATGCACATAAGCTGTCTTCCTTTGACTTCTTTTACTCCCCGCTTCCAGCCCAGGGGAAGGTGTGGCCTATACTGAGGGTGGGTACCACTGCCCATCCCAGTCACCATCTCACATGTCAGTCCTCGCTGGAAATGTCCTTCTTGCACACAGAGCTGAGCTTCACCAAGTCTACGAAGACCAACAGTCACATGAGCCATGATGAAAACGGCTGCCTCCCTCTCTGGTCCCTAATATGTGCTGGTATGAGGATCCTTGGGACACACCAGAGGTCAGGCAAGCTGAGTATCAGATCCAGCAGGGCAGCTGTTAACCTCTTGTCTAATTCCCAGCAAGGCTCGAGATGCCTGCTCTGGCTGACAGCTACATCAAGGCTGTAAAAGGTCCGAGAAACCAAAAGACCAAGACAACTTGCCAGGGTGATAGTCAGCGATTCCGTGGGTGTCTGCAGACAGAAGGCAGAGGGAGGGACTACAGAGATGGCTCAGCAGTTAGGAGCACTTGTTGTTCTTGCAGAGGGCAGGGTTTAATCCCCAGGACCAACATGGCAGCACACAACTGCCTGTAACCGGGTATCTGACACCCTCTTCTGACCTCTGCAACTACCAGGCACGTAAGTGGTATACAGATGTGCATACATGCAAAACATTCATACACGTAAAATAAAATGAATAAATCTAAAAAAAAATAAGAAGAAAAGAAAGGCAGGATTATGGAGACAGGATGTGAGAAACTGAGCAAAATGTATGGAGACAGGAAGTGGGAAGCTGAGCAGGATGTACAGAGACAGGAAGTGGGAAGCTGAGGAGGCTGTATGGAGACAGGAAGTGGGAAGCTGAGGAGGATGTACAGAGACAGGAAGTGGGAAGCTGAGCAGCCTCCCCCTGGAAAGTGTCAGAGCAGCTGGTGATAAGGATCTGGCTCCTCCAAAGCTTGGTTACTTTGTGTCCCTGGATCCTCCCGTGTGCTAGGCTCACCACTTTACACCTAGCTGTATCTGAGGGAGGAAGCTTCAGAGTCTTGCACCAGTGCATCCAGTTCAAAGTTGCTGGAAGTTTGGAAACCTGCTAGAAACCAGAGAAAGCAGACAAATGTGTTTGAAGGACTGCCCAGAAACCAGGCCTTCTATGTCACAGGGCCACTCTGGGTTGACATTGACACATTGTATCTACACTCTCATTCTGGCCAGGTGAGGGATGCTGGCTGGCATCACCCTAGAGGAGTCGGAAAGCCCAGTGGTGGGAAATGTATCTTCATCTCACCAGTTCCAAGCAATAGAAAAACCAAGAATTAAAACCCTTCCATCTTCCAGGCTCATGCCCCTTTCATCCCCTCTGCCACCTTCCTCAATTTCCCTCCTAGACTGACACTAGTAACAGCTCAGATGGACCTCAGGGAAGATGGACATTAGAGGAGGTGGACCTAGGAAGACAAGTGGCCCTAAGGAGTAGGTGGACCTCGGTGACAGGTAGACCTCAAAACAGGCAGAACTTAAAAGCAGGTGGGCTTCAGGGCATGTGGACCTCAGAGGAACAGAGATCTTGAGGTATTTGGTTCTCCAAATGCGTATTGTGAGCTCTTGGCCAAGGTACCTTATTTGGACCCTCCTGGAAAGGGCCAGCACAGCTGGCGATAAGGATCTGGCTCCTCCAAGGCTGGAACCAATGGTGCACCACACTAAGAGATGCCAAATGCTTTACATGGTTGCCTGATGTTGATTCTCCTTCCCTCTGGAGGAACGCTGCTGCAGACCATTCTTGGAAGTCAGAAAAGTAACTGAATAAAATTTAGTAAACAGTCGTAACAGAGAGAACTCAAAGGGCCAGATAAACACTGTAGGTTACAGAACAGAAAATACAGGGATGATCCACTTTGACAGGCTACAGCCTTTCTGTGCGAAGCCAATAGACCTCGCCATCGAGGCTCTCAGATCCTGATTGCCTGGAGCAGGGCCTGGCCTTGAGTGGAACCCTGCCAGTGCTCCATCTGGATCTCACCTGATCTCTCCAGGTCTCATCTGGGTCCTCAGGGGATGTACACACAGAACTAGGGCAGGGAGGGAGTCTCAAGATGGAAAACATCCTCGCTGAATCAAAGGAGGATGGGTGGAGATGGGTAGTGGGCTGGGTGTGCATAGAGGGCTCTGGGAGGAGTCAGCAGGGACAGGACCTCCTGGAAGAAGGAAAGAATGGTTAGGCACAATGTCCCTAGGCCCTCCAACCCAGCGGGCACCTGGGAGCTGAGGGCAGAGGCTCTGGGTGTTCATCTTTCACCAACACCATGTGACGATGAAGGGAGGCCAGACTGTAGGTGAGTAATTCATCATTTCAGTACACCCATTACTACCTAGGTGATAAAAGCAGGCCAGAGGTGTGGAGGGAAAGTGTGATGTCCTTAGGCTGGGTTTCCTAACTGACAGCTAGTACTTAATGCCAACTGCAGAGGACTGAGTGTCTCACATGGCTTAGACAACTTTGAACTCACCTCCAGATCTTACAGAATAAGCTTTGTTATTCTAGAGAAGGAAAGACTGAAACACAGACTTTCTAGCAGTCTAGGCTTAAACACCATCCTTGCCCATGAACCAGGCCACTAACCCAGTGACCTGTGGTCAAGGCCGGTCATGAATATAGAAAGTAAGCCCACTTTTTTAATGTTCTGGGGAAAAAGAAAAGAAAACACATCGGAAAACTGGTGGAAATAATATTATAATGTATTTTACTTAACCCTCCACGGCTAAAATTTTATTTAACTTATAATCAAGTTTAAAAATATATCAAGGGAGATTGGAGGGACAGTTCAGTGGTTAAGAGCACCAACTGCTCTTCCAGAGGTCCTGAGTTCAATTCCCAGCAACTACATGGTGGCTCACAACCATCTGTAATGGGATCTGATGCCCTCTTCTGGTGTGTCTGAAGACAGCTGCAGTGTACTCATACACAGTAAATAAACAATCGTTTAAAAAAACAAAAAAGAGAATGACTGCTCTTCTAGAGGAGCCTGGTTTGATTCTCAACTACCTGTAACTCCAGCTCCAGGGAATCTGACTCCCTCTTCTGGCCGCTTTAGGCACTGCATGCCACAGATCCATACACAGGCAATACGTGTCAATGAGGAGGCTTACATTCTTGTCTCTAGGTCTCTACCAGCCCTTCAGCCAGTTTTCTGTGTTTTGTGTGTTTGCTCTTATCTTCATTCTTCTTCTCATCTTGCTCCATCGAGTTTGTTCGGTGACTCTTTCAGACGCTTAGAGTCAAACTCCTGGCTGTTAGAAACAAGTAAAAGCATACATTTCCCTCTAGGGAATTACAATGTGTCCGACATATTTGGGTATCTGTAGTACCACCCCCCCAAAAAAAAAATTACCGCATTTTAGATTTTTATAACTTATCATTTATCTTTCAAATATGCTATTTAGCTTCCAAGCATATAGAGGGTTTTGGGTTTTCTTTCTTTGTTTGGTTTTGAGACAAGAATTCCCTGTGTAGCCCAGGCTGGCCTTGAGATTACCATACTCCTGCCTCCACCTCAAAATGCTGGGGCTACAGGTGTGAGTCTCTTGGATTAATCTCTGATTGCATTCCACCATGGTCAGAGGACCTGGCAGTGCCCTGTGGGATATGGAGCCTTTGGGATCTATGCGCATCTTCTGTGGCCCTGTCACATAGTTTACTTCTGTAGATTTCCTGAAGTCATGTGAGTCCCATCCTAAGGAGCCCCTTGATGAGACAGGGGGATGAGTCAGTGAGCCGAATAACTGCTGCACAAGCATGATGACCTGCATCTGGATCCCAAGCACCCACCTAGAGGCTGGGCATGGCGGGATGTCCCTGTAATCCTGGTGCTGATGTGTAGGCAGATCCAGGGAGCTCGCTGGCCAGCCAGCCACCCAAACCAAACTGACAAGCTTCAAATTCATTGAGAGAGCCTGTCTAAAGAAAATTAAAGTGGGAAGGGGTTAAGGAAGATATCCAATGTCAACCTCAGGCCTTCAAATATGTACACATAGGCAAACATGCCTCCTGTACAGTCTCACAAACATGTATACACACACAGTCCCTTACTGACAAATTTCTAATTCTGATAGCCACCGTTAACTCATGTCACCTTGTGTTCAAAGCCATCTGAGAGTCAGAGTTTGGACTTGGGTCTCCCTGTGACCCTTCTCATTCAGTTTTATGTGTTCCAGGGCAGGGTTCTTTCACTTTTGGGGGACTCAGCTTGTCCAGTCCTCTAAGGCACAGCCATTGATCTCACTTTTCTGGGCCCATCTCAAAGGAATTCTAGGCCAAGAAGGAGCCACAGAGGAGGCAAGTTTAAACTTGAGATCAGGTAAGCTTGTTCAAGTTCTGTGGAGCCAGGCAGCCATTGGTGAGAGACACCAACACCAGTCCAAATGACAACAACAGCTCATGTTTCCTGAGCACTCACTAAGGGCAAGACACAGTGGGTGCCAAGAGCCTCACATGTCAGACGCCAACAGAATCTTGAAGCCCATATTACAATGGAGAGAGTGTGCTCTCCCAAAGTGAATTCACACGTCTAGGACTCCGTCTGGATGCTGTGCTGGGGCTCTAAGCCATCTCACTGAGAGAACACGAAACCAGAATTGATGCATTGCTCAGAAAGTAAAAACAGGGTGATGAAGGGGACTTCCCAGGACCCAGAGGTAATGTGGGTGGGGCCTTGGGATCAGTCAATCCTCTAAGAACTGCCCTCCCGCCCCCAGTCACAAAACAGTTGACGTAACTCAGAAAGGCCATCAAGAATTACAGGAAGAAGGCGGACACACAGGTGATGTATCTGTATGACATGAAGTGACTACTCGGGAAGAGGAAAGAGTTAAGTGGAGGGAGAGGATGGTAGGGGGATGAGTGTGGTCAAAACGCATGACATACAAGAATTAAAATGTCATTGTGAAACCCATCTCTACATACAATGGGTGTACACTAATAAAATGGTGTTTTTGAATACTGGGGCTGTACCTTGGTGGCAGAGTGCTGGCCTAGCATATAAAAGGCTCTAAAAGAAACAGTGGGACAAGGAGATAGCTCAATTGGTAAAGTACGTGCCTGGTATGCATAAGGCCTTGGGTTCAATCCCCAGCACAGTATAAACCAGATACGGTGGCACACGCCTGTAATACCAACACTGGAGGCAAGAGGATCAGATCAAGGCTGTCCACGGCCACTCAGGGAGTTAGAGGCCAGCCTGGGTTAGAGACTGTAAACCATGTTCCCAGCCCAGATCCCTTCCCACAACTAAGACAAAGCCTTAATCACTTGCCAACACCAGAGCCTGGGGAGGTGGTCCCTCAGTGGGCTGAGAGGCAGGGGACGCTACAATTTGCTTCTGAATTTTGCTTCCCTTCAATGGAGGTCGAACAAAGTCCAGAGTTCGCTGACAGCCCCTGACCCCAAAGCCTCGCAAACACATCAGAATCAATGCAAAGGAAGGCTCTGCCCCTGCTGCAGTCCAGACGCCCCACTCGGGTCCCTCCCTCCCGGCGCGGGCGCCGGCACCAAAGGTCACGCACAAGATAGAATTTGACACAATGAGACCACACTCCCATGTTAATGCCCCTCAGATCTGTCCTGCAAAAGTGAAATAATAAATTTAGGAAAACAAGCAGAATGACCCGTCTGCTTGGTTGGTTTTTCTAGATACCATCTACATATTTTAGAAGCGTACAACCTTCTAATAGAAATGAATGAACTACTCAACCATAAAGTTGCTATAGAAGATGCGCTTGTTCTGATTCGAAAGGGCATCTGCTATCTGCAATATTGATAATACTTTTCAAATTTCATCTGCTTTTGTTTGCATTCTGTGTCGTCTGTTTAAACACTCTGGGAATAATAATGAGTCCCTGCATTATCTCCACTTTTTCAAGGCCGAACATATAACTTTATCACAAAAATAATTAAAATTCTTTGGCACTCTTGTATCTTTTCCATTAAACGTTATCAACCAAGTGACAATAAACTAACATGAGCCCAAGGCTGGCCATGGGCCGCCTTTACAAAGAATGCGTTTGTCCCCGGGCGAGGGACATGAATTTTCAGTTTACAGGGTCAGACGATCCTCAAGTTTTTTACAGTATGAGACCACAAATCTATACCTCCTGTCCCCTCGCGGGGGTTGATGTTGGCCACGGGGTACCCCATAAATTCTCAGGCAAGAATATGCCTTAATAGGCAAAGAAAAAAACCTTGGCAGCTTAATAATTCTGAGTTGCAAATTTAAATATTTTACATATCATTAGACACTAAAAACAAAGATTTATGCTGCTCGTCTCTGCGGAGTGAGGACTCCGTTGACTTCACACATGGCCATGAATCTGCTTGGGCTTCGTTAGCTGAGCGTCTCTGCCGAAGAAAGCCCGTTGAGTGCAGGCTGCCTTTAAATCATGGCTTTTATTTTCCCACCATCGGGCAGCACTTGAAGGGAGCCCCTCCTCTGGGCTATGTCCCACGCTGGCTCCTTGACCTGTTAATGTTGGGTAGTCGTGGGAGTGGTTCTCCAGCTCTGCTACCCGCCTTCAGGAATAGCATAGCTAAGGATCCAAGCCTGCCATCTGTGTGACCCCCATCACCAATGGTACCCAAAGACCTGATGGTCGGGGGATAAGCTGGGTACTTCTAAGAGGTCAATTAACGTTCATAACCTAGGATTACAAAGATGGCTCAGTCAGTAAAGGGCTTGCTGGGTGAGAATGAAACCCAAGTTCAATTCCCAGAACCCACATAAAAAGCCAGACCTGTGATCTGTGTTTGTAACCCCTCCAGTAGAGAATCAACAGCAGATAGCCTAGCCTAATAGGTGAGTGCCAACCCAATGAGAGACACTGTCTCAAAAGGCAAGTTTGGTAGCTCCTAACACTTGAGGGTAATCTCTGGCCTCCACATGTGTGTGTACACATGAGCATGTACTCACACGCATGTGAGCACACACACACATAAACACATAACTGGGGTCTAGCTGACATTCTCAGAGGAAGGAGTGAGTAGGGCAAGGGAGGAGTGGACAGCAGAGAGCAAACAGCTCCAGCCACCGGCCTCTGTTGCTGAATGGCCAGAATGTCCCCAGTACGTGGCTTCTAATGACCACTCTCCCCTCCAGGGTGCTCCCTCCCAGCATTAGGGTCCCCTTGCCTCAGAATCTTGCTTCCATTCCAATCAGCTCACAGCCCTCTCCCCAGCAAGCCTGATGTTCCTTAGGTAACCCCTCTGCCTTTGAGTCCTCGTGTACCACTTGCCCAGCAGAACCTGACTCCTCATCCAGCCTGTCACTTGTGGCACCTTGTCTTCCCCCATCAGCCCTAAATGAGCCACCGTGCTCTGTGGCCGTTAACATGATCCAATGGCTGGCACCCACCTAACAAAGGTATCCCTCATTGGCAGCCAGAGCAGGCAACTTTGCTATATTTCAGATGCTTTGACTTCTAGGGTCTTGCTGACCCAGAAGGGTGGGCAATTCCTAAAACACTTTGTTCTGAAGAAACTAACTTTCTAGAGCCCATCCTTCCTCCATCTGCCTGTGGGCACCAGGCCTTCTGTTCTAAGTCTCAGATCCCACTACTCCACAGCTAAGGACAGACAGCTCCCTGACACACTGTAGCCCTGTCTCTCCCCTCCAGTTTCTTCATGGAAATCTGTGGGCTCCGCATCCTATAGCATGCAGTGTGTCCCTGCTCCCACACTAAGTTATAAAGTACCTTCCCAAAAGAAGTGTCTTTTGTTCTATATTATGTGTGTTTGTGTACCGTATGCACACAGTGCCTGAGAAGGTCAGAAGAGATCAGACCACCTAGAGCTAGAGTCACAGGCAGTTGTGAGCTGCCATGTGGATGCTGGAAACTGAACTCAGGATGTCTGTAAGAGCAGCCAATGCACTTAACCACTGAGCAACCTTTCCAGACCTGCCTTATTCTTTTGAAACTGGATCTCTCTCTGAACCTGGAACTAGATTGTTGGTCATCAGGCTTATGAGAGCCTCCCATCTTCACTGCCCACACTTCTAGAGTTGGGTGCCCACATGGTCACACCCACGTTTTTGGCTAGGGTGCTGTGATCCCAACTTGGGTCCTCAAGCTTTTTCGGCAAATGTTCTTACCCACTGAGCTATCTCATCTCTCCATCATCTCTCCAGTCCCAGACCCATCTCTTAAGCCGCCAGCCTTGTGGTTCTTACTTTTTCTATGACTCTGCTCTATTTCCAAAGCCTACTGCTGGCAGGCATGGCCGTCTCTAGGCTTGCTTGGCAGTTCCAGGGTTTTCACATGTATGCCTTTTGTTGTTGATGTTTGTTTTGTTGTGTTTTGCTTTGTTTGAGGGAGTATGATAATGTAGCCTAAACAAGCCTCAAACTTACAATCTTCCTACTTCAGCTTCCCTAGCCCCAAGATCACAGGGCTGTGTACCACACCCAGCTCAAGTGCATATCCTTTGAGGGAGCTTCATTATTCTGCTGCAGTGGTCCCCAGCATTCCCTCTTGTCACCCCAACAACAACCCCCCAGTCAGTCCTGAGAGCTTAGGAGTCTAGGATTCTGGTCTGTACATTTGCATCCTGGGTGACTGACCATGTGTGAGGAGGAGTGTTTCGGCCCGAGCTGCCACACGTTAGGCACCAAAAATGTCGGGGACTGCTCTATCAATGTTGGAACCCGCACTGCCAAAAGCCTTGGGGGCTAAATTATTAGAGCCCGCGCTGCCCCAAGCAGCTTCAGTTCGCTGGTCAGGGTTCAGCAAGAGAGAGAGTGAAGACGGACGCGAAGAATGGAGACCAGACAGAGTGCGATTCAATCCTGTTTATTCTTCAGTCTCTCTTCCTAGTCCAAGTCCCAAGTCTTGAGTTCCTAGTCCCTAGTTCCTAGTCCCTAGTGCCTCCAAGTTCCAAAAGTTCCAAGTTCCAAGTTCCAAGTTCTAGTCTCGAGTCTCATCCAAATACAAGTGTCTAATCCTTAATAATAATTTCTTCTGTCTGCCTCTCACCTTTTATATGTCTCACTTCTAAGCCACGCCTTTAAGCCATGCCCTTAGGTCTTATCTCTAAATCTGATCTCTAAGTCACGCCCTTAAGTCACACACCTTTAAGTCTCACACACCCAAGGGAAAATCCTGGGTATCTAAACCAAGATGTTATCAGAGTGTGCTCAGCTGTTGTAGGCTATTGTAATCAAGTCTCTTGTCAGGGTATATGGCTCAAGATGGCTGCAAGAATGATAGCCGCCTTCTGTTGGCTCCCCACAGAAGAGGAGACAACCATGCTGAGGGGAGGTGAGCCCACAGTCCCGAGGGCTTATGTCCAGTGCCTTCATCTGTTACAGAAAGGAAGATGTGCCAGCTCAACCCACAGCAGAACTTACCAATATTTTCAGGGCCAACCAGCCCCTTCTCACTGGGAGAGTCTGAGTATGAGAAGGAGCCACCAGCATTGTGCTCTGACTTACTGTGCCGACAGAGCAGAGGAAGGGCACTGAGGTGGAGGAAGGGTCATGATGCAGGTTTGATGGACGGCACTTGGTTTGAGTATATGTACCCACTCAGAATCCCACTGCAGTTCTGTTGGGAGATGGCATCTCTGGAGGGCATCTGAGTTGTGAGGGCTCCACCACCAGAAATAGTTCAGTCCCTTGTGAAAGGGCTGAGGAAGGAGAAGGAAGGGATCTTCAGCTATGAGGAAAGTGGAGGCCATGTTGGAAACACAGAGACAGAAACAGTTGCTTACAGCTGACACCTTGAGCTAGACTCCTGGCTTTAAGTTGACAGTGAGACAGATGGAAAGCAGAATATGCAGTACCTAAATGGGCAAGGCCAGTCTATGGAGATGTTGTGGAGAACGCTCTGGGACAGGCATCAGGCATGTTTGAGCATGGGATGTTGATGGAACCAAACTTGGAGGGCAGAGTCAGAGTCACCCCATGTCTTAGCCACTGTTCTATTGCTGTGAAGAGACACCATGATCAAGGCAACTCATATAAAAGAAAGTATTAACTGGTCAGGGGGAGGGACTAGCTTACAGTTTCAGAAGGCTAGTCCATTATCATCATGGCAGGGAATAGGGTGGCACATAGGCATGAGAGAAGCTGGAGAAGTAGCTAAGAGGTTTATATACTGATCCTCAGCCAGCAGGCAGAGAGACAGAGAAAGTAAGACAGTGTGTGGGAGAGGGAGACAGACAGACAGACAGACAGAGATACAGGGAGAGTGGGGGAAGGAGGGAAAAAGGGAAGGAGGAAGAGAAGAAGGAAAGGAGACAGGGTCTGGCTTGGAATTTTGAAACTTCAAAGCCCACTGTCAGAAACACACCTACTCCAACAAGGCCATGCCTACTAATCCTTCCAAACAGTTCATCAACTGAGGACCAAGTGTGCAAAAATATGAGCCTATGGGAACATCCTCATTCAAGCCATAACTTCCCAATAATCCTTCAGCTCTGTGCAGCTCAGTAAAAGGTGGATCCCACTCTCTGAAGAGGCTGAGGTGTTCCAGGGGCCTGGGGATGGCGAAGATGCAGAGGTACCTCATGGGGAACAGAGAGCCTCAGCTTCTCCAGGGACCCAGAAAAATAGCTGTGTATCTCATCCCCTCAGCCCTGCCCTCAGAAGATCAGAAGCGTTCTCTGTGACAAACACAGCTAGCCCAAGAAAGCGATCCAGAGACACCACCCATGGCAGTCCTAGGGAATGGGGGCAGGCAGCCCCGGTACTCCCACCTGGCTCAGGCCATAGCCCGGCCCCAGCCCTGAGCACAGACTTCCTACTTTTTAAAGGCTCTAGCTCTCATTTCAGTAGACACAATGCTCAGGACTCCAACAGCTGAGGAAAATCTGACCAGAAAGGACCTGCTGGGGTCAGGATAGTGCAAAACCAAGGGGCATGCCTATGACAGTGTCATGGTGACCCGAGGAGGCCAGAGAAGACATATGGTGCCACTCAGAGAGACGAGAGTCAGACACTGGCAAGGAGAACATCTGCCAATGAGTGGGAAGAAAAAAAAAGAGGAAGAGAAAAAGGGGGGAAGAAAGGAAGGAGAGGGGAAGAAAGAGAGAGACAGAGGGAAAACAGAAGGGAGGGAGGGAGGGAGGAAGAAAAGAAAGGAAGGAAGGAAGGAAGGAAGGAAGGAAGGAAGGAAAGAAGGAAGGAAGGAAGGAGCATTTTTTAAGCTAAAAATCTGAGACAAATGTTATTTTAAAATGAAGTTGTTGCTGCTGCTGCTGCTGCTGTTGTTGTTGTTGCTGCTGCTACTGCTGTTGCTGTTGTTGTTGTTGTTGTTATTGTTGTTATTGTTCCAGCTCAATCCATAGCAGATCTGAAGAGAGGCCTCCACAGACTCTAGCAAGGTTTCCAGAGCCAGCCAGCTTCCTCATGTGGGGAGGGGTGAGGAACCTGAGTCCTGTGTGGGAAGGAGCCACCCAAATTGTCTATGATTTAGTGTGCCCACGGGGCAGGGAAAGAGCGCTCACTGGTGGGGAGGAAGGATCGTGATGCAGCTTTGACTGGTCTGGATGTACGTTTCCCCTCAGAATGGTCCACGGAGATTTAATCCTCGCTGTGAGTTAAGGAAATACTTCAGAAGGCAGAACAGAAAACAATAACAACAATAGAAGAGATCGATGGGACTGAAGCAGAGAGTTGGCAGGATGGTCAGAGGGTGAAATAATGGACCAATAAGGATTCCAGAAATATGTGGTTGAGGGGAATCTCCAGAATGTACATTAAGGAAAATACTGGAGAAGATACCCTAGGACAGAAGGACATTAGTGTCTGAGCTGGAAGACCCATCCTTGTAGGATTGAGGAGGGGGGAGGAAGGGGAAGAGGAGGGGGAGAAGAGGGGGATCTTAATGCTTTCAGAGAAGAAACAAGCCCTCATCTGTTTACTTTTTTAATGCTTTCCCCAGTGGAGAAGTTTCTCAAATGCCAACCCAGAACCCAGGAGATCTTGGTTCCTTCCTTAGTACCTTCATCACTGGGAGAGAAAATGATCTCACCCTAGAACTCTAGGTTCTATCAAGTAACTGGTGAAGGGAAAGACTGGACACTTGCGGTGTGGAAAATGCCAAAAATACTTTTCCAGGATACTTCGGTTCTCAGAGTGCTGCCGGAGGCTGTGCACCATGAAAATGACTGTGACACCAAGGTAGGGGAGGACCCACCTTGTAGGACACATGGGGATGAGGGCATGTTATAAGCCAGCTCACAAGCTGATGTTGAGGGAGCCACCAGGAGTGTGTGGAGTCCCCAATGCAGGGACCAGCCAGCAGACCCAAACACTTTAAAAGGAGGGTTCTCAGGGACCAAAACCTGGAAAGAAAGGGAAGACAGCCCGTGTTGACTGCCGTGCTAAGAGATTACTGTTCTGGTGAGAAATTTGGCATAAATTAGTAATGATAAGTTTAAAAAAAATAAAACACAAAAACCGTAACAGAAAAAAAAAAGTAATTAAAGCAGTTCAAAGAGTGGAAAGCGGCTGCCAGGGGAGCTGGCATCAGAGTGTAGAGCAAGAGGGCACATAACACTTCTGAGACCTGCTGTAAACTGTCTGCTGGTTACAACCATGGACTCTCAGGCTGGCTACGGATGCTGAGTGCAAAGCGGAAAGCACGCCATCCTACGTTCTGCCGTGCCAAGTGCCCAGGAGACAGATTCCCCCATTGGCCAGGGAGGTGAGAACTTCCAAGTCCTCGAGGGGCAGCCTACCTTTGGTTCCCTGACCACTGTGAGAATTCAGGCTGACTCCAGCAGCCTCCAACAGGCCACTAAGGCGTGAGTGTCTTTCCCTCACAGGGGAGGGGCTCCTGAATCAGCCATGTTCTTGCAAACTCAGGGATACCACGTGACCTTAGGAAGCTTCCTTCTTCCTTATACCCTAGTCCCAAGAGCCCAGCCAGGAACCTTGACTGGGACTCTGGAACTCTGTGGTATCAACCAGTGTCACAGCTCAGCTATCCCAGCCTCAGGTAGTATCCTACCCCTACTCCCTTTCCTTTCTTCCTTCACTGGGGATGGGGGCCTCCGGCATCTGCTTCCTCAACTGTTTCTCTCCCTCTGACCAGCTTCATGCCTTTGAGGTCATCAAGATTGAAGGAGAGGGAGTTTTGTTGTCACATGCTTACTCTCAGGAGACCCCTAAGGCCTGGCACTCATTGTGCCCCAGCGGCCTCCATTGGCAGTGAAGAATTGTGGCACGGTCGGGGACTGGAGGCGCCAGGAAGGTTACATATAACCCCAGCCTGCCCAAGTCTTAGTCGGATGCAAGGGGAAATCCCTGTGCCCCTATTGGGTACCTGCACAACACAGGCTTGTGGACATTTCTCATAAGCAACGTGGTACACCCTACTCCATTCAAGTATAAGGCAAAGAGGGGGTTGTACAAGGAAGTCCAGGCCTGAGCCAAAGTAGTTATCCTCTGACCAAAAAAAAAAAAGGAGGGTAGCGATGGGGACTCAGGCCGCTGGGGCACAATGAGCGCTGGGCCCTAGGGATCTCCTGATTGTATGTGAATAAGGGTGCTCACTTATGTGTAGTGTAAATACCACTGTGTGACCACGGGGGGCAGGAATGACCTAGCATAGATATTCTTATCCTAGCCTGTGATGACCCACAGGCACCACTGGTGTACTACTGACCTTATGGTTGAAAGTCCTGACCCAGAGCAACCATACAACTCAAGGTATGTGTATCCAGATGGGGCGTGTTTCACATGTCCATCTGTATGCGGGCTGTGGTTCAGTGTACTGCTGTATACATGCTGTATACCATGACTGCACTCAGAGGCACCAAGACTGCCCTCTGCATGCCTAGTGTGGACCCCTGGGCAGCCTTTCTCAACAAACCTACAATCACAGTGCCAAGAGAAGACTTTCAATCTTTCCTAAAGACGATGGGGCTATCTTAAGTTCCCTCCTCACAGGCATGTGTGGGTGATGCCAGCATTCCTTCCTTCTGTGGGGTCCATGTCTGGGTGGGCTGGGGGGCTTCAAGAAAAAGCTTTAGGTCAAGAGATGAGAGCAGAGGCAGGAAAGGTGATATAAACAACTCATCCTGTCCTGAGGTGCAGAATTACTTGCCCAGGAGCCTCAGTTTCCCTAACTAGACTTGAAGGAAGCCCTGTCTGCTACAATACTTCAACTGACAAAGCCCTTGGTTCCACAGAGCTGAGCTAAGGCTAGAGGCTGCCCAGGAGTGGAGATGCCATGAACACATGACCCTGGGCCAGTGGATCAGCCAACCCATGCCCTGTGTCTATGATATGGACATCTCAGGCTCCTCTTCTAGTACCTTCTCATTATGGACAACACTGTCTGCCCTATGTGTCACCTTTAAGTAAGTGCTGTAGGGACATTGTCTCCTGGATGTGCGTATCCAACCCCCATACATATACTTGAACCCTCCCTCCCTGTGCTCCTAGGTTAGAGAAGGGCTCATAGGGGCTGAACAGGAAGCAGGGTCTTCTGGAATCCCTGAAACAAAGTCCTCGGGGATCACAAACTATGGGACCATGTGTCCCTTACTTCCAAAGCCCCCATATCCCATGACGTGAATACAGACTGGCAGTCCTGTCTTCCTGGGACACCCCCTCCAGCCTGACCCCCTGCCATGGGGCTCAGTAGGGTACAGAGAAGCAACCAAGCAGGGCTGTGCTCAGGAGCCTGCAACCCTGCTCCTCGCAGCTCCCCAGATCACAAAGGGCCCGCTTCCCATTTGCTTCCTATTCAACCATGTCTCTCCATTGTCAATAAAAAGCCATTTTTAAGGTCAACTATCTCCCTCCATCAACTGCCAACCCCACACAGCTTCAACAGCGTCAGCCGTGCACCACATCATGAAATAAAAATTAAATTGTAGTTGGGCTTTTAAATCAACTCAATTAAAATAAAGAGATTCTTGGCTTGATATAGGGAAATATTTGTATTTCCAATTCTATTTGTTAATACATTGACATATGTGGTATTTTTTAAATGTAGCACTAAGTGCACTTTCTGTCAATGCCATAGATTTTTTAATAGACTGAGAAAATGCATTTCATTTCTTCTTATTTTCCTTCAATACATCATTTGGTTCTGCTTTTTTGCCTGCATGAAATTCATTTTCTAATGGAAATATTTGTTTTGTAAATCAAATATGTATTATGCACAAAATGCAAAGCACAAATTAAATTATGTTAATGAAATGAAAGAGATATGAAATGCATATTTCATGGACAAAACATAACCTCAGCAAACAACCATTTCTTGATAAAATCTTTAAACACAATCTCATTCTGTGACAGACATACTGTTAAAGTAGATAGCACCTCATTTAAATGGCTTCCTTTAATATTAGTGCTCAGTATATAATTGTAAATAACTTTTGGGATGAAAAACCAATAATGAAATACTGTCTTTAATAGTTTGCTATTGATGTCAGCATAAAATTTGTCGTTGTTGAATATTGGAAATTGGGAGTGCACAGAAATATTCTCAAAAGCTGTAAATGATTGCATATTTAAATAGAGCTGACTAAGGCAAAGATGTTATAGATATTAGTAATAGGCAGAAAATTATGCTGACCTAACATTATTTGACAAAACCCACTGTTTTAAATTATATATTGGTTACACTTAATGAATAATAGATTTGGGAGGTGTTGCTTCCCCGATCATAATGCTGATGATTCGATATGTCGGGGATTTCGTAGTCATCTTTCTGACAATAAACACAGGCCGGGCTCACAGAGGTCACTGGAGAGGCCACTGGGTCACTGCTCAATACTATCCCTTTGAAGAAGCTCTCGGTTCCAAAAAATGGAAGCACCCGAGGGGCACAGAACCATCCTGAGTGTGCCCCAGGCTAAGGCAAATCCTACCACAACCCTTTAGCAAGGTCCGAGATAAGATCCAAGTGAGATGGCCCAGCACTGTTGGATGGGACCTGTTGGAAGCTCCAGCTGAGATCTCAAGTTACCCAGAATGTCCAAACTTCGGGATGAAGGAGGCCTGGCCCATAAGTCACCAAGGAGCACTGCCATCCCCATATCACAAGAACCACACAAAGGATGTGGAAATGTGAGGTGTCACAAGCCAGACATTAACATGACCAGGAAGACACACAGTGTCCGACCTGAGCTCTGTAGAGCCTCAGGGTGTTCATACTGATGACCCTAGTCCTTGGGTCCTCAGGTTTTACTTGGGACTGGATCTGTGTATTGGGTCTGCTCACAAAACATTGGTCCACATGTAGTGAAGGCAGGGGCGGGGCACACTGTGTCCAAGGTATGAGCGTACACGTATGCATGTGTGTGTGTGTGTGTATGTTATGTGTCCTCTCATGTCCACTGGACACATAATCTCAAAGGTGGAACCCAGAAGGTCACTGTGTATGTGGGGGGGATGACAACGAGGGCTAGTTTGAGGAAGGGGGCATACAAGACAGCAGGGGAAGCAAAAAGGAACATGAGGAAGATGGGGTGCATCCCCCAAGCTCTAGAAAGCTAGCACTCAGATTCAGCTTGTAGTACAAAGAATCAAACAAACAAACCAGGGAGTTCGTCATGAGCAACAGGCTTTACTCACAGTCCCCTCTTCCTGGAAGAGTGTCAAGTCCTAACTAGGCTCATGCAGTCTGAGGTAACTCACCCTCCATCTCTTGGCCTGTTTCCTCACTTGCCATCCTGACCTGAGGGTAAATTCAGTAATCCAAGAGACCCCCTTGAAGTACAGATCAGCTCTGTCCAGCACCATGAACCAAACCCCAGCCCATCCTATTTGCTATAGATCACAGACCCTTCCAAAGAGAAGGGCCCTGACATTTGCACATGCTGTACACACACAATCCTGTGCATGGGACCAATGCTTCCACCTGGACCCATGAGGAGGCTGCACCTAGGAAGAGCCTGTCGGGCCAGTAGGGATGGAAGCTTCCAGCTATGGGGCTTCCAGAGCTCCGTTCTGAGGGTCTTACCCAAATGTCCCAGCTCCTGAGTTGGGCATTGTGACACGCTCCTAGAATACTCGCATTTGCAAGATGGAGACAAGAGACTCTGGAGTTAGAAGCCAGCTTGAAATACTTGAGACCCTTTTTCCCCCGAAACAAAAACAGCACCTGCTGGTAAAGCCTCCACTTTGGCAAACCCAGCACCCATAGGGCCTTGGGGAAATGACCCAGAAACAGAGCACATCAGGGTGGGGGTTAGAGTTTGTCTCTGTGCACAGCTATCCTTTGGCCTAGTCCTAGACAAATGGGAAGAATTTAGTGAGTACTCTCTGATGTCTATGGCTGGAGGGAAGAAAGCTCTCACCCCTGTATCCAGGTACTCTTTAGGTATATTCAGTGAGCCAGGCATTGGGAACACAGCCATACACATATAACAATGTCTGTCCTCTTGAAGCTTGGAAAAAGCCATTCCGCTCCAGGCTGGGAAAGCATTTGTCTCAAAACCATAAGGGTATGAGTTTGATCCCCATCACCCACTTTTAAAAAATCCATACGTAATGCATGGCTGCTGCTGTAACTCTGGCCAAGAGCCCGTGGTTGTCCCCCAGGCTCACAGATGAACTACCTATCACTATGATTTTGCTAAATGGATATAATCCAACTACCTTCTAAGTCTATATCTTTATACCCACAGAATAGTGCACCTCTCAGACCTCAGCAGAGAGGTTTGTATGGGGAACTGTAGTTAATGCACAAAGCCACAACTGGTCAAAGAGTCAGTAGAGTGCCCAGCAACGAATGAGACACCTCCATCATACTCTGTATCTCCAGGCTCAGGACCCCTGGCTGAGAGAGGACAGACAGATTGTAAGAGCAAAAGGTCAGGATGGCTTGGGTGAAACAGATACTCATGGACTCATAGCAGATGTGGCCACCTACACAGGACCAAGCCAGTCACCATGCTAGCATGGAATCCCCAACCCCCAACTAAAAAGCTGTTGGCTGATAATGGCTTCCAGGAGAGAGTCAATTTTCTTTAAAGGTGTGACCTCTGGTAGGTGGACCACACCCTATCAGATCATCCCCACACACAGGAGTATAGAGGCAGCATAAACTGGATTTACTGGGTTATTTTAAAATAACTGAAAGGGAGTAGAGATCTGGTTAGGGTGGTTAGATCTGGAAGAGTTTAAGGAGAGACATGGGGGGGGGGTGTATGATCAGAATACAGTGTATGGAATTGTCAAGGAGTTAAGAAAAATATTATATTACAATTCAAAAGCCAGGCTCAGTGGGACATACCTGTAACCGCAGTACTGAGGTGACAGAGGTGGAAGAACCAGTGTAGGTAGCTCCAGGCTCAGTGAGAAACCCTGCCTCAAAACCCATTGTGGAGAGTGACTAACTGGAGAAGACACCTGACACAGGCCTTTGACTACACACACACACACACACACACACACACACACACCACACACACACACCATTCAGATCAGCATGTCACTGAAATGGTCACTTGTAGTGATAAGGTATGTGTACTGTCTGACCCAGTTTTGGTGAAGTACCATACACTGGGGGGGAGGGGGGGCCGCTCAACACACACTCACTACCTCACAGGTTTTGAAGCCAATGGTCTAAGTTCAGTATGTCAGCAGGGCTGGCTCCTCCTGATGGCTGAATGCCCCAGTCCTGGCTTCCAGCTTTTTACTGGCAACCAGTCACGTCCCTTCCTTGTCTCACGAGCGCACCGCCCATCTCTGCTCCAACATTCTCTCTCTCTTTCCCTGCATGTGTCTGTGTCCAAATGTCTCCCTTTTATAGGACACCAGTCATTTCAGATTAGAGACCCGCACTACTCCAACATGACCTCATCTTAATTAATTATGTCTGCAATGACCTTATTTCCAAATGAGGTCACATTCTGAGGTTCTGGGCTTTAGGATTTCTACATTTAAATTGGGGGGGGGGGCACAATTCAGCCTGTGACAGTGTGGTAGACCCCCAAAAGAGATCTGATTCTAAAGTTTGATGGGGTTAGGAGGGAGAGAAAAGAGAACAGGCCCGTGAATGTTCAAAAAAACAAACAACAACAACAAAAAAAACCTATGATAGAAGAGCTCAGGTTGTGGCTCAGAGGTACAGCATTTGCCTAGCTCAACTGGAGGCCTTCGGTTTAATACTCAGTGCTGAGGGTGGGAGGAACAACCCCACCAACCTGCACTAAGCTCAGGACAAAACAGAAAGTAAGGGGCATTAGAGTGCACCAAAGGAAAGCTGAGCAGAACAGGGTAGAGCAGGGACCCAGAACAAAAACAGGTATGAGATGCTATCTTCTTCAGGGATGGGGACCCATAGCTTCCAAGTTACAGGGAGCCATTTGGTTTCTTCCCTGCCTGGTTTCCAAGCTACTTTATCTGCTGAGGTGTGGGGACCAATCTCTAGCCATGTGGCAGCCACAGGAGAGAATCCCCGTCTATGGGTACAGTTCTTGAAAAGATTGCTGGGCAAGTACCCACCCAAGCTGCAGGATCTGACGTCCTTGGCTCTGCTGCGATCCCATGGCATCCTTCAAAGAAGAGCTCCTGAGAATCTGGAAGTTCCCACTTCATGTCTGTCACTTTTAGGCACCTAGGACACAGTCTTCAGGCACTTGTCACCCCTGGACCACACTCTGTCCTTTGGGAATACCGCTGCCCAGGGGCCCTCCAAGGCTGCTTACCTCGCAGCAGGCAAACATTTTTATCCATTCCTTAAAATTAAACTTTCCCATTTTTCATTATCAAATTCCAAGCTGGTGTCATCTCCCCCACGCCGGCATGCCGCTCTCGTTTACAGCGCCCGAGATTAATATTAGGTGTTTGTAAAAGGCGAATATTAGCTTCTCCCTTATATCTGTCAGAATTAATAACTTCCCCATCACAGATAACTCCGGGTCAATATTAGATTCGCAGATGAGGCTGGAAATAAAATGTATGGAAATATAACGTCTCATTTGTACGTATTCAAAAGAGGCCCTTCTATTATTGAAATCCGGCGGCAACTGTTCAAAGGTCAGAGGACTTTGTGGCCTGGAAATACCCGCCATCTGGCCTGGGCAGTTGAAAGCGAGGACAAATTGGTGTCCCTCCACAGGGAGGCGGCGCTGGCACGAGTGGGCAACTCTGCCAGGAATTCTTATAGGGCAAAGACGGATGGAGAGCTTACCCACCGCCATCCCAAGCTCATGCTGGGACCTGAGCCAGGATCTGGTGTGGGCATCTCTCCAATGGCTGCTATCCACATGCCCCTCTCACCTCCATGCCAAATGGGGGGCATGAGGTGCCTCCCTTCCTTTAGCAGCCTGCAGACAAGGGGTTAACAATTAATACTGCTGGAGACCCACCTTCTCCCAGAAGATCTGGAACCCTCAGCCTTAACCTACAGTCAGGGGGAAGCAGTAAAGCAGCCTCTGAGATGGGCAGGCCCACCACCCTGCTTGGCAATCGCTCATAAATCATAATTGACAAGTATAATTCCCCCCCACCCTGAGCCTCAAGGGTGCTTTATTTAGTTGTTTCTATTTTGTCTGGCATGGAGCTGATGGGCCCCTCTTCACCACCGTGGCTTTTTCCCATCACAATAAAACATCCCACCAGGCCAGGGCAAGATATAAAGCCATCTTTTCTGCTTGACCCATAGAAATGGTGCCTCAGGACTCCACTCCTGGAGGGACTGCCAGTATTCAAGGGGACAGCATGAACCCCCATATGAATCCACAGTAGAGGGAGACCTCCAAGCTTTACTCAACCTCCCCTGGGCAGAGAAGTTCCAAGGGATAGGTGGCTTCCTTCATCATACAGACTGAGGACAGATAGGGGTGGCATTTCCCCCCACCCCAACTCTAAACATCAAGACTGACTGACTCCCCAGGCTGGAGCATGGAAGCTCCATATCACCTCCACACCCATAGCAGGTCACTAGGAGCAAAGACCCAGGGCTGTCTGCCTTGCCCTGCCCCCTTCCTCCATCAAAACCATGTTTCCACAATCCACACATGACTTGCCACAGAAACCAACTCAGTAACTCACTGCAGGGAAAACAGAGGAATAGGGGCATTCTTGTGATTAGGCGGCAGGAGTGGGCCCTAGACCCCTGAGTTTCAAGCTGTCCCTGAGTTCCAGACAGCAGAGGGTCAGCCCTCCCCTTGAAGGGAAGTGATGAAAAGCCCCTGGGGAATCCCTCTTGCAGACCCTCAGCTCCCCCACCTCCTCACCCCTCAAACCCCCCTCCATATCTGGAAGGCTCTCTGTGTGTGTGTGTGTGTGTGTGTGTGTGTGTGTGTGTGTGTGTGTGTGTGTGTGTGTGTGTGTGTGTGTGTGTGCGCGCGCGCGCGTGCGCGCATGCGCGCGCTAAGAAACCTCTGTTCCTATTAATGACTTAAGCTCTTCCCTGTCAACAGCTCCCTCCAGCTGGGCGAGGATTGAGCTCCAGGGCTAGGACCTTGCCTTTGTGAGAGGGGCCCCAGCTCTGGGGAGGATGAAGGCAAAAGGCCCTCTCTTTCTTTCCTCTTAAGCCCCTCAAACTGGCGGTGACCCACAGTTAAATCCCTTTTAACAAGGCTCACTTCCTTGTGAACCAGTTAAAACGCTCCAAAAATAAACAAGGCTGAGGGCAGGACTTTCCTACAGCCACTCTGGAAGCCAGGCTGGGGGAGGATCAGCCAGACCCTCATTAAATGGGTAGCCCTATGCTGTCTCCCAGGGACAGGTGCCAGCCTTTCCACTACCTCCATAGTACATGGCATACAGCCTGTCCCCTTACTTCAAACAGAACACTGTATGTAATTCTGCCTTCTGACTTGGGATGCTAGCCTGTCATCCTCTTTAAAACCCCACAGAGCACTAAACTAAGTAGTTGCTCCAGGGTCAAGCCTGAGACTACTTAAGCTTGCTCTTCCAACCACCACCCATCATCCTTCTTAGAATCTGGGTAGCATCCTCAAGCTACTGAACCAGTTAACCATGGGCCTCCAGCCTCTCATAGCAGACCAGGGTTATAACATGGGCCAAAGGCAGATTGTTCTGCTGTCATTGTCATGACTGTGCTGTGTGGCTGTGCTCCCCAAAACTTACATTTGGGATACTAGTGAGCCAAGACAAGATGAGGATGGTTTAAAAAAAGAAAGAAAACAAACAAATGAATGAATGAATGAACGAACAAACCCAGGGAGTCTGAGCTCTCACCATCTCCTCAGAGATGACACATTTCTAATCCCTCTCTATGCCCACAATCTGCAGCCAAAGCTATAGAACCAGGAATCCTTAGCAGACAGGTGATTTCAGAGTCCCCTCAAGAATAAGACTGGAAGCAGGGAGATTGCAGCCCAGTGTGTACACAGGGGCCATAGTCACATGCCTATCGCAGGCCAGATTTCCTTAGAAACCAGCAGCTTCCAGCCCTTTCCACCGCCTCCCTGAGTTCACTGCCCTCCGTGGAGCCAAAAAGGCCCAAGAAATGGAACCACAGGCCTCTCACGGGTCCCAGAGCCAAGTAAGCATGTGGTGTTGGGGTATCTGGGAAACTAGGATGGTGGGGTCAGAGACTGCACATCTGCTCCGTTTCCCACATCCCACCTAGAAAAGAGCTCCTATCAAGAAGTTCACAAGCACTATACCCCATCCCAAGGTTCACACAACTCCATCCATCCATCATCCATCCATCATCCATCCATCATCCATCCATCATCCATCCATCATCCATCCATCCTGTGCTAGTTAATTTCCTCATTGCTGAGAGAAAACAAAACAAAACAAAAATACCAAAGAAAGTAAAACTGATTTGGGCTCACAGCTGTAGAGGTATCATTCCATGGTCAGCTGGTTGCATTGTGTTTAAGCCCATGGAAAAGCAGAGACATGATGGAAAAAAAAACTGATTACTGTGGCAGTCAGTGGGGTGGGTAATAGGTTTCAAAAGAGGGGAGAAAGGAAGGGAGAAAGAGAGAAAAGGGGGGAAGGGGAGAGGGAGACAGAGAAAACAAGATACAACCTTGAATGACACCTTCAGGGAACACTTCTTCCAACCAGGCCCCATACACATCCCAACAGTGCTCCCAGCTTCTTCCCCTCTCCCCATACACATCCCAACAGTGCTCCCAGCTTCTTCCCCTCTCCCCATACACATCCCAACAGTGCCACAAAATAATAATCCATCCAAAATAATAATTATGCCACAAAATAATCCATCAATGGCTTGACCCACTGATTAGGTCAAAGCTTCAGGATCAAACACATCCCAAAGGCTCATGAGCTGGCAGCCAAGCTGTGACACATGAGCCTTTAGGGGACATTAGCGATTCAAACCATGACAGCCCCAAATGCTGATTCAGTACCTGCTTAGTGAATCCAGCAGCCACCATGGCAGGGAGGAGATGCTAACACAATAAAACAAACTTGTCTCGAATACTGAGGTAGAGAAGAAGATGTCCAGTTACTTGGGCAGTCATGGGTCCTACAATCCAAGGGTTCCAAAAGACATGTTTCAGCTGAGCCCTGTAGTGAAGGGAATTGGTGACGACATGGATTCAGAGAGAAGCCTCAAGCCAAAGGCAAGGTGACTATATCCCCATGCAAAGGGCAAAGAGAAAGATTGGACAAGACGAAGGAAGGGTAATGCCCATTTTCCATACTGCTCCTATTGAGCGGTGCCTCCCTCTCATCCAGTAAGTGAAGGGGACCTGACCTAGGCCTGTTCTTGTACCCACAGAGAAACAAAGGGAGCCTGGCATGCGAGCAAGAGACCCGTGGCTACAGACTTCTGATCTGCAAACACCAAGCTGTGGTCTCCATGGTACAGGCTCTAGTTACCATAGTGGATCAGTTAGTGAAACCTGCAGTAACAACACATTGAAAACAGTGGCTTCATATAATTGAAATCAAATTATTATTTTTCCTCCCGGCTCAAGGTCAGAAGCAAAGGTGAAAACTATATTCTAGGTCCAAGTATTTGGTTCTTAGGCTCCCAGCAGTCATTCATTAAGATTTTCAGAAGGTCACATCCAATATATAAACTCTTAAGTGGATTGGAGGTGGTAAGGATGACCCAGCCAGGTCAGCAGAGAGTCTGATCCTGTATGAGAGTAGGCAGAGGACAAATCAGACAGGTGTGGCCTGACTAGCAAGGTCTGGAATGTTCATGAAGCCACTGGCTCTACTCTGTGGGTCACAGAGCAGTGGGTGGAAACAAACCAGGCTTGGGTAGGTGGGTGGATGAATGAATGAACAGATGGATGGAATGGATGGACAGATGGATAGGTTAGATGAATAGATTGATGTGATAGGATGGATGAATGGATGGATGGATGATGGATGGATGGGTGGGTGGATGAATGGATGAATGGATGGATGGATGGATTTTAGATGGGTGATGGGATGGATGAGTGTATGGATGGATGGATGGATGATGAATGAATGGATGGATGGATGATGGATGGATGGATGATGGATAGATGGATGGTGGATGGATGGATGGTGGATGGATGGATGATGGATGGATGGGTGGATGGATAATGGATAGATGGATGGATGATGGATGGATGGTGGATGGATGGATGATGGATGGACACACAGATGGATGGATGGATGGATGGATGGATGGATGGATGGATGGATGGATGATGGATGGATGGGTGGAGTAAATGGCTATATAGGTGGAAGGTTAGGTGAGTGGATAGAAAAAGATGATAGAGTGGTGGATTGGGTGGGTGGATAAATGGATAGACACATGGATGGGTGGACAGGTAAACAGGTAACATGAGTTGGTGATCTCAGCTCCAATCCTCTCCCAAGCCTGGTTTGTTTCCACCCACTGCTCTGTGACGCACAGAATAGAGCCAGTGGCTTCACGGACATTCCAGACCTTGCTAGTCAGGCCACACCTATCTGATTTGTCCTCTGCGTGTTCTCATACAGGATCAGACTCTCTGCTGACCCAGCTGGGTCATCTTCACCACCTCCAATCCATTTTCAACAATTCCCCGCTCCGTGGCCATTACCAACCTAGAAGGTTCTCTGGGCCAATCCATCCCAAACCCCTGCATCCTGTCTCATGGTGGGGGTCTTGTCTCCTGCCTATGGTGAGGTAAAGCACTCCATGCTTGCCCAAATTATCAGGAAATGACTTAGGAAACCTCAGAGTCCAGGTTTAAAATTCAGCCTACAGGAGCCAAATTACTGGAAGGTTATTGGGCTCCTGGTGATGATATAAAGTTCTCACCACCCTCGCCCGAGCTCCAGGCCCCACAGGCTAGATGGTCTAGATCAACTGCAGATCTAAGCCCCTCCTCTCAGTTCCTAATCTCATGTACATGACTCAAAGCTTTTGCAGGATGAGGAAAGGGCAGAGAGGTCGGGGGCACATTCCTCCCAGGGTCTGGCTGGGGACTGACTATGTAGTAGCTTAGGCCTCCAACCCCCAAGTTGCTAAGCTGTAGAGAACAGTTCTATTCTGTGAGCAGCTACATCAAGAGCCTTGGAGCATCGTTAGTCCACCTAAACCAGCCTGCCCATGGCTTGTCCTGCATGATGAATAGAACACAGGGTGACGGAGGACCAAGTGGTACCTCTAACTACCAATCTTACCAGTGCTGGATGGTTTTGTGTCAACTTGACACAAGCTAAAGCCATTTGAGAGGAGGAACCCTCAACTGAGAAAGTGACTCCATAAGATCTGTCTGTAGATCATTTTCTTAATTAGTGATTGATGACGGAGGGCCCTGTCCATTGTGTGTAGGGCCACTCCTGGTCTGGTGGTCCTGGAATCTATAAGAAGGCAGGTTGAGTAAGCCATGAGGAGGAAGTCAGTAAGCGGCACCACTCCATGACCTCTGCATCATCTCCTGCCTCCAGGTTCCTGCCCTGTGCGAGTTCTGTCTTGGCTTCTTAGATGATGAACAGTGATATGGAAGTGTGAGCCAAACAAACCTTTTCCTTCCCAAGTCGCTTTTTGGTCATGCTGTGTCATCACAGCAACAGAAATCCTAACCAAGACATCATGCATGGTCACTGCTGGCAAGGAAGTTGCCTGTGTCCTCTAAGGCCGAGCTCCAGGCCTCTGAGTCTCTCAGATCTTCATAGCAGCCACATGGCCACACCTGGGCTCCAGGTGTCCTGTGGCAGACTGTACAGTGTGCAGCTGCAGAGCTGAGACACAGCCTTACCACTTCACTTTTTCCCTCTGCCCAAGCCTGCTGGCCTTCCTGGGGAAGACTCATTTCCATATCACACAGACTGTGATCTCTGTGACCTTTCGGGCACATTTACTCCTGGCACGCTGACCAAATGACAGGTCCCCCCTCCGAGACACCCCAGTCAATGCCCAATATCCACAAAGCTCCTGATCCAACAGAGTCACTTGCCTCCTCCCTCAATCTGGGGACCACCTTCACCATCTGCCTCCTGTACTTACATTCTCCAGCCCCTCCTGACTGTGGCCCTGGAAGTCAGATATCAGCTCTTAGGGTTCTGACACCCATGGACAGAATAGGCTCCATGCAGGCTTGCTGGGGTACAGGGGCCCCCATCAGCTCTGCAGTTGTACACCTGTGCTTGAATGTGTGAGCATAGGAGCCACTCTTTCCCCAGAAAGAGCTTGAAGCCACAGGCCAGGGTACCTAGGTCATAGCCTCTGCATTCCCCGCCCCCTACCAGGGCCCTGCACAGCCTGCCATCCTGCCTCCTGGGGAGCATTTGGGCACAGTGGGCTTGGCGGGCCCTCAGCTTCCCAGGCGGATGTGATGGCAAATAGCAGGCACTTGGCATCGGGTCGGGATTTCTGAGCATAACAGAAATGTCAGGCGGGTTTTAATGAAAGGCTGTGTGCTTCTGGGGATTGACAGGCCAACACACAATCCGGATTTTCAGATGGCTTGTTCTCAGGGCTCTTGGCACGGACACCTGAGCTGAGGGGAGCCCCCCGAATGTTCCAGGGGGCAGGGCCATCTCCCCCACTTGCAGAAGCAGCTACCATCAATTGACAGGCTCCCCTTCCCGTCTCTGGCCACAGTGCTGAGCCCTAATTTAGAAACCAAATTCTTTCTCATCCTCACCCGCAGCAATTGGATGCCTGCCTTTTGCCTACACTTCGTGAGCAACGTGTGGCAGAGGAGGTGGCGTCCCCTTCATTGACGTCAGGAGGGCTGCTGGGAGCACAGTAGCTACCCTAGGCAGGTGCCACAGGGCCAGGTACCCTGTGGAGAGGGTGTGGCTGCTGCCGTGACAACTGTCCCTAAAAGAAAATCTTGTTTCCTAGCTCCAAAGGTCACAAAACCCTGACAGAAGGGGATGGGGAGGGGAAAACCTGGGGAAGGGCCAGTTACCCTCAGCAGAGTGAGGTGGATGAACACACATTTAGCTGGTTGGCATGACCAAACGTGCCTTGCCCTCTGGTGAGGGCTGCTCAGGGGCTGGGTAGCTGCAAGTGCCAGAGAAGGTGCTGACTGAGCCTGACAGGTAAGACTAGAATGAGTACTGGAAGGCAGGCTGAGGGACCAGGGTCATCCACCTCTTTACTACTATCCCTTCTATATCCCCTCCTGATAAGACTGACCCATCCCTGCTTCTAGGAGCTCAGCATCTGACTAGAGGGAGATGCCTCCAGAAACCAAACCAGTCACTTTGTCATTGTGATAGATTTCCTTAGCAAACCAGTTTCAAGAATTTTAGGGGGCTCCCAATTTCAGTGCTTTCTATATGTGGGTGCTGGGTTGTGTTGCTGTAGGCCTGGGTGTAGATCTGAGCATCATGACCGAGAGGCCTGAAGGAGGAAAGATGCCGTTCAGCGGAAGGAAAGGGACCGGGGACAAGATGCAGCCTTCACAGACACCCCGACCCCATGACCTACTTCCTCCAACCAGGTCCCGCATCCTAACAGTCCACTGAGCATCTAACTCAGCACAGGGTCAATCCGTGATGACATTGGTGCTCTCATGATGGACCACTTCTAGGTAGCACCATGGGCGACTGAGCCTTTTGTGGAGACACCTCATATTCAAATGACAATAACCAGTAAGGGGAGTGAACCTGGCGGTGTGGACGATATGGAAACAAGGACTTCTCCAGACTTCACTGGGCTTTGAAGAAGCCTGGCGCTCCCACATGGGGGCTGATATTCAGAGGGATACCAGCCTCCATCCTGACTTTTATCTCAGGCTCCTTGTTCAGATCTCCAAGACAGGTGGACCCTGTCTCCTTGGATAAACTAGGGGCATGTCTGGGCAGCCAAAGTAGAGAGGTGATCCAATGCCTCAAGCAGGCTGGGTATGCCATCCTTTCCCTGAAAGCAACTGGCTCTGAGGTACCTCACTCCAAATCCCTTTCTCTGGTGGACTGAATCTTGGAACCATACCCAAGAGCCCTGAGTTTCTGGGCTGAGAGGAAAGCCAGTTTTCCTGGGAGCAATCTGAGAAGGCTGCCTGAAGGAAGCTGGTGGGTTAGGTTAATATGAGAGCCATAGGCAAGTAGGCAGGTCCAGTGCAGGTGGCTCTCTGTGCTGAACCGGACACGGATAGGTCCTTCAGAGACCCTGGTTGCTAAACAGGTGAGCACAGGCATACCCTTCTTCCTGTCAGGAGAGGTCTTTGATACAGTGATGACAAACAGCAGAAACATGCACCCTGAGGGTTGCAGGAGGAGTCTAAGGTGGCAACGGGGAACGGGAGTCAAGAGTTGGGTCCAGGTGGGATGGGAAGACATTCTGCAGGGGACGTGTCCATGGTCACAAGAGATGGCTGGGTGGGTAGGGTCTGAGCCTCTGGTCACATTGACACTCTCAGCTCCACACTCACCCATGCCTGTCACTCCCCCACTCCAGACTCCTCCCTGTCACTGATCCCTCTCTGGCCACTTGGCCATTTTCAGCTCCTCGAAGGCACTGGGCTTCATCTCAGGCTGCTCTGGCTGCCAGCACTGCCCTGGGTTCCTGTGGCTAGCAAGTCCCTGAGGCTGGCTCCTCTGCTCAGATGTCACTCTAGCAGAAAACCCCAACCCTCCCATCCCAGCTCCCTCTGCTCCCCAGCATCCACTCCTAGACCACCACCCTGTGGGGGGCCCCTGAGACTCAGCTGCATTCTAGGGAGCTTATGCTTTTTTGTTTGGTTACGGGTTTACTCTCCTATGTGTGTGCCCCCTCTCAGCCCCGACCCCTGCTTGACCATGATGACTTGGAAAATACAGAACATTGTGATTCCTAAGTTAGGGCTAGCCTGGCACGAAGGAGGCATTTCAGCAATGTAGGCGGAAGGAAAGAAGTGAAAGAACAGCTCCAGCCCGATTCACACTGGCCTCTGCCCATGAGGCTGCTCTCTCCACCAGATATGGAAGACACCCAAGAGCTGGCCCAGAAGTGTCCCCAGGATACATCCAAGGTACCAGCTGGCAGACCCAGGTGCCTGGCTGACTAGGAAGACAGGATGGAAGGATGGGTGAGCTTGTTCTCTTCCCTGTCGCCTCCGTTCCTTTGCCCCCAAGGCTTCTGATCTATGTAGCTCAACCTTCCTGGAGGACAGATATCCAGGGAACTGTGGCAGGAAACCTCCTGGGTGTCACATTTTGTACAGTCGTAAGTTCCACACTGAACCCCAAAGAGGAACAGAGATCAATGCCCTGGCCTATTGATGAAAACCTCACTGTAATGCAGATATTTCTCACATTTTTATTATGTTCATGTATGGTGATTCATAGCAGTTTTGTCAATAAAAAAAAAAACCCGACACTAAAACTGTCACCGAAAAGTATTTATTTCTACCATAACAGCAAATTATACATTGAAGGTTTGTGGTGGTAGTGGGTACAGTAGTGGGTACCAGCACAGTGGGCTGAGAAAGTCCCCTCCAGGCACCTGCATCATCTCGCACCCCTCCTGAACCCTGCCCAGACCAAACAGGCTTCATGAATCCACAACCAAAAATATAAGGGTCTGGAATGAAGTGTTAAGGTTTACATGTAAAATACACCCCACAGACATGTGCTTTTGAACACTTGGTCTCCAGCTGGTGGCACTGTTCCTGACAGACTGTGGAACCTTTTGGAATGCTGGCTGTCACTGCCACTGTCACTAGCTGACCTAAGAGCTTGAAGGTTTCAGGGCAGCTCCACTCCTGCCAAGCTCTCTGCCTCTTGGTTGGCGCTCCAGACTCCAGAATTCATGGACCAACCATGCACCATGTCTACCACACCACCGTGGACTGAGTCCTCTGAACCATGGACCAAAATAAACCTTCACCCTTACATGGCTTCTGCACAGGCACATCATGGTAATGACAAGAGGCAGTATCCTCAATATAGCAGGCACCGATGAGCAGGAGGTCGGGCGTGGCCTCGAAACAGCAACACCAGTGCACTATGCTTAGACAGGACTGTTTTCACCAGGTAAGACAAGAAGCTGTACTCAAGGGGAAAAAACAACTGGGCCATCTATGAAAGATTGGGGGGGGTGTTTCAAATGTTCACTCCTAAAAGAAAACCGTAGCATAAGGGGGTTTGCTTGATGGGGGCACCTGCCAGGGCCAGAGAGAGTTGGCAGGCATGATGGCCACCCTGCACAGGTATGCTGGCCACTCTGCACATTTGAGAGCCAATGGTCAGTGAAGCAGTCCAGACTTGGGCCTTGGGGCTGATGACCACCCCCTGATCTACTCAATTCACAAATAGGTATTTTTAAATTATGCATATACACGAGGATTGTGGTACCATTCCAGTGAAAGTGCCTGCAGAGGTTAGAAGAGGGTGTCAGAGACCCTGGAGCTGGAATTATAAGCCTCTGCTGTAGGTGCTGGGAATCAAACCAAGGTCCTCTGCAGCAGCAGTACTTGCTTCTAACCAACCATCTCTCCATCTCCTACAAGATTGTTTTTAAGTGATTTCTTCCTTGGAAAATTTACTCCCTAGTTTTGGTATTTGCAGGAGCTGGAGGAGGGGGGTTACAAACCCTAAAGGCAGCTTTTCATTTAAACTATAAATGTATCAAGAGGCAATTCAGGACAGTGGGTCAGGGGAGGGCCAGCCTTCCCTGGTGGCCACAGGCTGGCTCTGTGGGCAGGAGCAGGCTGGTTCGGTGTACTGGCACCAACTGGAGCACAGGGGACAGTGTCACTTCAGCCAGGCTTGCTATTTTGGGCAATTAACAAGGAGGCAGGGATATATATATATATATATATATATATATATATATATATATGAATATCTGCCTGGGGTCAGAAATTCATACTTAGATCAATTGGTTGGGTAAATGGGGGAAAGAATGCATTTTTTTAAGAATCTGTAGAAGGCGTCTGCTCTGCCCTGGCAGCCCTGCATCTGCTCATCTTTGTTCATGTGGTTTTGTCTCAGTGATTTGAGCGTGTTCTAATTTTGTCATTCAAGCCATCTGACTTTCCCCGCTCTATACAAACAAAACCTAATTTAGTTTGAGATGTTTTAAGTCATAACAATGACGGATGGCCAGGGTTCAGGTGTGGTGGAATATTTAACCACCAGTCTATATTTTTCTGATATAGAGACAGGCAGCGTTTTTTTTGTGCTCTGATTAATTATGATTTTGCATTTCAGAAAAAAATAGCTTTTTCTATTCTACATTATTAATTGGTTATTTAATTAGGAATTCTCCAAGCTTCAGATGTTGGGAAGCTAAATCTGTGAGTGGGTTTAAAAAAAGCCAAGCTCCGTCCTGTTGCCTCTTTGAATCTTATGAAGGTCACAATAAGACGTGATTGTTTGGCACAGCAGCCGTGAATTATGCCACCCAGACAAGCTTTTAACCTATGTGCCTCCGCTCTGAGTGAGACACACGGGCATGTGCTCACGCTAAACCTTCTCTATTGAAGAGGATTCAATCACCATAATGAATCTGAGGCCAGGCAGCAATCTTCCGCACTGAAAGAATTTCTAAAAGATTGTAGAATTTGTAAAACGAACAGCTCGCAGACTAAATGGCTGTGTGGGTGAATCAATTATTGCAAGGCCCCGAGTAGTCATAATATTTAGTACATATCATACAGTGTTTCAGGTACAATAAGATATGCTCGTTTTTTTCCCCCCATTCCCACTGGAAATGATACCAAGAGCCTGCAAACAGCCCCAGCTGGTCTGGCCTGCAGCATCGGGAGAGCTGGGTCAAGTGGAGCTGAGGAATGCACATGCAAGCGTGGATGTGGCTGGCAAGGAGGCTCCCTCCGAGACGCAGAGGAGGTGGGGCACCCCCACAATCCCACCAAGCCAGCTCCCAGCCACCGAGATGCTAAGTTGCCAGCTCTCCATTTGTAGAGCCTGGTTTTGAATCCCTCCTTATTAATACAATAATTATTTTTCTCTGACAGCACCATTTATAACCATCTACTCTGTGTCCAACTAGCCCTGTTTTCATTAATCAGTGGGCATTGGGTGACTGTCAGCCTCTCCCTGGATCATGACTTATCGGCCCCATGCAGGCTCCTCTTGCTGGGTGGACCACAAATCCCATGAGGACCCAGCCTTCATGGCTGCCTGTGGGGAAAGCTTCACACACAGGGTCCTAGGTGTCGTCTGCGGTCCTCGGCTTCAGGAAAGGGTACAGGGAACCCCAAGGAGTGTGTGAAAGGCTGTCTTCATGGCTATGGAAAAGTTGTGAGAGAAGCCATGCATGGTGATATACCCTGCATTCCTAGTACTCAGAGAGTTGAGGCAGCTCAGTCATTTGAGCTCAAAGCCAGTCTGAGCTGTACAGTAATATCCTGTCTCAAACAAAATAGTTTAAAAAGAATTTATGGTACGACATCACTCAGTACAGCTATTCTGGAGGACAGTATGGAGGGTCCTCAGCAAATACAAAATAGATGCCTCAATAAATACCCAAAATAAATGAAAGGATACAGGCAAAGGATCCCTGCACAGTCGTGTTGAAATCATGGCCAATAAAGCAATCAATATGTCCCCTAACACACAACTGGATTAAAAAACAAAAGAATATTAGTTAAGCCACAAAAGAACAGACTCCTGGCATTTGTGCCAGCGGGGACTGAACTCAAAATAGGTTAGGCTCAGAAAGTACTGCAAGTTATTACTTGTGCGCCCACATTAGGTGGCTCACAACCACCTGTAAATCCAGCTCCAGAGGACCCCACACCCTCTTCTGGCCTCCATGGGTACTGCATTCACTACACATACCCATACACAGATACACATACATAAATAATTAACAAATTAAAAACAGAAGTGAGGAGTTCAAAGGTCCCTAAGAGAGGGAAATGATTAATGCAAAAGGAGCTTGATATGCTACTTGGCCTGGTTTGGCACTAATGTGTGTACATATATTGAATTATTACACTGTACCCTTGAATATATACAATTATTATGGGTCTATTAGAATTCAATCAAAGACTGGTAGAGGGCTTACCTAGCATTCACAGGATCCTAAATTCAATCCCTAGTGTTGATTTTAAAAGTTTAAGTTAGGCTGGGTGTGGTAGCACGCATCTGTAATAATATTAATAGATATTACAGTAGAAGATAGAGGATCACAAGTTGAGGCCAACCTGGGCTACATTGTAAGCTGAAGCTGAGTCTGGGCTGTATGCAAGTCCCTGCATCAATGCCCAATTTTAAACGTCTTAAGAAGCAGTGCCCATCTGCCTCCAGCAGTGTGAGGAGGCTGGAGAGAAACCAAGGGAAACTTAAAACTGTCATGATGCTATCAGTGCGAGCCATTCTCCAACTGTTGGACTTACAGGGCCAAGGGCAATCTTAAAAATAAGTATTGCACAGGACATGGTGGCCTGTTATTTCAGCATTTGGAAGGCCAAGACAGGAGGACTGAGGCCAGCCGGAGTGATATAATGGACGCTGTCCTAACAACAATGAGATGCTACAAGGATTGAGATTGGGCCAGAGGGCCCTATGTTAAGGTTCTAGAAGGGAGCTGGGAGATCCTAGGGGTCCATTGGTGTAAGCTCCCCAATGCACCTATTAGCACAACTGTTCAGGCACTCTGCCATAGAAGGAGCACACAGTAGCAGGCACTGCAGCGCACAAAGCCCAGAGGCAGTGTTCCACAGTACCTTCTTAACCTGTGCTAAATCCTGTACATTTCCAGAGGAAGCTTCCCACTGCTGAGGGCCACAAAGCCAGTGTTGTACGTCTCCAGAGGGAACAGCATCCATTCCACAATGCTCCCTAGGCTACCTCTAGTCCTGTGGCTGCTCATTTGCTGCAAACCCTCTGATAGAATGAGTCACTTGCTCTTCTCAGATGTTAAGGAAACACAAAGATCTTCTAAACTCCATGTAGACCTTTTCTCCTGTGAACTTCACCTCCAAGCTCCTTGATGTTAAGTGACAGGAAGAATAGCATTCTAGAAGTCTGGCTGGTAGACCACAGAGTCAAGATGCAAGCACAGGTCTTAGGAGACCTCTTCTCCAAACCCAAGTCTTTCTCCCATTACCAGGTGCTCCCTCAATCACCTGGGGCATCTATGACTCATCCCAGAGAAGAGCAGATGTTCTCTTGCCAACTGAATCCAGAGCAGGATCTCACATCAGCTCAAACAGCAACAAATAGGTAAGACCATCCATTCCAGAAACATCCCTTAAGTCCAGCTTGCAACAGACCAATTCTAATACTCAGCTGAATGAGAAGGAGGATAAACAGGTATCTTAGAGTGCTACATGGCAAAAAGATCCATGTAGATAAGGAATATCAATTGTCAGAGGCTGGAGAAATGGCTCAGCAGTTAAGAGGACCTACTGATCTTATAGAGGACCTGAGTTTGGTTCCCAGCACCCACATCAGACAGTGCACAACTCTGAGGAGTTGGATGCCCTTTTCTGGATTCCCAGGGCATCTTCACTCACAAATGTGTGTTCCTGTGCATGCATGTATACACACACACACACACACACACACACACAACAACAACAACAACAACAAAACTAAATCTTTTTTTAAATGAGAAATGAAAAACAGCAATAAAAAATGCTTATATGCTAGGCCTAGTGTTAAGACCTGTCATCCCAGCTACTGAGGAGTCTAAGGCATGAATATCACGAGTTCAAAACCAGCCTGAGTAACTTAGCAGGACCCCCATATTAACAGAAAAGCAAACAGAGCACTGTATACACAGGTCACTGGTAAAACGCTCAGGATGTACCAGAGCTCAGTAGTAGGAAGCTTGTCTAGCATACACAGTACCACAAGTCTGTGAATATGCATACACATGCACACACACAGAAGTGAGAGGTTCCCCTGGGTAAAGGGAGTAGAGATATAGAGGTAAAGGAGGTGGAGCTGTATGGTGGTGGGGATTATTAAGTTCTTAGTCTGTTTGAAGGAATTGGCTCACACTGTTGAAAAGATCACTTTGGGGGCTGGAGAGATGGCTCAGCAGTTAAAGAGTGCTGACTTCTCTCCCAGAGGATCCGAGTTCTGTTCCCAGAACCTGTATCAGGCAGCTCACAACCACTTATAACTCCAGCTCCACAGGATCTCATGCCCTCTTCTAGCCTCTGTGGACACCTGCACATGTGTGGTATATACTCTCTCACAGACACACAGAGAGATACATAATTTTAAAAAAATCACTTCAGTAATTACAACATATATGGGGCATGCATGGAACAAGGGTGAGTGTGTAAAAGCCCAGTGTCATGGTAAGTCCATTGATAGTCTGTCTAATGCCTCCAGAACACAGTTAAATATTATCTTGATGGTTTTTGTTTGTTTGTTTGTTTGTTTGTTTGTCTTTGTTTTTTTTAATGTAGTGGATATTTAAATAAGTATATTCTGGATAAAGAAGACTGATCTTCCCCATGTGAGTGAGCCTCGGCCAATCAGTTGAAGGTCTTAAGAGGAAAATAAAATGGAGGTTCTCCAAGGGAAAAGAAGTGTTGCCTCCCAACTACCTTTGAACTTGAACTGTAGCCTCAGTTCTTTCCTGGGTCCTCAGCCTCCTGGGATGCCCTGGAGACTTATGGTAGTATTTAGTGCTACCACAAAGCTAATTCAAATAGATGGACAGATAGACTCATCAATCAGCCTGTGACAGAGATTGGTGACAGATGGATAGAGGAGTGATAGAGATGCCCATGATGTGCACACGTGTGTATTCACATTGTTCATCATCTTGTGCATCCTTCTGGAGAGCCTGGCTATCCGAGGCTAACACAGGGACTGCCCGTGCAACTCTCCACAGACCAAGGCATCTGCATTCTGTTTTCACATAACTTCAAATGCATCATGAGGATGGCCCATCATTTTGGAGAAGCTTTTAAAATCCTCTTAATGATCAGGCATCTTTACAGTAGTTTATCTTGAACTTACTGCCAGACCCTGGGATTTTCTCCAATCTGTCTCTATTACAAGTAAAGATTTAATGAGACAATAAGGAATGTACTTGTTTTATTTTATGGCATTGTCTCACTCAGTAGGCCAAGCTGGCCTCGCACTTGAGATCCTCCTGCCTCAACCTCCCAAAGACTGGGTTCCAAGCATGTGGTGCACATGTGGTATCATGCTTGTGGTATGGTTAGGAACATAATTTTTTTAAAAGAATTTTTTTTCATTTGTGTGTATGTGTATATGTCTGCTTGTCTGTGTGTGAGCCATATACATGCAGTGTCCACGAAAGCCAAAAGAGAGTATCAAGTCCCCTGGAATTGGAATTACAGGAGCTTGTGAGCCACTCAATATGGGTGCTACGAATTGAATCCAAGCCCTCTGCAAGCACTTGTAACTGTGAGCCATTTCTCCAGACCCTAGGAATCTAACCTTGAGGGGTTTTTTGTTTGTTTGTTTGTTTGTTTGTTTTGTTTTGTTTTAAATATAGCAAAGAGGCTAGAGAGATGGCTCAGCAGTTAAGAACACCAAAGGACCCAGGTTTTGGTTCCCAGCACTCACGCGATGGCTCACAACCATCTATAACTTCAATTCCAGGGGATCCAACACCCTCTTCTGACCTCCTCAGGTATCACACACACGTGGTACACATACATGGAGACAAAATATTCATACACATAAAACAAAAATCTTTTTTTTTTTTTTTACATATGGACAAGACATGGGGTGAGGATCGGAAGTCTTGGTTCTGACATTGGTCTGACTCACGTCCGTACATCACTTCACCTCTAGCAGCCTTTATGAGTTGGCCTACCAATCACAAGCTTGTTGCCAGACACTGCATTTCAATTACCAGGCTGGCCATGCTCTCATCCAACAGGCCTGACACGTATGCAGATCAGCCTGGTGGTCAGTATCCCTCAGCAACACAGTTCACCCTCAAGCTCCCTGCCTCTTCCCCAACCCCATTCTCAGTCCACCTCACCTCACCTTCCATTTCTAACCCCTTGTGAGCCACCCTGCCTCTTGTACACAGTACAGGGCTGCCAGGTTTACTGTCATGCCACCATCTGGACAAACAGTGTCTAAATTAGACTCTTTGTTTGCTTACTTTATTTTGTATGTGTGGGAGTTCTGCCTGTGTGTATGTCTGTGTATCACTTGGAATAGCTGGTGCTTGTGAAGGCCAGGGAAGACATCAGTTCCCCTGCAACTAGAGTTACAGACAGCTGTGAGGTGACATGCAGGTGCTGGGAACTGAACCCTGGTCCTCCGGAAGAGCGGGTGGTGCACTTAACTGCTGAGCCACGGCTCCAGCCTCCTCCAGTAAGCACTTTTAAGAAAAGGGCGATTCGTACACAACTGTCATCCCAACACTGGGAGGCTGAGGCAGGAGGATCAAGAACTCTAAGCCATCTCTAGCTATAAAGTAGGAGTCTGTCTTTAACTTTAAAAAGAGAGTGGAAAGGTGAGGAAGAAGCTGGAAACAGAAGCTCTGTAAAGCTAGGTGAGAAGGAGTGAGGCAGGGCGGGCCGGGGTCCAGCAGTAGGCAGGGAAGCAGGTGTCCTGCACATTCCCTGGAAAAGCCCATGTTCCTTAGTGATCTCATAGGCCCATTCTTTCCTGGCTCCCAGGCACCAAGTCCTCCATCCTTTCTGTCCACCTGGGGTCCCCAGCTGTCCTACTAATGAAAGATGGTCCTCACTTGTGATTCCCACAGAGTTCATCAACGAGTCTCCTGAACTCTAATTCTATCATCTATTGTCACCTATCCTTGCTCTCTCCAGTGCTGTCACTGTGTTATCTGAGAGGAGAGTCCCTCTGCTCCAAACTGGCCTCCCACATGAATCCTGAGGGAGTAGATCCAGTGACAGTCTTCAAACGTGAGTTGAACATCATCCCTGTCCTGCTAGAAACTTTCAGAGCCTCCCACTGCTAGAGAATAAACCTTTCCACAGCCAGCAAGACCCTGGCAGCCTTCTCTTCACGCCCAACCTCTCTGCTTTCTGCAACTGTTCCCCAACTTCCCCGAACAATCCCTAGGACCTCAGTACCCACGGTTGACTCTTTCCAGCTACTCCCCACAGCCTCTGCTGGTCAAACTTCTGGTCTCAGAAATGTCATCTCATCTGAGGTCTTTCCTAGTCACTTCCTATCCACTTATTCACTGGATCCACTCTGCATCTCAAAGTTCCACAAAGGTAGAGTCCAGGACTGCTCGCTGCTACTGTTCAGATTTCCAAATAATATGTATTTGTCTGAGACAGAGTTTCATGTATCCCAGGCCAGTCTCATACTCACGCGGTAGCCAAGGATGACCTTGAGTGTCTGCCTCCACTTTCAAGTGCTGGGATTACAAGGCATGCGTCATCTTGCCTGGTTTATATAAATACATGTTTCTCCCTTGTCTGAATCATTAGGAATCCAACAACGTAGAAGCTGACTGCTGCTTCTCTATAGTTCCCTGTCCCCCACCCCCACCCCAGGACATCTGCTTGCTGGAGCCTTCCCAGAGAATGGGAGGAACATCCGGGTGGTTGGGCAGCGCCTGGCAATGGTATCATGGCAGAAGTGTGTATCAGTACTGGCGGCAGGGAGGGTAGCACATGGGCCCCTCCACAACGAAATGCTGGATTCACCCTTTCACTCCTCCAGGACCCACTACTGAACACGCACCACAAGAGTGTGCCAGGCCTTCATTCACAAGTGAGGGAGACATGCTAGTTCAGGAGTGGCCGGAACCTGGTCGCAGGGACTGAAGACAAGTGTCACAGGTTTACTTAGCCAGAGAAGACAGGGAAGGAAGGAAGAGGAAGAAAAGGAGAAAAAAGGAACAAAGAGGCAGCAGAGGAAGGAAGGAAAGGAGGAAAGAAGGAAAGGAAGGAAAAAAGGAAGGAAGGAGAAAGGGAAGAGAGGAAGGACAGAGGAAAGGGAAAGAGGAATGGAAGGAGGGAGATAAATAAGGAGGAATGCAAAAGGAAGGTTTCTGAGGCTTTGTACCTGTAACATTATCCAGGGATTGAGAGCTTCCCTACAACCTACCCGTATTTAGGGGTTAGGGTCTGGCTGTATAAGCACTTGGCTAGCAAGTGAGGCCCAAAATTTCATGCCCATCATATATACATAGCACTCCACTGAAGACTTCTGGTGTCCCCGTAACAGCTCTGAGGATACCCTAAGTTCTCTGCCTCTCTCCCTACCTCTGGGGCCCATTGTCTCTCTACTACTGAAGAGACTAACACTGGAACAATGAATGCAACCTAGTGACCCCCGGGGAGGTTTTCCTGCCTCTGAGTCTCTGTTCACTTGGAGATCCTTGGTGTATTCAGCCTGCCAGTCCACTAGAGGCCAGTGACACATAAAAAAGGCCTAGGATCACAGCAAATCTCCCCAGAAGATACAGGAAATGTGACCTCACCCACTGCAGAACTGACTGGCTTACATGTGAGAGCCATCTCAGCCACACAGCCTTCTACATATGGAACTCAAGAGAACAAATAGGAAACTGGTTCAGGGAAAAAAAACAAAAAAAAGAGTACGGTTGGCCGGCTGTAAGAAGGTAGGGATGGAGTGTAACCCTGAGTGCATGGCCCCCAAGCTTTCACTGAGGGGACAGGGGAACAGGGCTTGACAGCATTTTCAAGATTCAGTATGCGTGGGGGGGGGGGTCTATGTTCTAACACCAGAGACACCCTCCAACCCCATACCTACATAGTTGTCTTTTCTCTTCTGACCACACCAAAACCATGGCAATGGGATGCACCCCAAAGAGCACAGGAGAGCCCACTCTATAAGGCAGCTGTCAGCCACCCGCTCAGCCACTCTCGGAGATTCTTTAAGAAACGTGGACAGCTCTAGCTTCCTGCAATCTAGAGGTTGAAGAAGGGAAGGCTTCCTTCCTGAGAATCGCTTAACATGTTCCCGCTGCAAGCTCATGCCCGTTGTCCCCCTGATCCCTGGGCTCCTGGGTCCCAAGCCCTGCCCCCTGCACACTCTATACATTCGTTTATGTGGAGCTGTGGTGCTCTCTTGATTGCACAACATTGCAGCCTGCTGATGAGGTTTGCTGTTGACATTTCAACATAGCTGGCTTTTGTCAATTGTGGCAGCCTAAGAAATTCTATCTTAAGGGCTGTTCTTTATTAAATTTGCAAGACACAAAACTGTGGCTGATAATCGTTCTCCTTCCCTTCACAAATGCAGAAAGCACGCTCGGTGACTCTGGAGTAATTAAAATGGGCCCTTACACTTGGACACAAAAACCACAGAGGCCAGGTTTTTTTTTTTTTTTTTTTTTTTTAAAGCACTGGGATATCCGACATTTGACCGAATGAACATTTTCTGTCTATTTCTCAACCGTTATCAGCACACAGATCTTGGGGAGGCGGTGTTCAACTCAGGAGGTCAGGGGGAGGCAGCAGGGGAGAAATCGGAGAAGCTCACTGACAGGAGCCTCCTTGTCTTAGGCTTTACCAAACTTTGTCACAGAACCTTCTGTGCAACTCTTTTATGTGCTATCGGTGACATAATTCCTATTTTTTCCCCAGCCATTATATATGATAAATAAAACAATACTCCGAAAACACTGCGATCTCTCATCAATGTCACTGTGAAAAGGGCCCAGATAAATGAGTCCTGGAATCACAGGCAGATGACATGGCTGGCCATGTATCATCTTCCATGTATTGAACGTAGTCTTTGTAAAGATAGAACGGTAATAAAGAGTGGTATTGTACGCTCTGAAAGGCTGTGTGGGTCTGTGCATGACTAATCTGTCTTTCTGCATTATTTTATTCAATCTTCTCTGACTTTATGCCTTTGACATTTTTGCTACACTCAGTAAATTTGAGTGAATAGGCAATTTTGAAGAATTTTTATAGGGCTTCAGAGAAGTCATATGCAGACTGCATCTTTGTTCAAATTTAACAGTTTAAATATTTCCTTTGTCTAGGGTGCAGAGTAATCTTGAGACAGGGTGGGGGAAAGGAATGCTTTAACCTTAAGATTTTAATAATGTTGCCTGACATAGTTTAATTATTAAAAAAAAAAACCAAAATATTAAGCAAGAGCAGGCTCATAACAAAGGCACATCCCAACTTATTTTTTTAAATATAATTTCATCATTATTGTCAACAGAAAACTGGCTGTTCTAAAAATTAAGACACTGTTTCTTTCCCCAGAATCCAGAGACATGGAGAAGAAAGGGGTGACTCTGAGTCAGAGTTCAGAGAAGGCTCACTGGACCCACTTCTGGCTACTTCTTACCCGAGTAGTTGTCTGTCAATAAATAATGACCTTGCTGTAGGTCTTTAATTTGCTGTAAATCATGATATCCTTTATTATCTAACCTGAACCATTAGTTTGTCTAGGCCCTTCAGATCAAGTAATTTATACTGGAGATATGCAATATGAAAATCAAAAATTATTTCCTTGGCTAAACTGCAAAGTCTATCAGGCCACTGCATTCCAAGAGACTCGCTCTTTTCTGTTTAGGTTCCTTTAATGGTTTGCAAGAAAACCTGGACTTACTTGATAAAACTGTTTGAGCTAGCAGGTGTTAGCCTTGTAGCTTTAGCTTATAAACGTGTTTGTAAAAGATGATTAAAGTATTTAAAGGGAGCCTAAACTTCAGATGACCCCAGACTGATGGATTCAGTTAGCCAGTTCCATTTTACAGTATCCCTATCAAAAACACAGACCACATATTTCATTCTTTAGTGAATCAACCCAGAGGCCTCCATTCTAAGAAGGGTAACTGGAAACTTCTGTGTAGAACCTTCATGGTGCTCTGCGGAACTGGAAGAGAGGACCCCTAGTTGGTACTCCAGGTATGCGTAGGCAGCTGGGGAGAAGCAGAGTCTCTCTGCCCAGTGCAGCTGAGCACGGGGATCTGATACAGAAGAAGCCAGGTTAGGGGTGAGAGATGACTCTCCTCCAAGCATCCTGGGAAATCAAAGGGCCCAGAGCTGTTGTCTCTGGCCTCTCAGAAAACCAGAACCAAGCTGCCCCATGCATCCTCCCTGCATCTGATACAGGGTATAGGTTCCCAAACACTATGGCCAGCAGAAAGGCAAGAAGAAACAAGGCTATGTATGCTACCAAAGAGATCTGCTGCTGATATACAACGAGATCATGTGAGGGGCCAGAGCCCACCCCTTTACCATCCTTCTGCAGGAGGCTCCCTGGCCTCTAAGCAGCTCCAGGATATACAAAGCTCTTAACTCACATGAAAAGAAACCTAATGGTCACAACTAGCACTGGTGTGGCTCTGTGACAAACACACAAGAGGACAGCTTACAGCTCACTCAGAACTGAGGTAATAAATGGGTCTGGTATGTGGGACCGAACATTCCTGTAGCCACCTAACACAGAATAAGATCTGGACTGTCAACTCTGTTTGTGACTTCTGCCTGGAAAATAGATAAACATTTCACATCTCCACCTAAGACTGAAGCCTGCATCCCTATCTTTCTTCAGAGCAGACACAAACAAATGCTACTTTTTATCACTGCACAGCACTTGATGCAAGTTCATTAAAATGAAAGATTAGAGAGCCCCGGATGTAGGATGCTATGATTCATACACAGTGCCCGGATAACAGATGCAGTGTCTATTATTTCCCTACCACATACAGGACCGCGCCTGCTCCTGCAGGAAGTTACCTTCTTCTTTAGCGTCCATTTTCAAAAGATGAATAAGCCACATGTACCTCTATGATTAGCTATGACAGCTGCCCATTGATTTATATGACTCGAATCCTAAGGCAAGATCTGGTTTCTGCACCCTTTCCTGACGTAATAAAACTTTTAAAATGGAATCATCTATGGTCTCCAAAATAGTGGAAAATGAAAGGGCTCTGAGACTCAGAGCTCATCCCTTGTTGCCAAGCATGATGGAGAATCTGCATTTTTTTCAGAACTCTGGTCCTTAGCAGGGAAGCCAGGAAGGAGAGGCCCTCTCGCCGGCATGCTTTTTAAGCCCAGCCTGAGCCCTCTATGCTTGAGAGCGTCTTATGATGCTGTAACTAACCTCAAACCTGGAGCAGCAGGGGGGCAACAGACCTCAGAATACAGCAATGTCATGCTTTCCAGACACTCTCGGCAACAGCATGAATGAGGGGGGAAATTGGTTGCCTAGGAAACCCTCTACTCCTGGTAATTATTACTGTAACCAACTGCACACCCCACCTATAACAGAAGTGAATAATAATCTATCACTGCTGACTGGCAGCTTTCTGTCCAGGCCTCTGCTCACCACTGCTCCCTACTGGCATGCAGAATTAGGCACAAGCCAACAGCGGGGCAGGGCAGAGGGGAAAAAAACATGTCTTTAAAGAGACCTTCTCCATCTTTCTCCAGTAGGTTTTGAATGCAGTTCAAACAAATTGCTGCTCGATCAATAGAGCAAAAATGAAAAGTGCTTTGTGTTCATCCACACAATGGGGGTCGGACAATCTAATGGAAGTTGGTCATCTCAATTAAAAGCAATTTCATATTATGACAGAAGCTAGATCCCAAAAAAAGGGTACTTAATAAGGTTAACCGAAGCTAAATAACAGCTTATATCTTAATGATCCCCCCATATACGAATCACAAGCTCCTTAATAGTATAGAATTTGATACTAAGCAAAACCGCTATAAATAAAATTCTATCTGGTAGTTTTGATCAATTAAACTACATAATTAACAAAGATGGTCCATCCGTCTTAGGTTGTCTAATTTGCAGTACAGTGTTAAAGTACCTCTATGGAAGACTAGTTTGTTTAGAAATTAGAGCATTCACAGTGATTTACTGGATTTGATTTAAAAGACACAGCAGGAGTTGGCAAAATTCACATATCATGGGGTTAATGTGGGTTAGAATGTAGCTATTTGTAATACAAAAATATTGCATACCAAGTACACACATCTGATTTCTTCTAATCCTAGTTCATCTTCTTTGCAGAAAGGCGTTAAGTCTGCCAAAAACAGAAAAGAAAAAAAAATTTTTTTTAACCAGCTGCATTTGCCACTCTGAGGACAGAGGGCTGCCATTTTCGATTTCCGGAGCAAGAGAACACTGGGTGGGGAGTGACTCACACGACAGCCACTGAAAAGGTGTCCCCCGGCTGACAGCTGCCTTGCTCCACCACTCACCAGGTCTGACTGGTCTGGACACAGCAACATCATGTGTCCTTTCAGTCTGAGTAGGTTATGAGGTTCCGGGAGTGTCACAAAGATGGAGGGCTGGAGGAGGAACAGCCGAGCACAGCTGTTCCATGAAGCTATCCACACACAACTCTCAGAACCCCCAAGTCTTGTGAGTCTGAGATTTACTGGCACAAAAGATGTTCTCTAATCAAGTTCATATTAAGCATCATGGAATTTTCCATTCCCAAGCCCTAAGTAGCTGATTTCATTATAACATAAAAAGTGATTTATCAAAATATTTTACTTTTAAAACCAACCTAATTTAACAACGCTCATAGCTTCTCCCATTGTGATGTGCACTCCTTCGTGTGGAATGTTACCGAATACCGACCACCTTGCTTTTCAGGAAACAACGGCTGGCACTGCACAAAATTTCCTCAGTTCTTCAGGTTTTTGCAGTTCCAACACTGTTCTAACTTCTTCAAGCTATTCTCATTCAAGGACCCACTTGACAGCGGCATGAAGATGCAACAGCCACACACAAGTATGAAGACACCAGAATGCAGAGCAGAGGAATCCAGGCCTTGCAGAAAGCCTCCACAGGCCAAAGGGGGCTTCACATTTTTCAACACATTCAAGTTCCAAGCAAGTATTTGCAGATTCCTTTTTTCTGAAGAGGTTCTGAGTGCTGCTCCTCGGCTACACCTCAATTAAGCTCCTAACAAGAGCCCCTTGAAAGATTTCTATTCACTGTGGAAAATCAAACTTACTTTTCTCCTCTGCCACTGCAAGTGGATGATGGAGCCTACCCAGTCTGACTCTGAGTAGGTAGAACTCTCATGGACAGACAGTTCTTCCAGGGAGCCACTCACCACCAAGCCACCACTGACCTTCACTCTCTTCCTTTAAGCTGCCAGACCTCAGTGTGCATGGGCAAAAATATCTTGCATCCAAAAACAGTATCTTAGTCTCCCAAAATCTATGCTGCTGACAACAGACTATATACCCCTTAACAACAGCATCACTGGGTAGGGGACAGTTTATTGGCTCTGGCTCCAATGCTCCTGAAATCTCAGGGTTCCTGAATGCCTGGCGCAGTGTCTGACTCAAACAGTTGCTGATTCATCTCACTGAAGACTTGTTCCTCCAAGGTTGGCTCCTCATTGCTTGTCTCAGAGAACACTTTTGCCTTTTCCTTTGACCTGCTCACTGGACCCACCTTACCAACTCAGGCAAACCACGGAGTCAACCTGTTACTCTCCTAGGGAGAGAGTGAGGCTGGGGAAGTTTGGGGGATGAGCATAATTTTTGTATAGAGGAAAAGGCTCCAGCATAGCACACTGTGCCACCTGCCCTCCTGTTAGAAAACTTCAAAAGGATGCTGGGTAAAATATAACAAGAGACCTTCTCAACTCAAAAGCTCCACTTGGAAGGAAATTTTAGAAATCACCAGTAACAGATAAAAGAAACAAACAACCATCAGACCCTTAAACCACTGTTAACATTAGCTTAGAACTTAAACCACAGAGGTGGAAGGCAAGCCCTTAGGCTCAACTAATGATTTAGAGCTAAGATCATTTGGGAAGATGGGGCTAGTGAAAGACTCCATTAGGGGATATTTTCCCATTATCAAAACAAGGAAACCTGCTTCAGTCTGCTTGAGCTCCAAGGAAGACAGGAGTTCAGTTTTCTGTGGGTATGTGCTATGGGCCAGCCATTACCAGGGCCCAGATGTGAGCCATAGCCTGTCATGGAATTAACTGAGAAACTCCAAGCCATGGCCGCAACCCAAGGCCCAACCCAAGGCCCCTGACCTAGCATGAGCAGGCTTCTATCCCACTCTCAATAAAGCCACACAGTCGTTTCTGATACTGGGACAAGAAGTAGCATAAGACTCAAGATGCCCAACAGATGGAAGCAAATGGGTTGACTCTCAGGTGACATTGAGCCACAGCATAAGAAATCCAAGCAAAATAAGCTAGGTATTATGAGGGAGATACAAATGAAATGCCAATTCAAGAGTCATTAGAATTATGTCCCATGGCATGTGTAGAAAGGCATGCTGAGGTTGTATATGAATACAGGCTCATGCATCCAACACTTGCTCCCCAGCTGGTGGTACTATTTTAGGAGGGTAGGGCCTAACTGAGGGAAAGGGGTCAGTGGAAGATGAACCCGGAGGGTTATCTTATGTCCAGCTCTCTCTGCTCCCTGGTCCACAAGGTATGAGAGTCCCGGGGTGCTCTACTGCTGCTGAGAACTCTCCCATGCCCTTCCAGCAAGGATGGGCTGTACCCTCTTGAACCCCAGTCAAAATCAGCCCTCCCTCCCTTGTCATTTCTGCAAGTAATCTGATTATATCAGTAAGGAAAGCTAATGCCGGCATGTCACCTTTCACTGTTCCCAAAGCCATAACTCGGAAACACTCATAGGAACTCACTGGTAAACCAAAAATGAAAGCTATTCTATAAAATTACCAAAAGTATGGAAAAGTATGAAGGTCCTGAAAAGAAAGAAGCTGCCATAGACAGGTAGGGTTAAGATGGAACAGTACCCTAGGACACTCCAGGTATTTATCACCACTATGTCACGCTGAATTCTCAGACGTGACAAATGAACCTCACAACACATTAAACCTGAAGGCTGGCATATAAGACAACACACTCACGCTGAAACTGAGTGAGGGTATATGAAAACTCTGTCTCAGAAGCCTTCCTGTAGTGCAATTCCAGAATAAAAGGATAAAGAAAATTCTAGCTGAATATGGTGGTACATACCTCTAATCCCAGCGATCAGCAGATGGAGGCATGAGGATTTTAAATTCAAGAACTTGTCTCCAAATAAAACAAAAATCAACAAAAAATTCTAATATGAAATTAAATGGTTATTAACTATAAGAATAAGAAAAACTGTTACTTACAGCCAGTAGGGAAATCAGTGAGAATAGAATACATGTAAAGATAGCCTGGTGTGGTGATGTATACCTTTGGTTCCAACATTTGGAAGGCAGAGGCAAACAGATCTCTGTGATTTTAAGGCCAGCCTGATTTAAACAGTGAGCCCTAGGCTATCTAAGAGAACCTGTCTCCTCAGTGGATGGGGTTGGGGTGTAAAAAAAATGATAGAAAATCATGGAGTGATATATTTTGAGACATGAAAGCAAATAACTGCCAACCAAGATTATTATACCCAGCAAAGTTCTCTTCCAAAATTGACAGAGAAATGAGGATGTTTCAAGACAAACACAAATCAAGCAATCATGACAATGAATCCAGTACTGCAGAAAACTCTTACAAAGAATCCTTTATATAAAGGGAGAAGAATGACTGCCTCATCCTTAAGAGCTAAGGAAAGAAAGGGGCAGGTGAACAGAGAGGAGCCAGAGACAACTAATCTCACCCAACATAGCAAATGCACAAACTCCAAAACTAACAGGGAAGATAAAAAGAATTATCAGTAACCCAGCCTACCAGAATATTGCCTAACAAATCACAGGAAGTGATAGTCCCTTTCAGTAATAACCTAAATGTAACTGGCCTCAAGTCACCAATAAAAGATCATGGGCTGAATGACTGGATCAAAACACAAGAACCGACTATCTGTTGTCTCTAAGAAACACAAGTAACAGCAAAGATGATCCCAAACTGAGAGTCAAAAGATGGAAATGAGCCCAAAGGAAACTCTAGACAAGTAGGCATAGCTATTAGTATAGCTGATAATGTAGACTTCAACACAGAACTTGTTAAAAGAGATAAAGAAGGCCATCGCATGTTAGTAAAGGAACAATCCATCAACAATGATAGACATTTATGTACCAAGCATCGGGGTTCTCAATTTCATCAAATACTGAGAAGCATGAACAGCCATAATCCCTGGCAGAATAGTAGTGAGAGGCTTTAACATCCCACTCTTGGAGTTAGAGAGGTCTTTGTGATGGTTACTCTCGTCGATCTGATAGGTTTGAGAGTCACCTAGGAGACAAGCCTCCTGGCATGCCTATGAGGGGTCATCTGGGTAAATGGGGTATGAAGGCCCACCCTCAAACAAGGCTGCACCATTTCCTAGGCTTGGGCCCTGACTACATGAAAAAGGAGAAAGCTACTTAAGCACATTTCTCTCCCTCTGTCCCGGGACCAGGGATGCAACAGTTATCTGCTGCCTCAGGCTCCTACTGTCATAGATTCCCTGCCATGATGGACTCTACCCTGGAACTATGAGCCAGAATAAGCCTTATTTCCCTGAAGTTGCTGTTGCTGAGGTATTTTATCATAGCAACAGGAACAGCAACTGATATAGTCTTCCAAATGCAACAAAGAAATTTCAGAGCTAATATACCACAGACCAATCGAATGGACAGATATCTACAGGTTACTCCATCTGGCTGTCAGAGATTCTTCTTAGCAGCACATAGAACTTCCAAAATTGATCACATTATAGGCCACAAAACAATCCTTGGCAAATGCAGAAAGAAAGACATGGGCAGGGAAGAGGTCAGAAGGAGGAAGGGAGGCACAGAGAATTCCTTCTAAGTGCACAATGGAGGAAAAAAAAAAAAAAAAGCAAGAGAAACTTCAGAAAGTACAAAAATACCTAGAGATGAAACTATATTCTTTTGAATAAACAGCTGAGTCACCAACTCAAGGAAGAAATAATTCCTTGTGACAAGTGAAAAGGACAGAGCAACCTACTAGGTCCTCTGGGACACAGCTAAGACAATCCTTAAGAAGGAAGTGTGTAGTTTCTAATATTAAGCTCATATTAAGAAATCTCAACTAGGGACTGGAGAGAATGCTCAATGGATAAGAGAATTTCCAGAGGACCCAGGCTTAGTTCCCAGCACCCAGATGGCAACTCATGATCTGTTAACTCTAGCCCCAAAGACCCAATGCCCTCTTTAGGCCTCTGTTGGCACTACATCCATACACATGGCACACAGGCAAAACATCCACACACACAGAATAAAAATAAATCTTTAAAAAAATTATAACCCATAGGGAGGAGGGAAATCAATGAAAACAGAATAACTAAAAATAGCTGGGTGTGACGGCCCACACCTTTAGTCCCAGCATTTGGGAGGCAGAGGCCAGCGGTTCTCTTTCAGTTCCAGGACAGCCAGAGCTATATATTGAGACTCTGTCTTAAAAACAAGCAAACAGCAGCAAAGGAGAAAAGGAAAAAGAAAAAACCTCAACTAAACAGCCTAATGAGGTGCCTTAAAAATAAGAAGTTACCCCAAACCCCAGTGGCAGCAAGGAATAATAAGACGAAGGCAGAAATTAGTGAAATTGAGATTGAAAAAAAACAATATGTAGACTCAATCAATCAAAGGGTTTGTTCTTTGGAGAGGCTGACAAGACTGACAAACTCCTAGTCAAACAAGCAACAAGAAACCCAAGGCCCAAGTGACTAAACTAAAAGACAAAAATAGGGTTGTTCATCCACTCCAATAGAACCCAGAAAAAGCATTAGAGGTACTTTGAAAATGTATATTTGGAAAGAAAAAAGAAAAGAAAAGAAACTGACAAATATCTAGATGCATATATGACCTACAAAAATTAAAGCTGAAAATATAATTTTAAAACAGACCCATTACAAGCAATAAGATTGAAGCCATAATTATTATCTCTCTATAACAGAAAGCTCAGGACAGGTAAGTTCACTAAGTCTATCAAAGTTTTTAAATCAGCACTTCAAGCATTTATTTATTGTGTGTGCATGCAGACGCACATCAGTGTATGGAGGTCAGACATGTCCAGGAATCTAGCATTTCCTCCCACCACGTGGGTGGGCCCCAGGGATAGATCTCCAGCCATTAGGCTTATCCACTGAGCAAGTCTACCAGTTCTATCGAACTTTTAAGGAAGATATAATACCAACACTTTTCTCAAACTATTCTAACAAAAAAGAAAAAAAAACAGGCAGTAATCATCCTGATACCCAAACCAGACAAAGACACAACAACAACAAAACACAGACCAAGTGTAAAATATTAGCACAAGTATAAAACTCTTAAGAAAACACTTGTGAACCAAATTCAAGAACTACTAAGACAACCATACATTACGACCAAGTTGGCTTCATCCCAGGATTGCAAGATTCTTCCAACATCCACAAAGCAAGTATGATACACCACATAAATACTCTTAGGGACAGAAATCAGATGATCACCTGGAATGAAGGCATTTGAGAAGTTCAACAGGCCTTTCTGACAGACATCCTAGAAAACTAGTAACAGACAGAGTATGCCTCAAAACAACAAAGGCAATATATCACAGATCGCACTGGATACAGGTGCCCACTCTCTCCACTCTTACTCAGCACAGTGCCTGAAGCCTTAGCAAGAGCCCTAAGACAAGGGGAAGATCCACAGGAGGAGCAGAAGCCAAGGAAGAAGTCAAATTATCTCCATTCACAGATGACTGGATTCTTTCAAAACCTCAGAGACTCTGCCAGAAAACTCTTAGGTTCAACAAACACTGGCGAAGTTGCAGGATACAAAACCAATATACAAAAATCAGCAGCACTCACTTAATAAGGAATTGGGAGAAACATCGCAGTCACAATAATTCTAAAACCATTAAGATAATAAAGCATCTAGGAACAAACGTGGCCATGGACATGAAGGATCTTTACAAGAAAAACCTGAAGAGAGTAAGAAAGAAGGTATCAGATGGCAGAAAAGCACCGCACGCCCTCAGACCGGCAGAATTGATGCTGTGAAGACGTCTACACTATCACAAGTAATGTACAGACTCCATATGGTCCCTACCAAAATGACATTGTTCACAGAATTAGAAAAGAATACATTAATCCAAAAACTCAAATGGAAACACAAGAAAGTAGCCAAAGTAATGCTTATTGGAAAGAACTAGTTGAGGAATATCCATGTCTGACCGCAAATTACATTATATATAGAATGGCAAAGGCAGCATGGCAGGTACAATAATAGACCAATGGAACAGAGCACAAGACCCAGAAATTCACCCACAGACTGCAAAGAAAGCAAGCCCACTCAACACACTGTGCTGACCAAATTAGGGACCCAGCTACAGAAAAAGAAATGAGATCCGTATCTCTCACCCTGAACAAACATCAGTTCAAAGTGGACTAAAGGATCGTAATTTAAAACATGAAACCACAAGAGGATAACTCTTCAAGATACGAGGACAGATAGAAACTTCCTGACAAGGGTGTCAGCAGCACAGGAAATCAGTAATGGGACATGGCATTTGAGCACAGCGAAGGAAACTATCAGCAGGGTGAACAGCACCTACAGGATGGGCACTCTCTTGTTGGCAACTCTCCACACAGAGGCTTAACCTCAAATATGAAGGGGAGATGGCTCCGTGGGTGAGAGAACCTGCTCTGTGAGCAAGAGGACCTGAGTCCAAACCCCTGATAATCATGTGGAAAGCCTTGTATGTAGCCCACATTGGCAGCAGAGGACAGACCCTAGAAGCTTGCTGGCCAGCCACAGTCTTGTGAAAATGGTGAGCTTTAGGTTTAGTGCGAGACACCTTCTCAAAATATAAGGAGAAGAGCAACAGAGGTGCATATCTGACAGCCTCCTCTGGCCTTCACACATGTGTACATGGACGCACCCACACCCAAGGACATGCACGAAAAGCAGAATCTATAAAGTACCGAAAACATTAAACACCAACAAACACACAAACAAATCTGCCAGTCAGATAGACTAATGAAACAAACAGGCAATTCTCAAAAGAAACACAAATGGCCCAGAGAAGAGCTTTAACACATGTTCAACATCTCCAGCCATCAGGGAAATAGAAATTAAAACTACTCTGAGATCCCATCTCACCCCAGTCAGAATGGCTGTCATTAAGAAATGACATTAACAAATGACAATAGACGCTGGCAAGGATGTGGGGAAATGAACCCTTATTCATTGTTAGGAGGAATGTAAACTGTTGCGACTATAGTGATCAGAGCGGCTTCTTTAAAAAATCAAAACCAGAACTATCCCTGGAGAGACATCCATGACCATGATAGTAAAGTGTAGCTGTGAAAACATATCACCTACAGAGACAAGGAGAAACATCTCCCAAGCATTGAAGGAAAAGTAATCTATCAACCTAGAATTCTATACCTAGCAAAACAGTTTTCAAAACATAAAGGCAATAGCAAAGTGCAGTGATAGGTATCTGTGATCCTAGCATTAAAGAAACAGGATTGTGAGCTTGAGACCACTCTGAGCTATAAGACACTGTCTCCAAAAATATACATATATACGTATAGGCATATATGCATGCATGGACTGGGGAGGTATCTGGTAAAGTGTCTGTTGTGCAAACAAGAGGACCTGAATTCAGACCTTCCCAGTGCTCCTATAAAAGCCAGATGTGGCAGCATACACTATAACCCCAGCACTGGAGGGGGTAGGGGCAGGAGTCAGATAGCAGGGAGAGAAAGAGAGACTCCAGGCACTCACTCACTGGCCAGATAATGTAGCCAAGGCAGCAAGCTCCAAGATCAGTGCGAGACCTTGTTTCAAGAATAAGTGGACAGCAGTGGAGGACACATACTGGGTTGAGAAGGGAAAACAGACAGACAGACAGACTTGGTGCTTCCCACCGACACTGTGAGTCCTAAGTTCTTCAGGGTAGGAGACCCAAACCTGGTAGAAACTTTACTTCAAGGTACAGAAAATAATGAAGAGAAATAGAAATACTAAAATTCATGCGTGGACCAAGATTCTTGCACATTTTAATTTCTTTAAAAAGACAAGAGGAATGGCAAAGTGAGAGCCTCCGCAAATGTTCTCACCTCCAAACCATGATAAAGCTGGAACACTTTGGATACACAGCTCCTGGTTTGAAAGGTGGAAGATGTCACCACAGGAAGAATCCCATCCCCCAACCTCACCCTACAGACTGGAGAAGGACAGGCTGACACTGTAACAACTTACCAGCGCAGAAGCCGATCAGAGAGGCCCTCCACAGAAACCAGTGCCCAGGTGGGAAGCCTGGATGGAAGCTGACAGCAGGAAGCTGATGCCTTCCCCACTACACCCTGGTGCAGGCTTCACTCCCAAGCTCCCTTACCTAGTTTTGTACATGAACAATGTGTGGTGGTGGTGGTGGTGGTGGTAGAGATGAAGAGGAAGGGAATCCCATTTCCAGAAATAAGATGGGTAAAAGACCAGTGTATGGAGTATGCTGGAGTGCTGTGTTGCTTCACTGTCTGACTGCAGACACTTCTTCCCACATCACAGGTCAAGGAAGGTTTAGGAGACCCAGACTGACTTATAAGAAGACAAACAACCAACTGTAGCCTTCCACATAGGAGAAAAAATGCCAAATTCACACCAACAAATCTTACTCCAAAACAGGGGCAGAAGAAGAGGCAGGCAAAGCTCATTTCCCCTTCTCCCAAGTCTTACCCACGGCACCACAAAGCTTATGCTTACTTACACAATGAGTTCTTTACCCAGGACAGCTTGCCTGGCTATCAAGCAAAAACCACAAGACACACTAATGACCAAATATTCTGAAGAGACAAGGGATCTTCAGAAATACAAAGACATGTAAGGGATGCTGGAAGTATCAGACCAGGAATCTGAACGTGGGATTTATATCCTAAAGATATTACTGGGTAAGGTAGATAAATGAAGGAATTGAGAAATGTAAGCAGACAAGAACGAACCAAAAATGAGCAGAAACGCAGACTCATGAGGACAAAGAATGCCTGTTGGATCCATTAATAAACTGATATGGACAACAAACAGCGCTCAAAGACACCCTGACAGAAACCTCAAACTTGAAAAGCAAACTGACGGTCTGGGCCTGAGCACTGAGCAGATCCCGGGCGACAGCTCTGTCCCCAATCTCACAGAACCCAGAGGAAGTGGGCCTCCCAGGAGCTCTAACCCAGGCAGTATCTTGGGTAAGGAGACAGCAATACCAGCCCCAAACAGGGAGTAACGGGGACCCACTAGGACCCAGCAAGTCACCCCTTGCCCAGAGCACTGGTTCCTTCCAGTCTGCGCCTGGGCACTGAGCAAATCTTGGGCCCTAGGTCTAACCCCAGTAGTAACAGCCACCCCACACAGTTCTGATACAACCAAGATAATAGGAAAGACAGGCTCTAGTCAGAGACAAGGCAGGTAGCACTAAGGAGATCCAGATGGCGAAAGGCAAGCGCAAGAACATAACCATCAGCAACCCAGGGTACTTGGCATCATTAGAACCTAGTTCTCCCACACAAGAAAGTCCTGAATTCCTCATATCACTAGAAAAGCAAGATTCAGATTTCAAATCACTTCTAATGATGATGATAGAGGACTTTAAGAAGGACATAAATAACACTCTCAAATAAAGTGAGAACACAGGTAAACAGGTAGAAGCCCTTAAAGAGGAAACATAAAATCCCTTAAAGAATTACAAGAGAACACAACCAAACAGGTAAAGGAATTGAACAAAATCATCCAGGACATAAAAATGGAAGTAGAAACAATAAAGAAATCACAAAGGGAGACTACCCTGGAGATAAAAAACCTAGGAAAGAAATCAGGAGTCATAGACGCAAGCATTACCAAGAGAATACAAGAGATAGAAGAGAGAATCTCAGGTGCAGAAGATACCATAGAAAATATTGACACAACTGTCAAAAAATGCAAAATGCAAAAAGTTCTTAACACAAAATATCCAGGAAATCCAGGACACAATGGGAAGACCAAACCTAAGGACAATAGGTATAGAAGAGAGTGAAGATGCCCAACTTAAAGGGCCAATAAGTATCTTCAACAAAATTGTAGAAGAAAACTTCCCTAATCTAAAGAAAGAGATGCCCATAAACATACAAGAAGCCTATAGAATGCCAAATAGACTAGACCAGAAAAGAAATACCTCCTGTCACATAATAATCAAAACACCAAGTGCACAAAACAAAGAAAGAATATTAAATGCAGTAAGGGAAAAGGGCCAAGTAACATATAAAGACAGACCTATCAGAATTACACCAGACTTCTACTATAAAAGCTAGAAGATGCTAGACAGATGTCATACAGACCCGAAGAGATCACAAATGCCAGCCCAGACTACTATACCCAGCAAAACTCTCAATTACCATAGATGGAGAAAACAAGATATTCCAAATTTACACAATATCTTTCCACAAACCCAGCATTAGAAAGGATAATAGCAGGAAAGCTCCAATACAAGAAGGGAAATTATACCCCAGAAAGAGCATGAAAGTAACCCTCTTCCAACAAATCCAAAAGAAGATAGCCACACAAAGATAATTCCACCTCTAATAACAAAAATAACAGGAAGCAACAATCACTGTTCCTTAATATCTCTTAACATCAATGGACTCAATTCCCCAATTAAAAGACATAGGCTAATTGACTGGATAAGTAAGCAGGACACAGCATTTTGCTGCATACAGGAAACCCGCCTCAGTGACAAAGACAGACTCTACCTTAGAGTAGAAAGCTAGAAAACAAATTTTTCAAGCAAATGGTCCTAAGAAACAAGAATGGGTAGCCATTCTAAAATCTCTAGCCCGAGAACACAAAGGGAGGGACTCATGGCTCCACCTGTATAGGTAGTTGAGGGTAGCCTTGCCAGGCATCAGTGGAAGTGAAGGGCCTTGGTGCTTGAAAGTTTGGATTCCCTAGTGTTGGGTAATTTCAAGAGCAGGAAGGCAGGAATGGGAGGATGGTAGGAGCACACCCTCATAGTAATTGGAGGAGGGGGTAAGGGGTTAGGCATCAGTGGAAGTGGAGGGCCTTGGTGCCTGAAAGTTTGGATTCCCTAGTGTTGGGGAATTCGAGAGCAGAGAGGCGGGAAAGGGAGGATGGTGGGAGCACACCCTCATAGAAACTCCCAGAATTATATGGATTAGACATGACAGAGGCAGGCCGCCAGAAGACTAGATTCCAGATTTCAAACAAAAAATTATCTTGATACTAAAATTTGTTATGAGAATTGTATATTGCAGAATACACAGCCTTGGTGTATCTACTCATCAAGCAAGCTGAGCAGACCTGCTCGAACCTCTGATATCCTGGAATTCCAGCCGGATGCAGTGAAGACACAGGGTCAGAAGCTTATCAATTTATTCTCACCCTTTCCCCTCTTCTAATATCTCAACGACCATAATCAGCTTAAAGAAGTTAATGAAGAGTCAGTGCCCCTATTCCCTGGGCTTGGGGACTGAGGTGGTTAATATTGGGCTGTCTTTCTAGGGAAAAGTAGTGGTTTTGTTGGAATAGGGACAGTTAGCTAGGATTTATTGCATAGCTATAACCTATTGGTAGAAATATGTATAATTGTTATTAAGATGAAGTTATAATTTCTTAAATGGTACAAAATTTACTTTGATTTCAAATTTAAGGTTTTCATTGGTACAAGCTTCTTACTGATATAAACGTGAGATGAATATTGTTACTGTCATAGGCATTGTGCCTATATAACACATTTAGGAATACAAGGCTTAGACCCAGTCCTTCTTTAACTGTTCTGATTTGAGATGGTTAACCTGTGAGTTAAGGGCTTATAGCAAATTTATGGCTCTGAGTTTATTGTTAGGGTGTTTTCTATATTTTATTTAGAAATAGCTGAGAGGAGTTAACAGACAACAATCCAGATTGCCTTACATGAATAGTTGGTTTTCAAAACGTCAGAAGTCCACAGAATTGACATTACAAACATTTCTATATTAATGTTCATTTTGATTAGAGACCTGTCTGCTCCTGACAGCTTCCTGTCTTGGATTCTAAGAAGAAATTGAGCATCTTTGGAGTTACTCCAGTTGTGATGAGACAGCCACTAGGCAAGAATTGCCTCTTTTCATCTACAAACAAATCTCTGTCCAGAAAAGGACACACTTGCGGAATAGTTAACTGATTATATCTGCCAAGACAGAGTAATCAGCCCTTAATAATTCTGCATCACTAGGTCTGTCAGATGATCCTGGGCCAGAAGGCTGAAGATCAGATGCTCCAACATTTTGTGGTATAGGGACTGTCCAGGTGTTCAGTGGTCTCTATAATTTGGCTAAGTTTTAGAAGCTATACTATGTGCTTCCCATAATTTCAGTTAACTCAGTCATTCTGGATTTCTGACCGGGTTGAAGACTTATAGTCTCATAGCCAATCACAGCTATTTACTTTGAGAGAAAAGATTTGAGAAGATGGTTTTCAGCTGACATTCATTCTAAAGCCAAGAAAAAAGCCAGGTTCAGAACTAAGTCTTTTAGTTAGGAGAGATGACAGAGTTCTGGTTAGTCAAGCAAATGATGGACTGGATATTAGGTTTATATTGCACCTTACTGACATAAATTGGTATAGTTATGCTCTAACTGTATTTTGAGAGAAAAGTTTTATTTTAACAGAAAGGGTGATATGTAGGAGGAGCTAAGGTGGGAGGAGTAAGAAGAAAAAGAAGAAGGAGTAAGGAGAGGAGGAGCTAGGTGACAAGAGAGAAAGAGGGGGGTGGGGAACATGGAGTCGAATGTTCACGTGTCTCCGACAGTCATAGATAGTTGATATATCTTGGTTGGATATCGGGCTACATTTCTGATTGTATGGGCATCTTGTTATTAAGCATTACCAAACTTATAAAGCCTTTGATTAACATTAAAAAAATTGTATAAAAGCAAAAAGGATAAGGGGGGATGGAATAGGGGTTCTCTAGGGAGGGCAAATGGGGAAAGGGGATAACATCTGAAATGTAAATAAAATATCCAATAAAAAATATATAATTGCTAAAAAATAAATAAATAAAAATTATAAAAAAAAAAAAAAAAGAAAAGCAAACTGAGAGATCAATAGAAAAGCCAAGAGTTACGGGTAACTATCAACATGCACAAAGCAGGGATTCACAAAGGAAGAGAAAAAGAAACAGAAAACTACTGAAGATAGCGACTGAAAAACTAATGCAAGCCACTGAATCATACACTCAAGTTCAGAGAGAAAAAAAAAGAGGTAGGTAAACCCAATTCTTGGGAAGCTGAGGCAGGAGGATCAAAGGCAGCCTGGGCTATGTAAGAAATTGCTATCTCAAAAACAATCAAGAATACTTGACAGCTGGGAATAGCTCAGTGACAGAATATTGTTCTAGGATATGCAAAGCCCTGAGCTCTATCAAACACTAGCAGCAAAACAAAAATATACAGACATATATATACAAAGGCACACATACTATACACACACACACACACACACACACACACGTCATAGGACAAAAAGGAAGCACAAATAAATAACAGCAAGTAGGATAAATACATAAAACCAGTTTTGTTTGACCTACTACACAGGGTAAATGATTTATCTCATTTTCTAACTACAATAAATAAATAAATAAATAAATAAATAAATAAATAAACCGAACAAACAAACAACAAAGATAAAGATCCAGAAAGAAGCCACAGGGGAAAATAGACATCTGTGGAAAGCACCACTAAGAACTACATCTGGTGCCTCAGAAATCATGCAAGAACAGGCTGAGGTATTTAAGGTGCTGAGAAAGACTGCTCCAACTCAGAATTCTGTATCATAGAAACACTCTCACATAGAAGGACAATATACATCCTCTAACAAGAACTGGAGAAAACTGGCTACCAGGAAGCCTGTGAAGTAGTTCCTCAGGGAGACGGCAAACAGTACCCTTCAACAACGGGCATCTCCACAGTGAGCGCAATGGAAGCTGTGGGTGCAGACGCTGCAGAGACTCCTTGGACTTACAGAAAGCCTGTGACTACACAGGGACAGGATGGAGGAGGGTAGCCTGTCTTCTCTGTGACATCATACAACCCACGACATGAACAGAGCTAATAGCTGATTAGGTTAGCTGTAGATATATTGTGGGATTTGTGACAGTCAATAAAAAAACTGGGAAAAGAAACAAACTCACCTTATTGGACTAAGTTAAACCACAATAGAATTAAACTAGAAACCACTTAAGATTTCTGGAAAGTCTACAACAGCCTGAACTCTGAGCAGAACACTTAAAATAATACACAGCTCAAAGAAAAAAATTCCATGAAAAATTTAAAATGTTTTGAACTAAACCAAAGGAAAACACAACCTATCAAAGTTCGGAAGTGCAGTAAAACCAATCCCATCACCAAAGCTTCAGGCTTAAGAACACCAGAAAAAGAACGAATTAATTCTAAAGGAAGAAAGAAAATAAATCAAAGCAGAGATAGAGGGCTCTGTGGTGTGATGATGAGCACTCTGAGACCTCACAGCAGAAGTAAAGCAAAAATCAGTAAAATATGAAATATAATCCAAATATATAAAAGACCAGTGGATGGGGTGGGGAGAGAAATCAACCAAATTAAAAGCTGGGTTTTAATAGTAAAATTGATAAGCCTCTGGCCAGACGAGAATAAAGAGGCCACAGGTTAGAGAGGAGGAAACTTCATAGAAATCCCGGGAGGATTAAAATGATAACCAAGAAACACCATGAGCTCACCCACACAAAGTGCAGCAATTCTTTGCAAGCCATAATCCACCCAAACTTGTTCAGGGAGGCGGATATAACCCCAGCAGGTCTAAAAAGACATCAGTTAGGAACTGTCCAGGACAAAAAGCATGGGGCTGAGATGGACAACTGGGTACATTCATCAGCATTTATGGAAGAAGTCTGTCCAGCCTCTTCAGAAGACCAACTGGGGAGAGTGCTCAGGGGCCATCCATGAGTCGCTCTACCCAAACCAGAGGATGTAAGAAAATATAAAACTTTCTCATGAACAGAGATCAAAACTCTTCAACAATGCATTAGCAAACGAAGTCTAAGAATGTCTGAAGTGAGTGAGATCCACCACACCAGGACTGGGTGAGATTTATCTCGAGCATGCTCACTGAATATTTGAGAATATGTTAATGTAGCCCAACACATCAAATGAGAGAGAAAAAAAAAAAAATCACACCAACTGATGAAAGGCACTGGTAAAATACAACATCCATTCATATAAAAAAAATAAGTCTCTTAGCAAACTAGTAAGAGGGGATATTTCTTCTATTTGATAAAGAATATCTCAAAACAAAATAAAGAACTATCCCCATGGCTGACACATTTAACAGTGACAACCTTAAGCATTAAGATCAGAGATGACATCTACGTTAGGTTTCCCTTTTAACTCTACTAGAAATTGTTGCCAATGTAGTAAGACCAGAAAAGAAAACAAACATAGACTTACCTATCATAAGAAATAAGCAAAATGATCTTCACTCATGGAGAAAAGCTGGAAAATTTGATTTAAAAAAACCCTCTTATAACTAATAAGCAATTATAGTAAGGTCATAAGAGCCAAGATGAATAACCTCCCTACACACTAGCAATGAAACTGTACAAACATTAACTAATTTGTGTCCCCAATAAATTTACTTGGTATAAATCAAATAAAATACATATAACATTTATATGATGAAAATAACACCCCCCTCAAAAAACAAAACAATGAAAGCAGCCCATGCTCATGGACAGGAAGACAATTCTGTCAAGTTATCAGCCCTCCTCAATTTAATCAGTAAATTGTAGTCACAATCATAGCAACTTAACTTGGAATGTCAACAAAATCATTTTAAAAGTTGCAAAAAGCAAAATATCCAGAATAGCCAACAGAATCTTCAAAGAACAAACTATTAAAAGAAAAGCACTAGTACTTTCCATAATCAAGGTTCACAAGAACACAACCAAGACAGTCCAGTGTTAGTGGAAATGTCGTGAGTCTATGAAAGTACACAGTGCCTAGAAATGAGAGATGTATAATTAGAGAAATCTGATATTCCATTAATAAGCAATTTAACACAGAGGAATAAGACATCCTTCAAAAGTTAAATTTAAATAACTTCGAATAGACCATAAACTCTTTCATAAAATTTAACTCAAAATGGTTCACAGACCTAAATAAAAGTGCAAACCTGTAAGTCTGAGAAGTTCAGATGAAGATAATCTTCAAAAAAGTGAGTTTAGTGACAACTTTGTACCCTATGAATGAAAAGATGAAGTTGGTTAGAATTAAAACTTTCTAATCTGTAAAAATTACTGTTAAGAGAATGAAAGAGCAGACTGGGAGCAAATAATTTTCAACAGACATCTCTAGCTGGGCGGTGGCACACACACTAATTAATCCAGCCCTTGCTAAGCAGAAGCGTGCTGATCTCTGAGTTCTAGTGAGGCCAGCCTGATCTATACAGCGAGTTCTAGGACAGAAAAATCTTGTCTCAAAAAACAAACAATAAAAACAAAATCTATCTTCTCTGATAAAAGACATATATACATAGAACTCTTAAGCCTTATAAGAAAACCACTTTTTAAAAGTTGAACCTAAATCCTAACACCATACCACACCAAAATGACAGGCATCAAATAAGTATTTGGAAGCTGTTTTACATTCTATGCCACCCAGGAAATGCAAATACACCCACCCCATAACCTGATGGTCATGGGAACTCTGGAAGCTACAAATACCTGGGAGTAACCAAGGTGTCCCATACTTAGTAGTGAATGGACAAACCATGGCAGCTCTGTAAGTGGAACACTATGTCAAGAGCCCTGGAGTCATAAAGACTTAAAATATTAGGTACTGTGTGAAAGATGCTGACCTGAAAAGCTTCCACGCTATGTGATTCCAACCACTGACATTTTGGGAAAGACAACATTGTGGAGACAATCAGTAGGCACCAGCATAGGGCTTCTAGGGCACAACATAAATTGTACAGCAAGGTTGACCCCTAAAATACGGGCTTCAGGTGGGATGCAAATACAGATTTAACAATCGGAATCAAAGTATCACTCTGGTGGGGCATGCTGAAAATGTTTGCTATGCATGTCAAGGGCCTGAGCACATGTGGGTCACTATCACTATGAATCTAGAACTGATCTTAAACAGTCTAAAAAACTTTATGTGCTAAGTGAGTTACCTTCATGTATATATGTGTACCATGTTTGTGCCTGGTGCCCTTGGAAGTCAGAAACTCATCCATCTCTCCTTTTTTTATATGTATGGCTGTTAAGCCTACATGTATATGTACTGCATGTGTGCAGTGCACATGAAGGCCAGAAGAGGATATTCTGGAACTGGAGTTACAGATAGATGTTGACTTGGCATGCGGATGCTAGGTATTAAGCTTGGAGCCTCTTCCAAAAGCAGTGAGTGTTCTTAAACCACGCCCCCACGCCCCCACGCCCCCACGCCCCCACGCCCCCACGCCCCCACGCCCCCACGCCCCCACGCCCCCACGCCCCCACGCCCCCACGCCCCCACGCCCCCACGCCCCCAAGCCATCTTCTCCAGCCTCTATTTGTTGATGCTGTTGTTGTTTAATTGGACAACATTATCAAAATACAACCATTATAAGACTCTGGAAGTATAGCCCTACTTTGTAAGCGTTTATTCAAGAAAAACAGCGAAATTTGGGCAGGAGGCTGGGGACGTGTCTCTTATAAGAGACATCCTCTTTCACAGCAGTTCCTCCCAAGCTGGGGCAGTTCATCAAATCAGAACATTTATGTTGAGGGAGGCTGACTATGCTGGCTCATTTTATGTTAACTTGACACAAGCTATAGTTTGAGAGGAGAGAACCTCAAATTAAAAGTTGCCTCTGTAAGACCAGGCTATAGGCAAGCTAAAAAGGAACTTTCTTAATTAGTGATTAATGAGAGGGCCCAGTCCATTGTGGCTGGGAAAACCCCTAGCCTGTTGTTTCTGGGTTCTATAAGAAAGAAGGCTGAGCAAGCCATGAGGAGCAAGCCAGTAACCAGCACCCGTCATGGCCTCTGCCTCAGTTTCTGCCTCCAAGTTCCTATCTTGACTTCCCTCAGTGATGGACTATTATCTGGAAGCATGTGCAGAACAAACCCTTTCCTCCTCCATGTTCCTTTTGGTCATGGTGTTTCATTATGGGAATAGAAACTGTAACTAAGACACTGACTATATTTCAAACACTGTGGGAAAACTCACCATGCAGACTTTTCTGAAAACAGCAGCAAATTTCAGTGGCAAACAGATGGGAAGAGCCCATACAGCTCTGAGGTTCCAATCCTGCCTGGCCCAACCACACTCACTCCTAGGTTAGCATCAGGAACTAGCACAAGGCAATGATGGGCCTCTGTAATTTCATAGCTCACAATGCAGGAGTATATTAGACTATGAACAGGCTGAGTGCAAACCTGGGAATGTACCAGCTACATTGACTCTAGGGAAAACTGCTAAGTTACAAAGTATGGATGTGTACTCCAAACCAGACACTCACAAAACTGAAGAGCTTATTGGACCTAGAAACTAAAGAACATACACTGGCTATGTCACTAAGATATACTGGCTTAAGGGTCACTAGTAAGTAATCAGATTAAAAATAAGAATTAAAAATAAAAATGCAAAAGATATCAGAGGCTGCATACTGCAAAATCACTGTGCAAAACCCAATGAAATAAATAAAAATAAAGTCATATATAGGAAGGGATCAGAATACGGAGTAATTGTTATTTTAAGTGTCCTATTTTAAACTGGAGATCATGGCTTATATCCAACATAAACAGAAGCTTCTGGAGGAGTATCTATGGGTTTAGCAAATACACTTGAAAGAAGCAATTATAATTACTTTTAAAACGAAGGGGAAAGGCCGGGCGGTGGTGGCACACGCCTTTAACCCCAGCACTTGGGAGGCAGACACAGGCAGATTTCTGAGTTCGAGGCCAGCCTGGTCTACAGAGTGAGTTCCAGGACAGCCAGGCCTACACAGAGAAACCCTGTCTCGAACCCCCCCCCCCAAAAAAAGGGGGGGGGTGGGGTGGGAGTGGGGGTGGAAGCACACAAACAATGTCTAATCTAATAGAGAACAGCAATAAAGACATCAACATTATAAAAAAGCAATCAGATGGATTATTTGGAGCTGAGAAGAACAAAACTAAAGCAAAAACTTCACTACAAGAATCCAGGAATCCATCTGAGCACAGAAGGGAAAAACAGAAAGTGCAAGGTAAGTCAAGAGGAGTCACACACTCCAAAGAGAAAGGTAAATGAGAAGGTACTAAGAGGTAGCCATGGCTCAGAAGGTAAGAGCATGCCCTGTTCTTACACAGGACCCAGGTTCATTTCCCAAAGTTCATGTTAGGTGGCTCACAGCTAACTCTAACAGCAGCTTCAGAGGATTTCACTCCCTTTGGCTTCCATGAGCACATAGATAGCATAGATATGTATGCACACCTGCTATCTATACAGAGAGAGAGAGAGAGAGAGAGAGAGAGAGAGAGAGAGAGAGAGAGAGAGAGAGAGAGAAACACAGCATACATAGCTCAAGTACTGGAAAAAAGGACACTTAAGAGCTAGGAAAGGGTTTGAAGTTTTTAAATCTGGGCCATAAAAAAAATTTTTTTTTAATTTAAAAAGAAAAAAAAACACTTGGTCAGAAACCTTCTATAGTTAATAAAAAGCATTACTGTATATCCAAGTTCAATAAAATCCAAGGAAGTACTTATATATCCACTCTTATACAAATGAAAAACATAAAACACAGCCAAAGAAGACAGGCTCATGGGGCACAGAGAGACCCTGACCAAAGCAGCAGTTGGCTTTTCAGACCAGAAAATGGTGGTGCCTAGTACTCTTGTCAATTAACAACCCTGTGTCCAGTAAAGCTGCTTCCAAAGGAACACAAACTAAGATAAAGGTAGAATTTACAGGTACGAAATTTTCTTCCAGGGCTGAAGGAAATGACACCAGATGGTAACTTGAATTCACATAAAAAATTAAGAACACCGGTAAAGGTAATTATGTAGGTAAATGTGAAAGATAATGTAAATGCATTTTTAAAGTTTTCTTCTCATATTTAAAAGATAATCACATAGAAAAATAAGTGTATAGTTTTGAAGTATATTACAGTAGCAGGACAGGAAGGGAGGAGAATCATCCAGGAGCAAAGTCTCTACATTTGGCTGGAATCCCGCACCACTCTGCAGTGGAGCAATGTTATAGCCTCTGTAACTATGTCTGCTGGCTGAAGTCAGGGATCTGGTCTAACTGCACTCCAGGAAGAGTGCCCTTGACTAGAACCAGAGGTCAGAACCTGAATCCTTGCCTCCCAAACTGTGAATATACTCCAATGTTAAGAAGGCTGCTATGTAGTTCAGAGCAATAGTGTTTGATTGCCACATGTGAGGCCCAAAGTTCAATTCCCAGAATTAGGAAAAAAAAAAAAAAATTGCTTTAATTTTAAGAAACTGAAAGGTTTAAAAAAAAAAAAAAAAAAAAAAAAAACTGAGAATAAGTAGATAACAGATGCAAAACTGGCCAGGAAAGTGGCAAGTGTAAATGAAGCATAAATGAGGCTGTCAGCACTTAGTCTCTGTAAGACTCACTATATAGTCCTGACTGGCCTCGAACTCAAAGCCAACTACTTTTATTTCTGAGTGCTGGGGTTATAGGCAGAAGCACCATACCTGGCTCTTCCCTTGCCCCCAACCACAATGCTATTCACATGGTGCAAATGTTAAATTCCAAACTCAAAATGCAAGGGCAAGGGCAAGAAAAAGACAGAATAGACACCAACAGAACCACAAGAAAGCTGGAGTGGCCACAGCAATAGACATAAACTTTAAGACTAAATGTCTCCACAGAGAAGCCAAGAAAGCCCAGCAGCACACATAAAACTAAGCTTCAAGTCATGCCTAAGTTACATACCAAGGTTCTGTCTGGAGAAGTTACAGAGAAAAAGACAGGGATATGTGGCAATACTTAAAGCATCAAAGGGCTGGGGCTACAGCTCAATGACATATACAGGCCCTGGGCTCCATCCCACAGCACTTCAGGGGGAATCAGCAGCTAAGGCTGTGCTGCATGCCTGCACTCATAACAGCAGCTATGCATGCCTGCACTCACAACAGCAGCTATGCATGACTATTCTCACAACAGCAGCTATGTATGGGCTGTGCTGCATGCACACAGTGAACACCTAGTCTCCTTTAAAAATGAAAGTATCAGTAAGTCAGGAAGACACTAAAGACACCTGTGCACCTAACAATAACCTTTTCCAAAGGAGGTGTTTTTACAGCCACATTTAATGACAAAGCCCCAGACCTGGTTTCTACCATCACCACCAAGGCAAAATGTTCAGTCTGTTTACTAGAGATTCTATTCAGCACAGTCAGACCTACCACCATTCTCAAAAAAAAAAAAAAAAAAAAAAAAAAAAAAAAAAAAAAAAAAAAAGACTTATATAAAATCTGATCCTGTATATAAGAAACCCTATGGAATACACACAAGCAGTGAATACAAAGCTGATACAGAAATACCAACTGAACAAGATCTTGTGAGTCACTGGTGAGGGAACTGTAAACAGTTTATACTAAAAGACAGTCCTGTAAATAAATAACTCACTTTAAAATGGAGCATCTTGCCAGGCAGTAGTGATGCATGCCTTAAATCCCAGCACTCAGGAGACAGAGGCAGGTGGATCTCTGAGTTTGAGACAACCAGAGCTATACTCAGAGTAAGCATGTCTCAAAAAACAAAAATAGAACATTTTGTGTTTGGGTGTAGTAACACATGCCTTTTGTCTCAGCACTTGGGAGGCAAATGTGCAGTTAGAGACCAGTCTAGTCTACACTGAATTCAGGACACAAAGAGACCCTGGCTCCAAAATAAAGTATCCATTCTGAGGGCTGGAGAGATGACTCGGTGGTTAAAATTGCATGTTGTTCTTCCAAAGGACCTAGGTTTGGTTCCCAGCACTCACACGGTGACTCCCCACCCAACTGCAACTCTAGCTCCAGGGGATCCAGCATCATCTTCTGCCATCTGCCAGCTCATATACACACATGGTACACATACATACATTCCAGTGCACACCCATACAGATAAAATAATTTTTAAAAAAAAATAAGTATACATTTAAAAGCACCGACAAATGAATTAAAGATCTAAGTGAACTACAACTGAGGAATTCTAACTAAGCTCCCTGGAGACTATATGCCACTTGCCTAAAGAACACCTGCATATAGATTAGCTTTAGTTTGAAAAACTTCTTCATGAAGAAGCCAAATTTGTAAATAAGTATATAACTGAATTTAACACACTTTAAAATACTCCAATAAGTAGAAAATTGTAACTTACATATATGATCAATTGGAAAGGAATCATATTTTTAAAATGTTAATAATTTGGTATTTGTTACCAAGTTTTGAATTCCCTCTAAGATCCTATACTGTCCCAAATCAACATTTAAGAAATTATTAGGGAGATAACTCAGTGGATAAAGTGACTGGTAAGCAAGCATGAAAATCAGAGTTTGACCCCTAGCATCCATGAAAATGTCAAGTGGGTATGGGGTTCCCCAAAATAAGTATGTGTATACACATATATACACACATGAGTACACATACCAAAAAAATTACCAATGAAATGCTGATGTATATATGTTTAAACCATGTCATTAACAAAAGAACAATGTAAATACATTAAAAATAGATTCTACTATGTCTTACTAAAGAAATCAAAGAGCAATCTCACAGATGTTCCATCAATTCCACCTGCAGGATCTCCCCTGAAAAGATACCTCCAATGACACAAAATACAGTTGGATGCACCAGCTACAGTACTAATACAACTGCAAAACCCTCGATGCCTTAGGAAGGAAAGAGGTTGAAGACGCAGAGCACTGCCCACAGAGTGGAGCACTGCAGAGACTTCCTTACTGTGCAGAGTAAGGAAGTCTCGAGGAACTGATACAGATCACAAGGGCATACTACTCACTGGAAAAACAACACGGAATGTCATCCTTCACTTAAGTACAACCTTATAAGCATGTTAAACACTTACATATGCCTAAAACACTGAGCTTACCAATGCTTGATCCTATCTAGTCTAACACCAAACAAGCTATTTGAGTTTGTCTGTTTGTGACTTCTTTGTTCAACACTGAGAAACCTTAATATATAATCTCCCTCTCCTTCTGCTTCTCCCCCTGAACCCCCCCCCCCCCACACACACACACACACAGAGCCTGGTATTTGTGCAGAAAAAAATAAAGGCTGAATCAGAAACTGAAAGGATAGGTTACTTACAATTGAAGATGAAGACTTGGGCAGAAGAAACAGTTTGAGAAGAAGAGGCATTGAGCAGGAGGGTAGCAGGAAGAATGGATGTCACTTCTCTGATACCTCTCACTCAGCTCTGACTTAGAATCACATTAACTTTCACAGACCTTCTACATGCCTCCCATATAAGCCATCAATCCAGCTGAGATGGGGAATGAAGCCACAGTAAAATACAAAGAACAATGAATAAGCCCAAGGGGCAACATAATCCCAATGAAAGTGATGAAAGTGGGAAGGAACACAGAACAATCAAAGGAACTCTGAGCACCAGTGACTCCTACTACAAGCAACTACACACAGCAGAACACAGTGTTTCCCCCAGGAGTACAAACAAGCACTACTCAAACTGCCTTAATGTGTTTCACACAGACAAGTGTGCATAAAAGCTAGGCTAGCTGACAGTGGAGAAAGAGGTCACAAACACATTATCATATGGATCGTGCAGTCTCAGATTAGAATCAAGTCTTAGTAGAAAAGGTACAGTTTTAATAAACTCAGATATTAAAATGTGTATCTGTTAGTGTACATACATGCATAGCTCTGCCTGCTGAACAGGCCAAGCACTGACAGCTCGGTGGCAATAAACACATGTAAGCAGCTGTTGGTTTCTAGGTGCCACTGTCTTAGGAATGAGGGCTCCTTGGAGCAGCTCATTCCAGGGCTGGAACAGAAGAAAAAAAGCACAAAATGAGCCTGTAACATTCTGGTGTTTACGAGCAAAGGTATTCAAGAGCTGAGAGAAATTAACTGAATGTAAGTCTGTGGTCCCAGACCCTGACCCCAGGATTAGGAGGACTTCAAGTTCAAGTCCAACCAGGGTGACAACGTGCCTCAGAAAAATAAAGTTTACATTCAAACAAATGAAAGTGTAGTTTTAAGTTACAGTTTTAAACTGTTTTAAGACTGACTCTGAAACTGAGTGATACTATTTCATGTGGGTTTTCAGCAGAAAGTACAAACACGCTGTTGAACGCTTTCTCTATGAGGGGGGCCAATTTGAAAGAAGGCACACAAATACATAAAGCAGGCTCAAAGTAAGTTCATGAACATGGAAAGTTGTTTAATAACAGCACACTTAAGTTACACGTCTGAAGATACAACAGTCCTACAAGGAGGCTTGCATCAGGAGGAGGTTAGCACAGGAAGCCTCATGGAAGGAGAAGGAACAGGGTGCACCTGGAGTCGGTGTGATGGGACAGTTTGGTTGAGAGTAGGTGATCAGAAAGAAAACTGGCTTTTAAGTACAAAATACGTGTACAGATGATCAACAATGGCTAGGAAAACAGAACTATTATATTTTTAGGCAGTTTTTCAAATTCAGTCCCCTGTTCTGAGTTATCCATTACCTAGCATGGCTCCAAGCACACCATTTTATCATTAAAGTATGGATTTCATAAAACTGACAGTGGCACTGCTCTAGTTACAGCTGCAACTTTTCTAGGACATAATTTCACTTTGTTTAAGCAAGAATTCATTAAAGAAGCTATAAATAACTTTTAAATATTTAGCTGTGAATAGAGGGTGGACTGGGGCTGATGGCTCATTTTAGTCCTAATGCAGAATGCTTTTTAAAAGCTACATTTTAGCATGCATCAAGCGAATGATCAACATTTACACTGCAATGGTCAACCTGAAGCTGAATGTCGCTTTGAGGAGTTTGGCTACAAGTACATACAATAATTCATTTTTATTTTTTTACTGGTCACAAAGCAACCTTGAAGAATGAAAATGTGAGGAGGATTGAAACATAAAACAAAAACAGAACTTTAAAAAAATTTTAAAGCATCTAGCAAACTTTTCTCTCCCAAAGAATGCCAGTGAAAACTGTATATATGGGAAGAAGAGGTGCTTGTGGGACTTTAAATTCTGTCGTGTGGCCTGTATAGCATGTACACAAATCAAAGACATTTTATACACAATTCTAAAGCAGGAAGTTCACAACATTTTAGAAACCAAGTTTCATAAAAATTTTACTTCCAAAAAAAAAGTTGTACAAAATATTATTCTTCTAGTCAAATCTTCACAAAGAGTTTATGTAGCTTTTTGCCTTAAAGATTACAGTACGACATTCTAAGGAAGAATTTTTCAAAGAACCATCTAGCTGTGAAACCTACAAGAAATGTAGATTTTTGTAAAGTGCCTTTAAAATGTAAAAGCAAGTAATATAATTGTTAAATCTATTTGAAAACTTCAAAGTTTCTTTAACATGTCCATATGGAAAGCACAACACCACAGCTGGTACAAAACTGCCTGTGTTTAGTTGAAAACACAAAAACAATATACAACAGTATTCTTTGAAAAGTAACTCAAAATGCTATTCCTGCATCCTAAGGCCAATTAGACAGTAGTCACAGAATTAACGAAGCCAGCAGCACATTACAGCACTCAAACATTTACTTTGACTTTCCCAATGCCACTGTTAAAGGTGAGAGAACTCTGCCCAGTCAAGCAGGACACCTTCCCAACTCCATGGCCGAGTCTGCCTCGCGTGCTAAAGTGCAGCTGGCGCCTCTAGCTTCTCTGCTGCAATCGGGCAGCTCTGAACTTTGAAACCCTCTTTGCAGGTTCCTCCGATGCTTCTGATGGAACTTCTTTTCGCTCTGGGATGGTGGGTAGGGCATGATGAGCAATGGCTGAGTGTGGTGCTAGGGAGGGTGATAAAAATTCTTTTTCTATTACAGTTCCAGAAAAAGCCTGTAAGACAAAAGTGTATATGGTGTTAAATATACCTTAGATGCACACAAAAATCTTTACCCTCCATTACCAAGACTTTTTTAAACTAAAGTAAAAAAGAATTTTTGATAATAAACATCAAAATATTGTTCAAAGAAACCAAGAAACACTAAGAGGCAGAGACAGGTAGATCTCTGTGAACTCAAGGCCAGATTGATCTACAGAGGGGGTTCCAGGGCTACACAGAGAACCCCTGTCTAAAACCCAAAAACAAAAACAAAAACAAAAGAAAGAAAAAAGATGTAAAACAACAACAATAAAGAAGATATAAAGGGTGTCTTTTGTCTAGGAACACAAAACATGACAAACACTAAGTCCCCCAAACACACACTTCATTATCTCCAGCTCTCTGTGAAACATCACTAAATGCAGAAGCTACAAGGGCATGAGAGGCAGGCTTCTGTCCAACCTCCCTTGCTTCCCTGCTGCCTGACAGGCAAAAGCTGAGTTTCACCAATGCTGACATCATTTCTTTTAGGGGCTTATTTATTCAAGATCTTTATTGCCCTTTGCCTCAGTAAAAACTAAAAAATGAAGGTGCTAAGACTAATGTGACTCAAAACAGCTTTAAACTTAGTACAATCAATCCAATAAATCAGACGTGTCACCAAAAACAAAAAAAGGCTCTTTTATTGTGGCTGAGTGTTTGGGAAACTTTATCTAATGAAAGCCAACTATGTTCAACTGAAATGAGACTAAGTGACATACAAATCACCAGAGTGTCTTGACATGTCTTTTTATATCAAGAAAAATGAAGATCACGGAATCACGTTTTTAAACCTGTTTAGTATTTGGAACCTCTCCCCTCCTCAGAACTATAACATAAAACTGGAGACTAAAATGTAAAGAACGAGCCTGTGAGCTAAGAAACGGAGAACTAAGATGTGTACCTCAGACACTCCTGAGGGCAAAGGCTTCTTGGGGTGGTTCTCTTGGAGTTCCTCCAAACTGCTCCCGCCGGCCTCGGGCCCCGCAGCCTCCTCGGAGCTAGTGCTCCGAAGCAGCGCCCGGCGGTCGTCCACATCCGCAGCGCTGCTCTCACTCGTGTCGCTGCACACGCTGTTCTCTCGGCTTCGAGACTTCAGGATTGACTTCCGAGGAACGTACTCTCCATTCACGACATCCACAAAGACTCTAAGCATTCAAGAAACACAACTTCATTTTAAGGGCTCATAACTGAGAAGAACTTTACAAAAAATGTCTCAATTTCTTTCCCATAAGTTAACCTACGACTTGTTTCTGAGACGTTTGTTTGAGACAGGGTCTCATGTTGCCCAGGCTCCTTACTCCTGGTTCTGCACCCCCACCTCCCAAGTGCTGGAATTACACGGCTCGCCAAACTCCATTCAGTTTTCTTGCTAAAATGTCTTCTCTAAATGTCACATTCAGAGTAAGTTTACAACTACACTGAATGTACCTTATGTTACTTTCAAAGCTGAATTTCGGACCCAATAAAATACAGCATGTTACTTATAACAGGTTGGATTTGCCAAAAAAAAATTTGTATACACCTACTTCAAAACACCAGGAATTTTCACCAGTTTGCAAATTTGGGTGATAAAATGGTCAGCATTTCAAACTGGACAGAGTAACTGCTCCCTGCTATGACAGGTGAATGAATACAGGACAAGCTCATGACAGTTATGGCAGACAAGTTTAACAAGGAATACCAGCTTCCAACTCTCCAGTGACTTACAAAGAGGACAAAGGAAGAAGCCACCCAGTACCCAACTGTTCAGAAAGCTGTGTGGCAAGTGGGCTATCCATCTCTCAGTGGAGCCAGCAGACCAACTAAGTCTTTGTTGGGCACTTCCGAATCAGCCAGGCTCCTGCACACTAGAAAGAAAGGAAAGATCCACGGGTAGCCAAAACCATCGCTTACCTGTAAATATCAGCAGGACTCCTGATCGCAGGCAGCTCATGGGTAGCATGGCTGCCACCACCACTCTTTCGCTTCCGTTTGGCTTCCTCTTTCTTCTCACTAAACTTTAAAGTAGTATTTTTCCCAGTATTTATTCGAACCTAAAATTAATTCACAAGGAGAAAAAAAATTAAAAACTTTCAAAAATAATCAAGTTCCACAGTAAAAGAAATAAACCACATAATTATCAGCAAGAGGCCCTGCTGAAACTTTTTGGCACTGAAATTATGTGTGTGATCAAGTCTGACTCTTGTCACATTTCCACAACACCACATCTTCCTCAACAGCCAATCCCAGCACCAGTGTCTTTACTACTGTATGCAAAGCAAAATACATTTCAACTAAAGTCCACACTAACTATAAACTTCACCTCCTTGGCCTTCACCTTACATGCATTTGTGGCTTAATCCATGTGCTGCTAGCCTGAGTCACAAGTGCAGTAGCAGATAACACTGAACTGTCTAAACTGCTTAAATACTGCTAACTTCAGGAGGAAAAAAACAGACTAAGAAAAAGCTAAAAGTGCTCAAGACAGTAAGCTGCTCTTCTGTGATGATCCAGCATTTATGCCACACTTTCCATAACAGTCCTTCTAACAGTGTTTGCATACCTGGCTTTATCTAAATAAGAATAAGAAAAAGTCTTAGAGAGAGAGAGAGAGAGAGAGAGAGAGAGAGAGAGAGAGAGAGAGAGAGAAAAAGAAAAGAAAAAGAAATCAACAATGCTTCAATTTCAACTGTTCCCATAGAAATTCCAAAGAGCCTTTAGCTTAATATATTAGAATTAAGAAAAAAAATACATATAATTATTTCACTTTCTAAAAGGGTAGAGATAACTTAAATTGTAAGAAATAAGTAAGCATTAAGATTTCTCCTTACACAATAATCAAATACTGCAGACTGCCCTACTGACCAGCAGGGAGCCTGTTTGCTGCTGACCAGCTCTGCCTTATAGCCCCTCAGTTTCCCTAAAGCATACACCCAAGCCCTCAGCACAGTGCACAGTGAGGGAAGAGGGTAAGGGTGGAATGATGGTAGCTCACTCTTCACCCACAACTAGTCCTCTTTTGCCCATTTTAAATATTTCTACAATCAGGTATGGAAGAACAAAAGCTTTGAATACTAAGCAAAGTTTGAAAACAATGGATCACAAGAACTCTACAGTTAATATCAGCTCCAAAATCTAAAACTCTAAACCCACTTTACATATCTAATTTGTCCAAAAAAAAAAAAAAAAAAAAAAAAGGACCCAGTTTTTATCCCTCAACCCAAGTTTTCCTTGTTGTTCAGGATAACAGTACTCATTTGACCCTACATAAAAATAACCTGGTGCCCCCTCCCCCAAAACCACCTTTGTCTTGAAGCCATTTTCAGATCTGAAAGCAAACTAAAAGAGAGCCCTGGCATACATAAGGGCAGGTGAAACTCAGTCACTGTATTCACGAGTGCATTTAGTGGGCCTTCTGAGAATGACAGACCGCCATCACTAACTAATTATTGTTTTTCTTTTAAGCTGAAGCGGTAGGATAAGACGTGCTTTTCCTGTTTGATAGTATTAACAATCTTATGTTAGCGTTATGGCATTGATGACATTTAATGACTATAAAGCTATGAGTATACAAACCCTTTTAGGTTCAACAGTATGAGAGAAATATATTGTTGGTATAGAATTATCTGCTGAAATAGCATGGTCACTTTCATTATCATCATCTTCATCTTCTTCTTCATCTTCTCCATCTTCTTTGTTGCTGTGGTAAGAATTTGAGCCATTCACTGGATAGTTCAGACTATAGGTCTGACCATTGGGGAGTCCTGCATTTCCAGCATGCCTTTTACAGCTGCTGGGGGCAGAGGAGTCTGTCACTGGAAACACCACATTCACACCTGTCTCTTGATTTTCCTTTTCCTCCTCAGAAGACACTGTGTCTTCTCCATTTGCAATCACAGTATCAGGCTTACTAAGTGAAGAAAAGAAAATATGAATAAGAACAAAAAAAATACAGACAATAGAAACAACAGCTCTTACAAATCTCAGCAGACTGTAGCTACTCAAAACATAAGAACTCACAGGACACATGTTTATTTTTATCTCTGAACATTGGCCAGATGTAGCATAAATACAATCTAAGAAATTTGGCAGGGATGATGGTTCTCATTTTTAATCCCAAGTCTCAGGAGGCAGGCAGATCTATGTGTTCAAGGCCAGCCTGATCTACAGGACAGCCAGGGCTACACAGAGAAACCTTGTCTCAAAAAAAAGAAAAAAAGAAAAAAGAAAAAGAAAAGAAAGGAGTGAAAGAAGGAAGAGGGAGGGAGGGAGGGAGGGAGGGAGGGAGGGAGGGAGGGAGGGAGGGAGGGAAGAATGAACACGCGCGCACACACACAGGTTAAAGAAATAAAAAGGAAATTTCTAGGAGGGTGCCTCCTCTATTTCCCAAGACCACTCCTACCTGCTACACAAGAGTTCTAAGCTCATGCACTCTTTCTCCCCACCACCACCTCCTTCTCTTTTTCAACCTATAAATCTATAATAAAGCGTCTAAAACTAAAAAAGAAATTTTTAAAAATAGAAGCTCTATTTTTAAGACCAGAAATTCATCCTCCATACCCACAAACCATGATACACTATTATTTTCTAATTTTGACCTCAGAAATTTGTGTAATAGCATGGACTGGGATTTTGTAAGATAAAAGATTTCTACATGTGCATATGAATGTATATTTACACACAAATGCACATTTATCATGCTTCATTCCATAAAGGATCTGAAGACCTTATAAAAATAACCAAACTAAAAATGCAACAGAAGTGAAATGACATCATGCAAAAATAGAGGGAATCATGACTAAGACTCCTAAATCCAGCACTGGTTTTTAAAAATGAAATAGCTAGAAATAATGAAAAAAATGAAATAGTTAATCAAAAGGACATAGGTGAAATGGTAGGGGAAAGTCATTTTCATTTTATGTCCTATTTTTCACAGAAACTATTATATATGGTACATCATTTAAGCAAAATAATATAGGACTTCTGTAGTAGCAAGTGTCATATAGCACTCTGACAATTCTAAGTGAGTGCTTATGCCTGTCTCAAATAGCAGTTTGGTGAAGCTTGTCATACATAGACCCACCTGACCAGATTACAAATTGCCTGTTCAATAAACAGAAAGTTTGTAAATATAATACAAGGACAAACATTTTCAGTATCAAATTTAAATTCAAAGCCATTTTTTCTTTTTAACAAGTCACTGGAGCATAGAGCATTATCCTGAGAAAAGTATAGAATTATATCACTTAAAATTTGTTATTTCGAAATGGTAGCAATGGCACTGTAGAATGCTTGTCTTGCAGGACAGAAGAACTTATTCAATCCCCAGTACCTCAAAAAACAAACTTTGGTCACTTTTAAGTTTTTGTTAGTATTAATGTAATCACTGACTATCAAGAATAATTACTTCATTATATATCATATATGATATATGGGTAACATGGAGATTGTGATTTTTCAGTGTAGGTATTTACATAAAAGGAAATAGTCTACAAAAATATTCACGTAAGGGCAAAAGGACTGCTGACCCTTCTACAGTTTTCTGCAGTGTCTTCAATGAGTACACACCATCTTATAAATGACAAAAGTACATATTCTCTTGGAAAGATAATCTGTCATTAAGCACCTTTCAAGTTCACCCAGCAACTCTTCTTGTCTCTCCAGCTCTTCAAGTCGAGCCCACAGTTCATCATCATCAAATGTATCCTTGGATTTTACACCATTTTCAAAATCTGCTTCAAAAATATCTGAAGTTTTTGGTTTGGAATGAGGTTTATGAGCAATTCGTTGTTTTCCTATTTAAAAAGGAAAAGACACGACTGTTAGTCTACATGAGTAGACTAACATGTAGTCAATGACTACAGCTGATGAAGCTGTCTTTTGGTTAAAGTGTTGTAAAAGATAGGGCCCTTCACAAGTGCAGCTCAGCGTCCTGAACCTGCTCAGTCACCCTGTTCAAAGAGTAGTCACGATAGCAGTGGAAAGAGTTTCTGTAGGGCTTCAAAACCACACTAGTGCAAAGTCACGATGCAGAATCTGCCCAAGTAATATCCACTCGCCATCCAACTCAAGAGGTCTATTTATGAGAGTGATATAAAACGTCCTGCCATGGGATACTTCAAACCCTAAGGCACTGCGAAGAATACATACCCCAGGAGAAATTGATAGAGGCTAATCTCTGGAAAGTTCTATTATAATTTTATATATGAACAATACTGTCTTTTAAATTGCTTTATTTTATTTGCAACTGTCATGTGGTGGCAGGAGATAGATCAAATATGAAGGCAAAACTATCTGCTTTTCATTTAAAAACAGATTTTTCTTAATAAAGCAAATTAAAGTTTTGAAGGCGGTAATGAGAAGTCTAAAGTATGAGATTATGAAATTTTGTTCTACCAGATGACCTCAACCCTATCTGTCTTATGTTCAAATTCCCATCTCAAATAACAAATAAGCTTTTATGTAAAATGTGACACATATCCAGAAGTTTTCCTCTTTTTCCTTCTTTCTTTTCCTTTTCCTTTTTTTTTTTTTTTAAAGACAGGGTCTATGTAGCTCTAGATGTCCTGGAACATATTAATATATAAACCAAGCTGGCCTCCAACTCACAGATTCATCCTGCCTCCACTTCCGAAGTGGTGGGATTAAACACCCATGGCTGACTGACCTAAAGGTTTCTAAATTTAAAAACACTGAAACTATAGGTGATTGGCTCATTCTTCCAGCAGTAGTA